>NC_077227.1:661992589-662592589 GCF_027887165.1 Monodelphis domestica | reverse complement strand
TTAACTCATGTGTACAAAAAACAGGAGGCAGGCTAGATTTGGTCCCCAGTCATAGGGAGCCAACCTCTACTCTAGACAATCAACAAAAATAAGAAATCAAGCTATGATTTGTAGCTTCAGCCAATTTCTGAGGCATAAATGCTCGAGCTAAAAATTTAACAATCAGGGCTCAGTTTGAGCTGGCTCCAGAACCCCCTGGCTATAGATGGTGATCCAGTAAAGGAGACTGAGAAGAATATGTGCAGTTTGTAGCCCCACAATTACACATGGTAGGTACTTAACAAATGTTTCTTCCAGTGGTGAGAGTTCCTAGCACTTTGCCCAACTGTCGGAGCAGATAGCGCATACTCATGACACAAATAAATTCTAGAATAAGAATGATCTTAAAACTCTTCATATGTCATGGACCTTTTTGGCAGTCTGATGGCTCCCTTCCCAGAATAGTTTTTATTTTATAATTATCATTTTAACTCATAATAGAAGGAAATGCTCGCTTCCAGTTAGCAGTTAATGAAAAGAAAAATGAATTATTTCCCATCCAAATTAAGAACCCCCCAATATCTATCCATGGACCCCTAAAGCAAGGATACAGACCCCCAGATTAAGAGCCCTTGCTCTAATGTTCATTCTCTATAACCCCAGGCAACTTTTTAAGACTCAATATGCAAAATGAGAGTTAGATTAGACAGCCTCCAAGCTCCTTTCTTGCTCTAAATCTAGGATACTGTTTTCCCAAGTGCCTGCTGAGCATCTGTACTGTTCAGTGTCCCCTTTGAGCCATGAGCAGCTGAAAACCTTGTTGAAAAAAATGGGAATGGGGAGGGTAAATCTAAAGAAGGAAAAGTTGCTGCCATATGTACCCACACTAAAGCTGCCAGTGGAAAGGGACGGGGAGGCCAACATGGAAGAAAAACACAGACCATTTAAAATCCACCCACCCGGTCGTCGAGCCACATTGAAAATCAATAAGGCATCGAGGCAGAGAGATCTTAGGGCCGACCTGATACCTGTCTGGGCCTTTAAAATTGGGAAACCTTTGAAGTTGCAGACGACCAATAAAAACACAGCTGGCCCTCACAGCTTCAACATCCCCAGCACTGGTGTTTTTTTACCACTAGTGTTGCAGCAGCCAAACCACTGATCTCTGGAATGTTTGGTCATCACCGCCTTGGCCAGTCGCCGAGGGTCTGTCCAATAGTCAAGGACAGTGGCTCCTGGCCAGATTCTCCATGACCTGTGAGTGACTGCTCTGCAAAGGTTTGGAATAACAAGATATTGGCACCTGGTGATGGTGGGCTTCACTGTAGGGCAGAATCCTGTCTGAGAGTCACATCCATAACATTTCACTGATTAAAGTTCCCCCAAAGTCTCAATTTAAGGTAATTTTACCTTTAACACAGCTCCCCATTTCAGACCCTGAGAATCCATGAAGTCCTGGGATAATAAGAAAATCTGCCATTTGGGGAACATTCTACAGTGGTTTGTCATCAATTTTCTCTTTCACGTCAGCTTCTAGGGGATAGATAGGACTGGATTTATTCTCCCCATGAAAAGATGCGGAGACTGAGGGTTAGAGAGGTTCAGTGATTTGCTTGAGTCATTTGCCATCCGTGTGACTTGTCACACAAGTTAGAAAATGAGCTGGTATCAGAATCAAAGTGGCCCAGACTTTCACCCAAACATTGGCTTCCAAGTCCAAGAGCTGCCATATTAGACCATGGCTTAGAATGGTCTAAACATGGTAGAGTTCCTTTAGTTTGGTCCCCTAGTTTCCAGCTGTCACCCACAAGAAATTCTGTAACTTGCCAAGACTCAGACATTCATTCAATTAAAATTAAAGAAACACCTAATGAATGACTGGTTATGTGGCGATACAAGGGTAGATGTGGGAACTTCCAGCCTTGTTGTTGGGGCATGCAGGACATACTAGGCAGAGAGGTTTAGGAGAGAAAATGCTAGAGTTAGAATGTGATGTTCTTGCTAAGTCTTTTCAGTCATCTCTACCTCTTCATGACCCCATTTGTAGCTTTCTTGGCTAAGACACTGGAGTGGCTTGCCATTTCCTTCTCCAGATCATTTTACAGATGAGGAAACTGAGGCAAAAGAATTAAAAGACTTGTCCAGGGTCACTTAGCTCGTTAAGTGTCTGAGGCTAGATTTGAACTCAGATCTTCCTGACTCCAGACTGAAGCACCTAGCCAAATGGAAGAACCATTTTCAAAACCTGGGTCTTTTACCCAGAGACAGCGTATTTGGTAGGAATAGCTGCATTTTGTTTGTCTATTTTTTGTTTATTCATATAGGCTGGGTTGGTTTCTCTCTATGGAGAGACAAAGAAGCCACCCTTGGAGTTTGAGTGGTCTTGAGTTGAAACTGTCTTGAGAAATATGCTGGGATCCCTATAGATGTGGAGATAGAGGAGCCATGTCCACCTATATCAATGTCATCCTATCCATTGTTTGGAGTCAGTCTCAGCCAGCCGTGGTCCTTGAACCCCTTTAAGCAAGTCTTACCCTCCTCAGGCTTTCACTTTTTTCATCTGTAAAATGAGGGAGTTAGACCAGATAATGTATAAGATTCTTTACTGCTCTGAACTTATGATCTCCATGAACTAAAGAATAATTATTACCGAACAATGAGGGAAGAAGGAAAAGATATTATGGCACCAAGTGCATCTGGAACTTGGCTAATGTCAGCAAACAGGGAACTGTTTGGATGTTCATAAACCGTAGTCTTGTCAAAGCTTAGTTTATCAACTAAAATCATTTATTTATTTTAATTACAGTTTCCTGAAGTACAGTAGCAAGCCAGGATGGGTTACTAGGACAAGACTCCATGCATGCCTTCTCCCTCTCTGGTTGTTTTGGGGATTTTTTTTGCACATTTTCCCAAGCTTTTCTCTTCCCTAACCTTTTAAACTAATCTAACCCACTCTTCAAGGCTCAGCTCAAAAGCCCTTCATCCATGAAACCCACCATAATTTCCTCCCAACCCCACTATTTAGAATCTGTACTGTCTGAGCCGTTCTCTCAGCACTTGGCATCTCCGACTTCGTCTTGAATCCTGTGTATTATCAAGATTGTGTGAGGGTCGGTGTTTCCTTCTAGCCTCCTCAGTATCCAGTGTCACTCAGACATTGGTGGATCCAGGTCGCAGGGGCTTCCACTCTCCAGTCCAGCTATGAGAAGGGAAGGCGGTACCCTGGAAAAGAGAAATGTCACTAAGGACTTCAGAAACATGGGCAGACCTAACAGGAGGCAAACTCGACTGCTTGAGTCCAACCTCCATGCCTGTTGCCTTCCCACTTTCATCTCCCAAGTCGTACTAATTTCAACATTTTCCAACTTATCTGACAAGGTACTTCCTGTGCAGGAAATAAATGTGTCAAATGATTTCTAGATTTAAAGTGACGGATCACAGTGGGTTTCTGGGCAGCAGGGGTGCTAGTCTCATAAAAAGTAGGCAGCCTTTATTACTTTAAGGAAGGGGGAGAAAAAGAGAGAAGGGGAAGGAAGGCTAGAATTTCTCCGGTTTTACTCAGGGTAATCTCCTTAGCAGCCACCCTGCTCCTCTGGTGCCTGCATCTTGAAAAAGTACGAAGTCTGGAAAAGTAGCTCACCTTCTGTGAAAAACTACTGTGTACTCTTCTCCTTTGTAGTTGAGGCTGGGAAAAAAAAGCCAACCTCTCAAACCATCTTGGAAAAATCAAAAAAGCAGACTTGCTGATAATTGAACCTGGCAAGGGCAATAGAAACCTTGTTATGGGTGTTCCAGCCACCCCAGCACCAATTAACCCAGACGGGTTAGGGGTCCTGGGTGGGAAGGGGCTGCCTTGAAGGAATCAGTACAGTATAATCTCCTGAAATACAAACTGCTTGGACTGGGGGTTTAACTGTGCCGAAATCCCAGCCCCCCCAAACTGATCTGAAAACCAGGCTTGAGCAGAGAGGATTGAAAGAGCTCTGTACATGTGTGTGTCTCTTTGGGACTGGCCACGCTCCTGGGGTGTTCTAAGATGTGTCGGGGGAGTCTTCTTGCCATCTCTGCCCTCTCTGTGATCCCAGGGTTCCAGCTAGTCCCCCAAAGGCAGCAATCCAGAAAGCCACCTTCTCAACTCCCCCCCCCCCCACCTGCCCTCCCACCCTCTCCACACACACATCCTTCTGCTTACTCAGCTTGATCTGAGGGTCAGATTACTCCTTGGCCCTTTATGTCTTGACTCAAGCTCAATACTGACGCCTGGGGCAGGATGCTCAGATAGAAGGGCGCCAGTGACAAGCCTGGCTGCTGGCATTCTCAAGCAGGAGGAGGAAGAAATGGGCAAGACCCAGTGGCCCAGGCCAGCGTCTGTGCAGAGGAACCTGGACCCGAATTTTACTATTTGCCATTTACCATTCTGAGGGGGAAAACAAATTTAAAACACCTGGAATTTTACGTCTCTGATGGGTCAAGTTGCACTGTGCTATAATTTAAATGACCCAGCCTGGGTACTTCAAAGGGATCTCTCCTCCAGGAAGCTGGGGAAAGGGGGCTGCTTTTGTTTCATAGAACCCCACAGTCAAGTGATGTCTGAGCAAATCACCTGCTTCATCGGACTCCAGCCAAAGATGCCATTGCAGCCACCAGAGAGAGCAAAGGGTCTCCCAGGGAGTCATTGGGACCTTCTGGGGGGAGGTGAAGGGAATAAGGATCGTGTGGGGAGGGCTGCTCCCCCCCCCCACATGTAGCACGAGGGAGTCAGCGTGTGGCTCAAAGGGAGGCAAAACAAATATCTCTAGCCTTTTAGCGCCCCAGTCCTTCTGCAAGGGAGACTTTCACTCCTGCCAGGAAAGGAGCATGAAATGGGGCCAGAGTTTGGGCACTCTGCTTTTCCTCAGAGAAAGTAGGAGGATAGAATTTCATTTCCTTCTTTGTTTGTTTCTTTTTAGGTGTGTGTGTTCTCTCAAACATTGTGATTTTCAGTTTCAAGCTGAGGTTCAAAGACATTGTGATTTGTTCAAAGTCATCCAGGAAGTTAGCTGTGGATCTAAGATTAGAATTCAGTTCTCCTGGCTGCTGGTCCCTAATGGATGAGTCGTGGACCTGAAGTCAGAAGGATCTGAATTCAAATCCTGACTCAGGCATTTTCTTAATGGGTGCCATGGTCCTGAGTTGGTTACTTAAGCTCTTTGAGTCTCAGTTTACTCCCCTACAAAATGGGGATCATAAGAGTACTTGTATTACAGGGTTATGGTGACAGTCATCAAGTGACATCATGGAGAATAGGATTAAAAATTCAGAACTAACAAGGAGGGACTTTTGAGGTCTCAAGTTCAATCTTTCATTTTATAGGTAAGGAATTTGAGATCAGAAAGGTTAAGGGACTTGTCTAGGTCATATAACTAGGAAATATATGAAAGGGAATTTGAACTTGTTTTCCTGCCTCCAAAGTCAATGCCCTGTTCACTATGCCAGGAGAGTTGGCACTATTGCTATTCAGTCAATCGTATCCAATCCTTCATGACTCCAGGTGGGATTTTCTTGGCAAAAATATTGGAACAATTTGACATTTCCTTCTCCAGCTCATTTCATAGATGAGGAAACTGAGGCAAACAGGATTAAGTGATTTTTCCTGGTTGCACAGTTACCATTGGTCGCACAGCTACCAAGTGTCTGAGGCTGGATTTGGACTCAGACCTCCTGACTCCAGACTCACTACACCACGGAACTGCAACTTTATATAGTATTTTGCAAACCTTAAATAACCATAAAAATATGGACTAGTATTAGTATTATGTTCTTTCCATTAATTATTTCCATTAATATTCTCTGAAGTACCTTGTACACCACCACCATCACCCCCATTGGTGTCTCCTGCCCTTGAAAAGGACCCTGTAGAATTCTGGGACAGGTAGCTTGTAGCAATACTTTCCTATACTGGTCTCCACTCAGACAAGAGAAAGTATATTTTAAGCCAATACAATCCGTTATAAAACAAGAAAGACTTCCCAGAGTATTCCCACTTTTCAGTCTTGTGGCTGCTCCTGCTTTAGGGGAGGTGACACAAGAGAAAAAGATCATTGTAAAAGAAAAGCAGACCAGATTGTATTATAAGGAATAGAAAGTGTTGTCATGGGATCCTGAGTTCCTATTATCCCAACTCTGCTGTCAAGATAAAAATTACATTAGCTATGTAACCTTGGGCAAATAACAATTTCTGTGGGCTAGTTTACTAATTGATTGATTGGGCTGTAGGGAAGAGACTTCTAGAACATCATTCCTCTGTTCTCAGATGACTTAGGATCATCTCAGTAATATTTTTGTCAGAGGTTCCTACTCAGAGCCCTAACTGGTAATTCCAGTCCCTTGGACAAATTCAGGTGAATCAATGGAAGTGGTATCTGAGCTATGACTACATAAAAACTTGGCAAGAGCAGCAGAACATTATCCACAGTAACTGAAATATTGTGGAATGATCAAATGTGATAGACTCTGCTACTAACAGAAATACAATGATCCAGGACAATTCTGAGGGACTTATTAAAAAGAATGTTATCCACCTCTAAGGAAAGAACTATTGGTATAGAAATGCAGATGAAAACATAGGATTTGTCCCTCGTTTATTTGGGTATATGATTTGGGGTTTCGGTTTTATAAGATTATTCACTTACAAAAATGAATAATATGGAGAAAAAACTTTGCATGTTTGAAATGAATTGTAAATAGAGGACAGGGTAATTAAGGAGCTTGAGGACTTAGAACTAGGAGGCTAGGGTGCATAAAGAGAGTAGGCTTTGGGATGAAGAAGACTGTGAGGCAGATGTTGAACTTGGGGAGGAAAGTAAGTGATCTGGGGGCTCATAGAGGACAGCAATTGGGAGAGGATGGAATTAACATTAAAGAGAAAGAATGCTTGCTGAGTAATGATGACAATAAGAGGATCTAAAAGTGGCACTGGGGCATAAGGAGTACACCAAACATTCCTTTTAGTCCTGAGTTTCAGTATTCATGAGGGAAAGAGCAGTCAGCTTTGGAGATAGTTCCAAGAAATGTCTTCTCTTTTAGAGAGTTAGGTTTCAGTTAACATAATAAAATGGGAGGGATATAAAAAGAGAATATCTAAGGTAAAAGGGTTTGTTAACAATGAAAAGGGTTCCAGAGGTTTTAAAGTCTAACTTTTCAGAAAATAGAGCTGGGTAGGAATTGGGTTGGGAGAGGCTGGGAGAGGTAGCAAGAAAAAGGAATTTCACGGGTGAGCAGAAAGGCAAAGGACCATCTTCCTTAGTCTTAGCATAGTGGCTGACACATAAGAGGTGCTTAATTTTTTTTCTCTTCTGCTCTTTCCCAAACCTCCACCTCAGTAGTCTCCACCCCCCCCCACCCTCGCTCTCTCTTGCTCTCTCTCTCTCTCTCTCTCTCTCTCTCTCTCTCTCTCTCTCTCTCAATTATTTTTCTTCCAAACCCCAGCAAATATAGGAGTTGAGAGGTGGAATGGAATTAGGCTAGTACAAAGATACAAAGCAGCCCATTCCATTCTCCTCCCAAAATCCCTAACAATGACTCGGTTTCCTCTCACTTTCAAGATTCTACCCTTTACTCTAACCTCCAGAAATGGAGACTAAGGAGTCACTGGAAAGACAGTCCATGGACCACAGTAAGGACATGGTGGATCCTCTCTTGTTCCCACCCCAGGGAGAAATCAGTGCCTTCTCAAGATGTCAGCTCCTGAGGCAAAGCTCTATACACCCTGTCCTGGTTATGGTTCTACGTCTACTCTCACATGTTATGAAGGATATTTCTTTCTTCTCTGTGCTCTTTACCCTCATCTATATAATATGGGAAATTAACATCTGTCAAGACCTAGTATGCTATCAATGACTTTTCTTGCAAACATATAAGCAAGCAGGACTCCCAACAGGGCACATAGGAAATAATGATACTCACACAGGTTTTGAAGTGCTCTGGTGAGTTGCATGGCTTCAGTCATTCAGTCATGCCCTAGGTAGTGCTTCCTGAAGGTAGCATATGTGAAGACTGGATTTAGCTCTCCCCTGATTATGACAATGAAGATACTTAGCTCTTCCTTTATTGTGAAGATAAAATTGTAATCTGATTGTAACAATGAAGGTCTTAGCTCTTCCTTTATGTGAAACTAGAATTGTAATCCACAATCTATTTTTAGATTTTAATCCACAAAAAGGTGATAACTCAGTATTTGAAGTACAGCTAACCATTTTAACTACAAAAAGGTGTTGGGTAACTACAAAAGGTGAACTAACCAAAGAAGGTGTTAAGTAACTATATAAGTAACCTAACCAAAGAAGGTGTGAACTAAAGAGTGGGCAGTCCTGGAGAAAAGCATCTGCTGTGATTAGTAGACATGAAAATTTAGGGGAGGTGACCAAGAGAAAAAGATCTGTAAAAGAACGGAAAGAGTAAAAGAAGATTGATTTGAGAGATATTCAATTCAAGTTTTGAGTTGGAGAAGGATCTCTGACTCAGAGTTGGACTTGGAAGAGAGACTAGAAGACAGACACTTGAGGAGTGACCAGAAGACAGACACCCAGACTTCTTTCCATTTAGACTGTCACCGTTGGTGAGTGAAAGACTGACTTAGTGCCCCTGCTTTTCTCTTCCCCTGGCTGGGGCTTAGAAATTCTAACTTATATAAGAAGAAGCCAGAGTTTTCTCTCTCTCTCATTCCTTAATATCTTCCTTCTATTATAAATATTGTAAATAAACTACCATAAATTCCATTTACTTAGTAATTCATTTTGGGATTTTAGAAATTAAATCCCTGGCGACCACCTAATAAAACCACCTATATAAATATTCAAAGTCCAGCCACAATTAAATTTAAAACGTCTTTGGCATAATTCCTCAGCATATGTCTCCTATTGAGGCTCTTTCGGACCTCCCCATTGGTTGCACTCTACATGGTGCCACTGACCAACTATGTGGGATAGCTACTGACTTTGCCTGTAATTCTCCCCAGCTCTCAGCCTTCAGTGGGGATTTAGTTATCACTTCTAGCACAATTCAATGGTTTCTCTGAGATCACACAGGCAGCGAGTATCAATGTCAATGTGTCTGCCAGCTCTAGCCGATGGCTTGGACTCTCTTCTTCATCACTCAGCAGGCAGTACTCCAACACAAAGTCATTCCCCAAAGCTTCTGGATCGATATCCGCGAGCTCCTTTGGACAGACCAGAGAAAAATCGCCCCTGTTCTTAACAGAGTATCAAACAAGGGAAGCCAGTCTGGATTTCTTCCTTGCACTGACCTCTTATTTCAGACATTAAAGTCAAAGTCTAATTCATTACACCTGGGCAACACACAGGCACCTTGTCAAGGGGAGCAGGGAAGTTCATCACCTGCATCCACACCTCTGGATGCTGCCCTGTTGTGAGATGCTTCATGGAAAGAACAACACATATACCCATGCATGCCTAGTTCCACATTTATTCAAAAGGATACAAAGTCAGGGGCAGCTGGGTTGCTCAGTGGATTGAAAGCCAGGCTTAGAGATGGGAGGTCCTGGGTTCAAATCTAGATTCAGACACCTTCTAGCTGGGTGACCCTGGGCAAGTCATTTAACCCCAACTGTCTAGTGTTTACTGCTCTTCAGCCTTAGAACCAATATACAGTATTGATTCTAAGATGGAAGGTAAGGACTTTTTTTAAAAGAGGATGCAAAGGAGAAAATGTTAATAATGTAGATTAAACTTAAAGGTGTGTCACTTCATTTTTTGTGGAGGGGAGGAGAACCAGTTATTAAACACTTATCCCTGCTTTAAAGGAGGGAAATGTGAAGTTCTCCCTGAATTACTGCACCAAAGGAAGATAATATTTTTAGTACCTACTATATGCTTAGTAATGCAGTATTCTGGAAAGAGGGCTAAATCCCAGCACTACCATTCACTATTAAATGAATATTTATCATATATTATAAATATATGTGCACATATTTGATATATTCATTCATTTGATAAACATTTTGTAAATCATCTATTATGTGATGGGCATATATATGTGTAAACATATATATGTATATATGTTTATTTCAGTATAGCAGCACTAAGTGTAGTACAAAAAACCTATAAAACAAAATGAGTGCCATCAGATCACTGGATGGAAAATGGATAAAAGCTTGTGGCATATGAAGATCATTGAGAATGACTGCGACATCAGAAATGGTGACTATGAGAAATTCAGATGAACATGGAGGGACCTGCTTTATCAACTGAAGCAGAATGAATTAAACAAAACTGAGGGAATAATATACGCAATGGCTTCAATAAAATAAAATTTAAAAAGCCACAAAAAAACAAAGCAATCAAATGTGGTAAGCTGAAATGATAAATGTTAGCCCTAGAAAAGACATAAGAAAATGCATGCCATTCCTCACCCTCTTTAGTAAAGATTTAAAATATACAGACCCTCAGAGATGACAAGTGTGCTGGTTGGTTTTTCTGAACTATTTTTCTTTGGTAGAATGGAGAGATCAAGAAATTGTTCCAGTGGGGGAGAGAGGAATCTAATATACATGATGAAAAATATACATGATAAAAAAGGATGTCAATAAAATTATTTTAAAAATAATAATGCTAACCTGAAAATTTCTATTTAGTAAATAATAGATTTGTATAGTACTTAATGTGTGAAGCCTTTCCCTTTGTATTACCTTATTTTTTAAAACCCTTACCTTCAATCTTTGAGTCAATACTATGTATTGATTCCAAGGCAGAAGAATATAAGGGCTAGGCAATGGGGGTTAAATGACTTGTCCAGGGTCACACAGCTGAGAAATGTCTGAGGCCAGATTTGAACCTAGGACCTCCTGTCTCTAAGCCTGGCTCTCAAACCACTTAGCTACCTAGCTGCCCCTCCTTTGTATGACCTTATTACAACTCTTTGAAATGGGCAGTATAGGTGTTATTATACCCATTTTACAGAAGAGAAAACTTAGATTTAAATTATTTTCTCAGGAATGCAAAAACTAATCAGAAGAAAGTAGGAAAAACCCAGATTTTCTAATACACATGATGAAAAAAAAGGGCATCAATAAAATTATTTTTAAAATAATAATGCTAACCTGAAATTTTCTATTTAATAAATAGTAGATTTGCATAGTACTTAATAATCTATGAAGCCTTTCCCTTTGCATAACTTTATTTGATTTTCACAACTATTCTTTGAAATAGGGAGTATAGATATTATTATACCCATTTTACATAAGAGAAAACTTAGGTTTAAATGGTTTTCTCAAGCCTGCCAGGAGCTAGACAGGAGAAAGTATGAAAAACCCAGATTTTCTGACTGCTAACCCAATGCCCTTCACACCAATTTATGCTGCTTCTAACCTTCCCTCACCCCAATTCCCTCTCCCAAACCAGATTTACATTATAACTTTGCTCAGCAAACCCCCCCTTTGTTGAATTAAGCAATCAAAATTATTTATTTAGCACCTAGTAGGTGCCCAGACTCTATAAGGATCAGCTAACGCTCAGTCTCTGTCTGATCATTAGAAATTCCAAATCGTTGGCCAAGAGTAGTTAAGTTTCTATCTGAGAGCCCCAGCTGAAGCCTCAAATGAGGATCTGGATGGATTGTTAGCTGTTGAAATGACCAATTTCTCAGAGATCACTGCAATTAAGGCTCACGTTCAATGGCTTACAACACCAGCACTGAGATTTCAGAAACGGAGCATCTGTAGCACAGCTGGAGCAGCTGTGTTGGAAAATCAATCATTGCCCTGGCAACTGCGTAACTGATGGTCCATCAATCAGAAACACGAGGCATTTATATAACACATAAATGTGTCTGCAAATCTGCAAATGCAATAGGGGCTGAGGGCTTGGGCAGCTTGGGAGAGAAAGCAACTTGCAAGGTCCCTTTGGCTAGGGGGAAACACCAACTGGTGCCCCTTGTGAAATAGTCCAGGGAGCCGCAGATGGGACATCTTAGGAAAGGCACAGCCCCTAGGCAGAGTTCCTTGGCCAGGACACTCCATCTCCCAACTCTGAGCATTTTCATCCTCTGTCCCTGGTGATTCTCTCTCCTTGTCTGTTCCTCCTATCTGCCCTGTGTTCTTTTGAGGGTCAGCTAAAGTCCCATCTCCCCAAGAAGCCTTTTGAAGTCTTCCTTAGTCTCAGTTCCTTCCCTCTGAAACTTTCTCCAATTTATTCTGCATATCTTGCTTAAACATTATTATTCTCATGTTGTCTCTTCTATTAGATTCTTAGTTGTTTGAGAGTAGCGACTGCTCTTTGCCTCTCTTTGTATCCCTTCGGTTGAGCATGATGCCTGGCATCTAGTAGGAGCTTAATAAATGCTTGTTGATTGCCTGATTCTGTGCCCCAAAGAGTTCACCTGCCCCACCACCACCACGCAAAAAGACTAAGAGTGCCCAACAGTCTCAAAAGTGTCTGCACTTGAAGATGGTCTCTGAAGTCTGGAGGTTCTACTCACTCCAAATGGGACCATTCTGTCAGATGGCACCATTTTCTCTAACAATCTTCTAAGAGAACAATATGGAAGCTGGGGAACAAATTGCAGAAATGGGAAGAAAGCGCTTTCTTTTTCCTGACTCAGACTGTAAAGAAGAATCTCCTTTATACTTGGGAATTTCATGTGGCTCCAAGTATCACTTCCCTAAAAAAAGGAAATACAGTGAATGCTCTTCTCTGTTTTTCTCAGAATTCCCCTTAGGACATCAACAGATTTCTGCTCTGTTTACTCTCATAGAATTCTTGTCCAGCTCGATCCACCCATATTTATTGTGGGAGGGGAGACAGGAAAATAAGTGTAGTTGTGTTTACTTTTTCCCCATAGATTTGTTTTTCTCTTTTTATTTTTTTTTTAGGGAGTGCCACTAGGCTAGATGTCTTCTTGGTCAAAAATGACTAGATTACTACTTAGAGCACAAACTCTCTAAGCTATAACCCATTAAGAAGAATTTTAGGGGGCAGCTACATGACTCAGGGGATGGAGAAACAGGAGGTTCTGGGTTCAAATCTGGACTCAGACACTTCCTATCTGGACGACGTTTGGCAAGTCGCTTGACCCCCATTGCCTAGCCCTTACCACTCTTCTGCCTTGGATCCAAGACACAGTATTGATGCTAAGATGGAAGGTGAGGGTTTTGTTTTTAAAAATAATGATTCTGATAATTAGCATAGCTTTAAGGCTTATACAAGGTGTCCCCAAAGTCTTAGGGAATTTTTGAGCTTCTTGCTGTTCATTTTTTTTATTGTGTCTGACTCTTTATGACCCCATTTGGGATTTTGTTGATAAAGATACTGGAGTGATTTGCCATTTCCTTCTCCAGATCATTTAACAGATGAGGAATGCAAACAGGGTTAAGTGCCTTATGCAGAATCACACAGCTAGTAAGTATCTGAGACCTGATTCACACTCAGAAGGTGAGTCTTCCTGACTCAGAGGTGGCCCTCTATCCACTGTGCCACCTAGCTGCCTTCCTATTTAAACTATTAAAGCTTAAAATGGCACTAAGATTTTTGGGACACCTTGTATATTTTAAAGCTATAGAGAGTACATGTTTCAGAATTGAGGTCTTTGAATGGCTGTTGTTTGTTCTTCATTTTCAAAGAGGACCAACAGCATCACGGCATGATGTCTTGACTTGTGCGTGAATTGGATTTCAGAAAGGCAGATTTGCACAAAGTCATCAGCCTCACTCTCTTCCAGAGTCATGCAAGACCAGTGGCAAGACCAAAGTCACACAACAGATGATGACCCAGGATGCAGTGGATGACCTTGGCATCTTTGATGTCTGACCAAGCTTCTAGGTGGTCCACAGCATCTGCTTCAGCCACCTTCATGGCCCTTGGAACAAATTGTACTCATTTGCCCATTCGGTCAGGGGAGGAGATATTTCCAACAATGAGAATTAATGGGTCAAAAGGTATAATTCCTTCAATAACCTCTCCTATACACCTCCATATTTCTTCCTAAAAAAATTCCATGAGTTTTTGATTCTGCCAATAATGAATGTTGATATCTTTCCACAAATCAAAAAGTCAAATAAACAAATATTTATGACACATCTACTATGTGCCAGGCACTATACAAAATTTTGATGATGAAAAGAAAGGTAAAAACAAGGAGCTTAATGAAAATGTCCACAGAGAAGCTAGTTATAGTATGATTTAGAGATCATCCCAGAGGGAAGGCACTATGACAGAGGAGCAGCAAAGGCTCCTTAGAGAGAGTCAAATTTTAGCTGAGATTTGAAGAAAACAAGGAAGCCAGGAAGTTGAGGTGAGGAGGGAGAAATTTTCTACTTGCACTGAATTTTATTCATTTTTTGTAATTTTTGCATGTTCAATGAATATAAGGTGGTACCTCAAAGTTGTTTGAATTTGCATCTCTTTAATCATTTGTGAGGTTAAGTCATTTTTAAAGATTGACAATTTTTGTTTTCTCTTTTGAAATTGTCAGAAAAGCAAATTAAATTATGAAGAATGAAACAAGAGGACACTATATACAGCAATAGAAATATTGTTTGAAGAATGACGTGTGGATGTCTACTTCCAGAGGAAGAAGTAAGTAATAATAGAATTAAGTTAGATAGTTTTATGGATTCATATATCTTTTTTGTCAAATAATTCCTTCTCTAATGGTAGAAGTAAAAGGGGGAGTTCAAGAACATTTTAATGTAACAAATAAATAAATTTGAATCATTATTTTTCACTTTTATTTTTATATTATTATATTTATTATATATAATTTATTTATCATATATTATTAGATTGAATTAATTAAATAAATAATAAAATTTTAAAAAGAAATTATTCATAAATTATGGTATATGAATGCGATGGAATATTATTGTGCTGTGAGAATTGATGAAGGGTATGGTTTCAGAAATACTCAGGAAGACTTATGTGAACTGATACAGTGAAGTGAACAGAACCTGGAAAACAATTTACATGGTGACAGCAGTATTATAAAGATTATTGACTGTGCAAAAACTTATTAATTCAGATCAACACAGTGACCCACCACAATTCCAAAGGGCTCGTGATGGAAAATGCTATCCACCCCCAAACAGAGAACTGATATAGTCAGTATTCAGAATAAAGCATTTTTTTCTCTCTTTCTTCTTCAGGTCCCCCCAACCCCAGAATATGGCTAATGTGAAAATTTGTATTGCATGGCTTCATATCTGCAATGAGTTCAATGTTTCTTGTTTTCTCAGTGAGTGGAGAAAGGAGGGAATCTGGAAATGAGAATAAAATAAAATTGAAGTTAAAAATAAAGAAAAAATATTCATATCCTTTTACTACTCATATCTCTTATAGATTATGAGTTGCTATTCTGACTTTTAATAGTCTCTTGTCCCAAGCCTTTTAAAGAACCCCTACTGCATTATCTTTCCCTTTCAATTATGTCTCAAAAACTACATCAAGGGGGCAGCTGGGTAGCTCAGTGGATTGAGAGCCAGGTCCAGAGATGGGAGGTCCTGGGTTCAAATCTGGCCTCAGACACTTCCCAGCTGTGTGACCCTGGGCAAGTCACTTGACCCCCATTGCCTAGCCCTTACCACTCTTCTGCCTTGGAACCAATACTTGTATTGACTCCAAGACAGAAGGTAAGGGTTTAAAAAAAAACTACATCAAAAAAAGAAAAAAAGAACCCCAGACGGTCTGGTCTGTGGGTCTGACCTAATGTGGCATTTCTAATATTCCATTCTTCTTTGATTGCCTGGGGGCTGGGGGGTGATAAATTTTCAATCTGTCCATTTCACAGTGGAATAAGCAAGATGTGGAATAAAGATTTATTGAATGAATGACCTAAGAATCAGAAATAGCCTTCAGATTTGATAGTATCCAAAGGAATCAATTAATCATTCAGTCAACAAGCATTTGTGAAGGGTCTACTATGTATCTTCAGCAGCATGAAAGTATTTAAATTGAAATAATCTATGTCAGCAAGTACTCTCCCTTTCCCAGAGCAAAGTCTGTTCCTTGGCTTGGTACTCAAGACCCTCCTTCAGTTGGTCTGTGGGTCTGACCTAATGTGGCATTCCCCATCACTGAGGCTCTGGTTCCCCTAGAGGGTCTCCCTCCAATCCCTGGCACACACACTTTTTATCACTCCAACCCTTGGCTCTCCTGATAGATCCCCTTTAAGTGATGGAATTGGGGTCAGGAAACTTGGATTCAGATCCCACCTCTGACACTATCTCAGAAGAATCTCTCCATTCCTTCGGTTCCTTATTTGTAAAATGAGTCAGTTAGATTAGCTAAATTCTAACATGTCACCCCCTCTTAATCCTATGAGGAACAGGGGTGCAATGCAATAGGCTCTCCATCAATGCCTGTTGACAAATGTGGAAAGAACGCCATGCCTTGGGTTGTAACTCTTTTCTTTCTCCACCAATAGAAGAGATAGGATCGTAACTGGAGTTAGAAATCAGATAGGATCCAAGCCAAAACAGTTCCTGAAATCAGATTCAATAGCTCAGGGACAAAATTTAAAGGAAGAGCCATCTTTGACCCATAGCCCAAGGCCAACTGTACCCACATTCCCCCTCATTCTCCAGAGGAAAAGGACAGACGCCCTCCAATTCCTGTCCCCTCATTTCACGAGTTCCCTACGTGTTCTGATCTGACAATCAGTTAAAAACCAACAACCCTAGAGCATCCCTATTTCTGTCTGGCATTTGTGATGGATATGAAATCAAGAATTTATTTCTGTCACCGAAATAAACCCTGCTTTTCAAAGACGTGGGTAATTTAGAAGCCAGGGGATTTCTCCGCTTACTTCTGCCAATTGCCATTTTTCTTTCCTTCTGGCTTTTCCCACAGTAAATCACTCTGAAGGAAAACAAAATGTGAAATCAGGCTTTTCATATGCTGGGGATGGAAAGTAAAGTATCGTAGGAAAAAATGAAACCACTCTGGAGCTGCAAGTCCCAAGTTCCACTCAAACTTTCCACTGAATCAAGACCTCTGCCTGCAACCAGAGAGGAGAAATTAAGTTGTAATATTCCAGCAAACAGTGGAAGCCAGTCAGCACTGTGATATGGACTTGTGGCCTAGATAACGAGGCTCTGCAGAAGCAAATTTAATTACCTGCCAGGAACTAAATAAAAGCTTTGCTTTATCTAATACTCCCTGTGTGTAGCATAACTATGGAAACAAGTCTGAGACTCAATTGATTTCTTATTTACAGGGTCCTAAAGAGCTGCTAAAAAGAAAAGTGGATGACTAAAAGTCTTTCTGAAGTTTGGTTTTTCTTGGATACACTTTTTGTCTGCTTTTTTTTTCTAACGAGGACTGTAGCTACCATCATCCCTGACCACTATCTTTAATTATAATTGTGCTTAACTAAAATAATTCACCAATTAGCTTACCTTGATCTAAAAAAAATCTTTAAAATAGCTAAAAAAAAACATTCTGAGTTAACTAGTTGGAATTAACTACTAACTGGCTAGAGATAAGCTTAACTCTTAGCTCCACACATCCTCAAAAGGCAGTTTGTCAGGATTGAGCCCAAAGTCTGTGCGACTTGGTAGGAACTGATTGATGGAGCTTGTACCCCGTTGTTATTGCCTTCACAACCACCTCCATGCCATTTCCTCCTCTCTGGCCACATCAGAGAATGATTTATATTTTATAAACATTACAAAAAATTTAACCTTGCAACATTTTTTTCAGGAAGGTTGGGCAAAATTATTGTTCCCATTTCTAGGTAAGAAAATCGAGGCTCAGTGACTACTAGACTACTACTATTCTAACTTTAACCATTATTATTCTTTCTTTTTCCTCATTGCTGATATTTATTCAGCCACCTTGTAGTATTGGTAGCCACTGTCCAGGCTTATCTCATCTCTCAGGTAGTTGGCATATTTCCCAATATACCAAGAAGCTTCTTTATTTTCTATGGTTCTCAGAAAGTCAATAACCTTGTATGGCTCAGTTCTTTTACTTTCTATGGGGCAATCTAGATTGGTCATCAAAGGGTGTGTGGGTTTGTGGATCTAACTGATTAGGATTTAGCTCTGAGCCCCCACAACTAGTAAATACCACCTCTTTTTTGTACCTTCCACTATATTTCAGTGAATGCTCATCGCATGACCTTGACATAAAAGAATTAGTTCTACACAAAAATAGTTAAAAGGATAGAAACAATAAGCAAATAAACAGTACTTAATAAGAACACAATGAAATAATAAAGCAATAAATCTTCTATCAAGTAGCACCACTCTTCTAAACCCTGAAAGTCTCCTACATCAGAGGTGTCAAACATGCTGTGTAATGCATGCAACCCACAACACTCCTGACTGTGGCCTGAACCAGATTAAAATGTACTTTCTATCTGATTTTAATGTGTTGGCATAGTAATAAAAATAAATAAATATATGAACATGTGTGGTTTTTTAAGTCAATACGCAGTCCACAGGGATGCTTATGTACAGTTTAATGACCCTCATTTCTATTTGAGTTTGACACCACTGCCCTAGATAATAGGAACAACTTAAATGCAATTCTCAGAAATATGAAGTTTATGTTTATTTAGTTTCCCACAGCTATGCCCCTATAAGTGGGAAAAGGAGTATAAACAACAGTGTTTCCAAAGAATGTTTGACTCATAGCTCCAGTGGTACCATTCACCATAAGCAATTAGAGACTTAAAGGAATTCTGGACCAGGGACTCCTAGAACTCAAGATTTTATATGAATTGTAACTAAGAAACATTGGTGCTTCCCTTGGACTTGGAAGTCTGTTTGGTGGCAGGGGGTTCTGACTGGTTCTGGCCTCAGCTAACCCATCCTGGAGCTGATCTCTAGACTTAGCAGCCAGTCCCATGGCATGCAGCTGACAGATATTTAGGAGTTGCAGGAGATGAGGGAGGGAGGAAGAACCCGTGGTATGGCCATGGCATGTAACTCAAGGCAAAACCAGAGCCCTAAGTTAGAATGTGTCCATTCTATCTCCCTAACATCTCTCACTTCCAATCTTTCCTTCTGCCTATTCACACAGCTGCTACTTGAGTTCAGGCACTCGTTCCCTACTAGATTATTGCAATAACCTCCCAGTTATCCCCCTTCACTCAGTTCTCTCCACACTAATCCATTCTCTAGTCCACAACCCCCATCTACCCTTCAGCTGCTTGAATGGTTTCCCCAAAGCACCAGTCTAACTTTGTCACCTGGTTCTACTCAATAAACTCTAGTTGCTCCCTATTGTTTCAAGAATATCAAAATAAATTCCTCTGCTTTTTAAAGCCTTTCCTAACCTGGCCCTATCCTCCTTTTTCTATCTTTCTGAATCACTCTTCTCCTTTGCATGCACTAAGGTCCAGCCAAGTTAACCTTCTTTCTATTCCTCATACATAACACTCCATTTCCTCTGTTCCTTTGTATTGGCTGTTCCTCAAACCAGGAACATACTCCATTATCACTCCTGCCTCCTAGAATTTCTAGTTTTCCTCTAGGTCCAGCTCAAAGTCTTGACCATGAAGCCTCCCAAAATATTTTCATTTATTCTCGATCTCATGTTCCCTGTCTAGATTTCAAATTTTGTCTTTATATCCTGAATGCATAGCATAGTTTCTGACATTTAATAGGAGCTTAAATGTTTATTGATTAACTGGACAGGAGCCACATGCCTTTCATCCCAACTACTTGGGAGCTCCTAGAGAGGCTGAGGTTAGTAGAACCCGTTAGCTCAAGATTTCAGAGATGTGGTGGACTTTGCTGATCAGTGCCATCACTAAGTTAGGCATCATTCTCTTGAGTCCCTAGGAATGGAGGCCATCAGGTTGCCTCAGGAGAGTCTAACCAGCTCTGGTAAGAAATAGAGGAGGTCAAGGAGCCCTTGCTAATCAATAGTGGGCTTGGGCTTGGAAATAGTCCCTATATTTGTAACAGTCAACACTTATCAAGGAATGTTTGTTGATTGACTGATTGTAGTTGATGGGGCAGAGTCCTAGAGGGAGCAGGAGGGCAATGGACTCAAAAACATAAGTGGAATCAATTCTATTTGATTGCTTAAACTTCCCCATGAGTCTGAGCCAAGGTAGTAATGGAGCCAGATTTTCCTTACTCCCAGCAAGCTGCTCTTTTCTAGGATGCCTTATTGCTCCTTCATCCATTCCCTTCTGTTATTAGAAGAGGAAACCAAAGGGGACTTGACATTTATCTCTTGACTCACTTCCCAGCTTCAGGTCTTTATTCAGTCTACCCTATCTCTCAGTTTATCTACACCTTACCCCATCCATCAAAGCCCCATTATTCCACTTCCTCCATGCAACTCATTTTCCTATGAAATTTTCTCTTCTGTAAAATGAGGGGGTTGGACTACACGTTCTTTTCAAACTGGAGATCTGCTAACAGGAGCTTCTCTTTTCCACCTCTGAATGCCTACAACGCTTATCCCTTGTAATACTCCTTCTGCAATCAACATATGGCTCTCTTTTTTATTATTAAATTTATCACTGTGTTTAGGTCCTGCCTCCCCAGCAGGGTTATCAAAAACTTAAGGACAGCAACTGTGTCTTGTAGTACCCACCTGGGCTGGATATTCGGTTATTTTATGGTCAAAGAAATGAACAGGCTAGGAAAAAACCCCAAATTATATCAAAAGAGATTCTGGGTTTCCTATTGGGGGGGTGTACTAGGGACATGTGGGTGTCCATGTCTTCTTTATATGCAGAAAACTCTCCTGAGTCAAAGCAGGCAGACATGCACTTAGATTGTGCCAGGCACCAAGCTAAGCCTAGAAATACAAATAGAAGCAAAAAAGAAAGTCAGCCCGTGCCCTCAAGGTGCCAGCAGAGGAAGGAGACTTAAAAAAGGATCTGAGGCATCTTGTAGAAAGAAGTCCAGGGAGTCGTGAGGGAGGCCGGAGAAGAATAGTCAATGAGGATGGCTGGCCCCAAGACCTAGAACCCTGGGGTTCCCAATCAGAGGAAAGGACTGCTGGGGCTGTGGGACCTTCCAACTTGAGAAAGCTGCCAGGACATGGTAGAAAAAGAAAACTGTGCATCCCAGGCCTTCGGTTACCTATACCTGTCCTATCTCTGGTACCTCCTCACACCCTGGAGTGGTCTGAACAAAAGATGGGGCTCTTTTTCCCAGCTCCCCCCCCCATCTACTCTACTCCATGAAACAGAAATGTTTGTTTCTGGATAAAATTAAAATAAAACCTGAGCCTCCTCCCTGGCGACATTGACCCTGACTCTGTCAATCATTCCATCTTCCCACAGCCCGAGTGAAAATTCCTCCCTTCTCCCTATTTACTAAGATGGGGAAACTGAGGAATAGGAAAGGGGTCTCTCAAACCCAGGCACATTTAGCATAGTTATGCTAATTATCCGCGGTTTCTGCCTTCCTCAGCTCCCAAAGCATCTCTAACGATCAAATAATCCAGAAGACACCCCATTTTTAATTTCTCTCTCTTGTGAGGATTTTTTGTTTATCTAAGCAATGCTAATAAAATCTATACCCAGGGTGGAATCACCCCCCCCCCCCTTGCTCATCAGTATTACCTGCCCTCAGGCAGCTCAAGTCTGTTTACATTACAAATAAAAGATAAAATATGCTCATTGCCAGCTCTCCCCCTCCTGGGGGACCCCAGCTTGGGAATGGGGCCAGAGAGATTCCCATCCCCTCCCTCTCAGCCTACCACTCCCCCCACCCACCCCCATTGCCCCAGGCGTGGCTCCCTTTATTTCTTTCCTTCGGACTTGTAACAAACTGCTACAACTACCTCAGATCAATTCCTTAAATCACAGTTTAATTATTTAGAAGAGGAAAGCTTCAACCGCCCCCCTTCCCCTCCCCCCAGGAATCAGCACAGAATCATTGTTTAATCCTTATTACTGCCGTGGGCCCCCTGGGGGCCCTGCTGTGTTGTTGAAACTTCATTTCAATATTTACCACTTAGATCACTTAAGGGCTGTCAGCTTTAATAAAATTTTATCAATTGGATACTTATATTATTCACGGCTTCATAAAAATAACAAGCCCTGCCTTGGCATTTCAATCATTCCCGGGCTAATTTCAGTGGCTGCTCAGGGATTTCGTTTTTATTAACATTTATATAGGATGTGACTGATTTTGCATGAAGCAGCTGGCCCGTGGTGCACCGAGCTGTCCCAAGCATCTTGGCTCCTAGGGCTGATATGGAGCACACACCGAGCAGAGATCCGAACAGCTGGGGCCGGGGACCAGGAGGCTTCCTCTTGTCTTGTCATCTTGTCTGGGAGTCTGTGCCTGGTCCTCATTTGGGGAGGGACTTGAAGCCAATAGCTGCTTCCCGCCACCCACGCGCCCAAACCTTCTGTCCCTTCCCCTCCCCCCAATTTTGACAAATTACAAGGTTTGTTATCCAGGGATGGCAGGGAAAATGTCAGTGATGCGGTCATTCATTCCCTTAATGTAGTGGTAATCTACTGTTCTGGATGGCTATCAAAGGCCAAGCCAAGGTAGGGAGCTTCCCAGGTAGGAGTCCTCTTTGGGCCCTACTAGGGAGGAAATGGCTCCAGGATCTCCACCTATAAAGGGTATGGAGCTTCTTCTTAACTTGTGTTCTGGATGGATATCAAGGGCTTTGGGAACTTGGATTGGGGGGTGAGGGGATGACATCTTTATCTTCATTAACCTCTAAAAGTGAGAATTTCTTTCAGTTGTTTTAAATTTTAAAAGATTCTAAGAAAGGGTCCATATTCTTCATCAGATTGTAATAGATGAGTAAAAAAAGGGTTAAGAACTCCTTTAAAAAGGGTGATCTATCCCAGTTGTGTGACCCTGGGCAAGTCACTTGACCCCCATTGCCTAGCCCTTACTACTCTTCTGCCTTGGAGCCAATACACAGTATTGACTCCAAGACGGAAGGTAAGGGTTTTTTAAAAATTAAAAAGTAAAACGGGTGATCTAAACAGAGGAGACCCTTTCATTCTGCATTCTTGGGAGGCTCAGAGAGTCCCATGAGAGATAATGTAGAAAATGTGAATTGAACTACACTGGGCAAAACTGGGGAACAAGTAAATTCAGGTGGTGTTGATTTAGCTGTCCACACACAAAAACTATCCAAGCTTCAATTGCTCCAGCAATCATGAAATCTGCCCAACTTGGATTTTGTGACGTGCCGTGGTTTCTCAGGGGACCAGTTCAATTATTGATCTAATCCAGGGAATCATGGTGCCAGATCCTGAGTTTCTCTCTCAAATCTTTTAGCATCTGAACCAGAAAGACCTATGTGAACTGCTGTAGAGTAAAATAAGCAGAACCAGGAGAACGTGGAACAGCTATACTATGAAACGATCAAATGTGATAGACCTTGCTAGTCTCAGCAGTACAATAATTCAGGACAATTCTGATATAGGTTTGGGAATCATCTGCATAGAGTAAATCATTGAATCCTCAGGAGAGACTTAGATTACTGAGGAAAATAAAGAGTTAGAAGGGACTTCAGTACCCATCTAATCCAACCCACACTCGAAAAGAATTCTAACTAAAAAGTACCTGACAGATTTTATATTTGAGAGAGTAGAGAGAAGGAAAGAGAACCAAGAACAGAACATTGGATGTCACCTAAATTGAACTCATGGAAGGGAACAGTCAATGAGAAAGAAAAGGATAGTTCTAAGAAATAGGAGAAAAATCATGAAAATGAAGTCAAGGAACCCAAGAGAGCTGAGGTTATCCAGAAAGAAAAGATGAAGACATTTGGTAAAAATGTGAACAGTTCAAATAAAAACCAATTCATTCTAAAGCAGAGACTTCACTTGGGTTCCACAAACCCCCAAGGAAGTCACTGGCTAGGTTTCAGTGACTTCGTGAATGTAGATAATAAATAATAATAATAATCTTCATATTCAGTAACTTCAGGTCTAATTTACAATCCTATGTATTTTGTTTTATTCATTTAAAAACATTATCATGAAAGGAGATCCTTAGGCTTCACCAGTTTGCCAAAAGAGTCTATGGCACATGCACACATGCAAAACTTTGGTTTTGAAGGTGTCTCAAGAACAAATGAGAGATTGACCCATATGAAGTAATCAATAGACAAACAATATGAATGAAAAGTAATCCTTACTAAACACAAGCAAGCAAAAGAGGTAAAACAACATAAGTGTCTACTAGTGGTACACATCCCTGATAAACCCTCTCTAAGCCAATGCTAAGAGGAAAAGTAGACAAGAGCCATCTCCTCAGAAACCGTGATAGACTGGGTCCCTGCCACTTCAGAGACTGCATGATGGGACAAGCATCCAGAAGTTGATATCAACCATGCTTGCTGGCTACTCTACTCCAGACCAAAGAACAGAAAGTTCTGTGTAGCAGGAAGTAGCCCTCCATGGCCCCAGAGGACCTAGTTGAGGCATTGTCATGACCGTATACCCAATAACTGCAAAGTGAATAGAAATTTTAAAAAGAAATGTCTAGACATCCCTAGTGGAGAACCTTAAAGAAATCAGCAAACATAAAGCCAGTGAAGAAATATTATGGATTAAGAGGACCCCCAGCATAAAACTCCAGAAAAAAAGAGCAAAAATTATGAGTAGAATACCAGAAAAGATAGTGGCTTTCTTATAAGACTTGAAGAATAAATGAAAGAACTAGTAAAAGAAATGAGGGGGGCTTCTGGCACCTCACAAATGCCCAAAGATGTCATTGTATAGATTTCATGGGGTCTGTGAACTTGAATAGTAAAATAAGAATAAGAATAATTTCAATATTCACTAACTTTTGGTTTCCTGTGCAATCCTATATACTTTATTTTATGCATTTTAAAGTATTATTATGAAAAATATGGCAAGTTTGGCATTATTTTCCAGTTCTCACTAACTCTCAAAAAAAAAAGAAAAAGAAAAATGATGCCCTGGAAATAGGACAATTGCAGCTGAACCTACAAGACAAAGTAAACCAAGTCCACAAGCATTTATTGGGCATTTAGTATGTGCCAGGCACTATGCCAAGAACTGAAGATACAAAGGAGGAAAAGTCCCTGCTCTTATGGTCTAATGGGAAGCTCATAGTCTCATGGGAGAGATAACACACAAACTATGCACAAGCAAAAATCTTTATAACATATATGGATAAGCTGGAGATTAGTAACAGAAGGAAAGCTAATGCTAAGAGAGGTCAAAGAAGACTTCTTATAGAAGGTGGGATTTTAACTGAGACTCAAAGAAATCCAAGAGGCAAAGAAGATAATGGACAGAATTACAGCAATGAGGGACATACAGTGGAAAATATAGTCAGAGGATAGCATATCTTATAAAGAAACGGCCGAAGACCAGTGTCATGGGATCACAAAGTATATGGAAGGAAGGAAGATATAAGGAACTAGAAAGTAGGATAGGGCCAAGTTATGAAGGGCTTTAAATGGCAAACAGAGGATTTGATATTAGATACTGGAAGCAAAAGGGAAATTTTTGAGCAAGTCATTTAACCTATATTGCCTCAGTTTCCCTATCTGTAAAATAGGTATAATAATAACACCTGCCTCCCATGATTTTTGTGAGGATAAAATGAATGTAGATGCTTCACAAACTCCAATGGGCTATATAAATGGTAACTACTGATATAATTATTTTTAATATTAATAACTAACACACTTATTTAGTATCCCTCCCTCATCATCTCCATGCCCCAGGAGTAACATAAAAACTAACCCATATGTTTGTGCCTAGATCCATATAGAAATTCCTTTCCTACAAAATGCTACCTTCCTTTCCCCTCACCTCACAGAAAATAGCAGAAGCTAAGTGCAATCAGAGGAGAAAATAATGAGAGTCAGGGATGGAATTGAGGAAAAGCCACTGTCAGTGGCTGCACTAAACCTGAAGAAAAAGAGACTAAAACCAATTAGCATTAGTAATGTTTCTCCAGAAACTAATTAGGATGAGGACCAAGGCCAGTGGAAAATAAATGGCCCAAATTGTGAAGAAGCTGAGTCAGCTTTGTAGTCCAGTTCTGACAGTGCATCTACCATCAAAGAGAAAGGAGCTAGAAAGTGAGTGACATGGGAAGATAATGAGAAAACGATGTTTGGTGTTCCAATATCAAAGATATCCATATGTTAAAAATACAAGCAGAAAAAAACAACAGGAAAAAAATACTAAACACAGAAGCAAGGATAAGTACTAAATCCTCAAAAATGTTACAAACATCTCTTAACAAATTACAAAACAAAGCAAATTGAACCAGTATCTGATATTCCAAAGAACACTGAGAAATCGCTTGAAGAGAATAGAACAAAAACAAGATATTACAAATGGTTCAAAAGAGAAAGGAAAACCTTAGAAGAAGTTAGAAGGAAACAAATATCAGAACGTTTAGACTTTCCAGTTGAAAGAATTCACAGAAAAACTTGAATGCATAATGGCAATTTTCTCCAAAGAAGTGAAATATAGAATAACTTGTTTAGACTACAAAAATATGGAAGTGAAGGATGTCAACATGGAAATCTAGAAATCCCTAGTTTATTTAGTTTGAGGGTAGAAACTCCAGGTTTTGACCTTGTCACTGGAGAGGTTTCCCTCTGAGGGAAGGTCCCACTTCACCAGACAATACACATCCACTTCAGCTTTGGCACATTAGTCTCTCAAGCTGAAGGTCCCAAGTTCGATCCTTGGAAGGAGGTTGTGATATACTGAGAAAGGCTTCTGGAGACAAAAGAGCTACTTGACTTAGGATAGGGTCTACTTCCCACCTGAAGTGGATGTCTATTGTCTGGTGAAGTGGGACCTTCCCTCAGGGGGAAACCTCTCCTGTGACAAGGTCAAAACCTGGGGTTTCTACCTTCAAACTAAATAAACTGGGGATTTCTAGATTTCCATGTTGACAAGGACAATACCTAATAAGAAAAGCAAAAGGCAATAACAGTAAGAGAATAAGTGATTTCTCTTTGAACAAAAGAAGGCAGGTTGACCAGAGATGCTTTAAGGGTCATCCAGAAGAACATGACAAACGGAAAAAAAAGCAGAAAACAGTCAAATAGAAAACAATACAAGAAAATAGGCTAGAACATCTGAATACATAAAACAAAACAAAAACAATTGAAAGAATCCACAGATTGCTTCCAGTTAACACACACACACACACACACACACACACACACACACACACACACACACACACAACCTTTTTTCTCTTTCTTTTTCTCATTATTTTTTTTATCCTTACCTTCCATCTTAGAATCAATGCTATGTATTGGTTCTAAGGCAGAAAAATGATAAGGGCTAGGCAATGGGGGTTAAGTGACTTGCTCAGGATCACACAGCTAGAAGTGTCTGAAGTCAAATTTGAACCTAGGACCTCCTGTCTCTGAGCCTGGCTCTCAATTCACTGAGCCACCTAACTGTCCCTTCTCATAACATTTTGCAGATTTTTTTTTAAAGCCGGAGGAAATATATTCCATCCAATATAACTGTAAAATATATAAAATATCTAAAATTTAACCTACTAAGACATATTCAGAAATTATAAGAACACAACTATAAAATGTATAGAAAAAATTTTAGATGGACAAATAATTGGAGAGTGTTCCTGGTTAGGTTGTGCCAATATAATAAAAAATTACAAAGTCATGAAATTAATTTGTAGATTTAGTATACAATAAATCACAAGACAGAAGGGTTACTTTATAAGACTAGACAAAATAATGACAGAATCAGTCTGTAGAAACTAAAGGTTAAGAATCTTAAGGGAAATCATGAATATAGTAGAAAGAAAGCCTAGCACTACCAGATCTCAAACCATATTATAAAGCAAAGGCTGCATAGAATCGTGAACAGAGATCCAGGCTAGACTGCTTTTTGACTTCTTTGGACTACTGCATGATGTCTTCCTTCCCCAGGAAACTCGTCATTAAAAAATGTCATTATCTTAAATGAGACTGAATCTGCCTGGGTACTCACATCTTCTTTGAGCCCTCTGCCCTATGATTGGAGCTCCAAAGGGAACTCCATGTGTTTCTGTTTTTAAAAATGGCTCCACATAGACTTTTCCTGGTTTCCCACCAGTTACACTGTATATGGACTTCTTTGGACTTCATCATGCCCCCTACCTCAAGTTATGGGGCACAGCCAAAGCCGGATTTCAAGGGAAATTTATATCTTTAAATGATTACATCAATAAAATAGAGAAAAGGCAGATTAATAAATTGAGCATGCAACTAAAAAAAACTAGAAAAAGAATAAATTAAAAATTCCCATTAAAGACTACATTGAAAATCCTAAAAATCAAAAAAGAAATTAATAAACTTGAAGTAAGAGGACCATTGAACTAATAAAATAAGACTGGGAATTCATATTATGAATAAAACATAAAATAGAACATTGGTTGATTTGATAAAAGAAAAGCAGCAGAAAATCAAGTCACTAGTAACAAAAATGAAGAGTGAATTCACCACCAATTAAGAGGAAATTAAGGCAATAATTAGGAGCTATTTTGCTCAATTACATGCCAATAAATCTGACCATGTAAATGAAATGGATGAATATTTACAAAATTGCTCAGATTAACAAAAGAGGAAATAGAATACTTAAATAATTCCATCTAAGAAAAATAAATGAAGAAATAACTCCCTTTAAAAAAATCTTCAGGGCCAGACAAATTCATGAGTTAATTCTATCAAACATTTAAAGAACAATTAATCACAATATATAGAAACTATTTGGGAGAATAAGCAAAGAAATCCTACCAAATTCTTTTCATGACACAAATAAGGTGTTGATATCTAAGCCAGGGGAGAGCAAAAAAATTATGTGGCAAATCCTTAATAAATATAGATGTAAATTTTTTAAATAAAATACCAGCAAGAAGACTATGGCAATATATCACAAAGATCATTCACTATGACAAGGTGGATTTATGCCAGTGTGACAGAGGCTAGCACATAAAGAAAAAGTGCCATGCTGAAGAGTGTGTAGAACTGATCACTGTGATGGCGAGGGGTCCCAAGAGATTGTAATCTTGAGGAGCAGAAGATTCTGGTTGGAAGAGCAATTGGTCTCTCAGTCTGGAGAATCTGAAGAGAGAAGGTGGAATAAGACTTTCTCCTGAGGGTTACTCACTTTTTCCTGCTTGTGATTGGAAATCCTCTCCCCCTCCCCCCAACATTTCCCAATTGAAGAGACTCACTGAAGAGAAACTTGAGAAAAGGCATTTTGAATATCTGTTAGACTTTACCTCTTATCCTGTTGCCCTGGGTCTGAACTGTGGCCAAGGGACCAAACCCAGGGTGAGTCAACCTGACTTTCTCTCAGGGGGCTTAGGCTGCCAAGGCCTGAGTCCCCCCTCCCAAACTCAAGGAGAGAGAAAAAGGGTTTTGGATATAGGGATCCCCTTTTTCCCACTTTCCTTTCCCATTCTTTTCCCTGCCAGTTATTCCTTTGTATTGCCCTGATTGAGTTGACCTTAAAGTAGTTATCTTTTCCCCAAGCTGTGAATCAAGTGTGAGTGAACAGATCAAGGGGAGAGACATCTTCCTAAGAAGAAACCCTTTAGTCTTTAGTAGTGGAGATGGGACAAGAGGGGCAAAAGCAAATCTGGGAGAGCAGCCATAGCTAAGGAGGTAAGTCAGAAGGGGAAAAATCTTTAAAACCTCCTCTCCTCTCTCTGAGCCAACCCTCAGCTGTCCTCTCCTAGATGCTAGTCTCTTTACAATCCCCAAAACCTTTTCTCCATTACATCTGCTATCTCCCCTGAACCTCACTTTGAGAAGGGAGGTCTCTACTCTTTTTCTCTCTCACAATACTGAAAGACTTAACCTTTTTTAGAATGCAGGACTGGTTTAATATTATGAATACTACCAGTATAATTGATTCTACTGATAGCAAAACTAACAGAAATCACATGATTATCTCAGTAGATGTAGAAAAAGCCTTCATGAAAATATAACACTCATTCCTATTAAAAACAGTAGGAAGCATGGGAATAAAAGGGCCATTCCTTAAATGATAAGTAGTATCCATCTAAAACCCTCAGCAAATATTATATGCAATGGGAATAAATTAGAAGCCTTCCCAATGAGAACAGGGGTGAAACAAGAATGCCCATGATCATCATATAATTTAATATTGTACTAGAAATAATAGCTTTAACAATAAGAAAAGAAAAATAAATTGAAGGAATTAAAGGAGACAATGAGGAAATTAAACCGTTACTCTTTGCAAATTATATATGGTATACTCAGAGAATCCTAGAGAATCAACTAAAAAATTAGTTGAAATAATTAACAACCTTAGCAAAGTTGTAGGATGCAGAATAAATCCACATAAATCATAAGTATTTCTATACAGTTCCAACGAAGTCCAGCAGCAAGAGAGAGAATGAGAAATTTCATTTAAAATAACTCTAGACAATATAAAATACATGGGAATACTTGCCAAGACAAACCCAGGAAGTATTTAAACACAATTACAAAACACTTTTCACACAGATAAAGCCAGATCTAAACAATTGAAATAATATTAATTGCTCCTGAGTAGGCTGAGCTAATATAATAAAAATGACAATTCTACAGAAATTGATTTACTTATTCAATGCCATACCAATCAAACTACCAAAAATATTTTATAGATATAGAAAAAAATAATAAAATTCATCTGGAAGAACAAAAAGTCAAGAATATCAAGGAAATTAACAAAAAGAAAAGCAAAGGAAGTTGGCCCAGCAATACCAGAACTCAAACTGTAGTATAAAGTAGTAATCATCAAAACAATCTGGTATTGGTTAAGAAATAGAATGATAGATCAAGGGACTAGATTAGATATACAATATACAGGAGTAAATGACCTTAGCAATCTAGAGTTCAATAAACCCAAAGACCCCAGCTGTTGGGATAAGAACTCACTATTTGACAAAAACTACTGGGAAAACTGGAAAATAATAAGGTAGAAACTAGACATAGAACAATATCTTATACCTTATACCAAAATAAGGTCAAAATGTGTTTATGATTTAGACAGAAAGAATGATACCACAAGTAAATTGGGGGAAATTAGGATAGGTTGCCTGCCAGATCTTTGTAGAAGAGAAGAATTTAGGACCAAACAAGAAATAGAGAATATTAAAGATATAAAATGAATAATTGTTAGTATATTCAATTTAAAAGATTTTACACAAACAAAACTAATATAACCAAGATTAGCAGGGAAACAGCAAACTGGGAAAAGATCTTTATAGCAAATTTCTCAGATAAAGGTCTCATTTCTTAAATCTATAGAGAACTAAGTCAAATTTGTAAGAATACAAATCATTACCCAACTGACAAATGGTCAAAGTACATGAACAAGCAATTTTCAGATGAAGAAAACAAAGCTATCAATAATCATATGAAAAAATGTTCTAAGGCACTTTTGATTAGAGAAATGCAAAGTAAAACAACTCTGAGGTACCACCTCACACCTATCAGATTGGCCAATATAATAGTAAAAGAAAGTGATTAATGCTGGAGTGTATGTGTCAAAATTGCAACACTGATGCACTGTTAGTAGAGTTGTAAACTAAGCCAATCATTCTGGAAGGCAAATCCCATAGGGCTATAAAACCGTGCATACCCTTTGATCCTATGATGCCACTTATAGGTCTGTATCCCAGAGAGCTCAAAAAAGGGGGGGAGGGGGAAAGGACGTACTTATACAAAAGAAATATTTATACCAGCTCTTTTTGTTGCAGCAAAGAAATGAAAATTGAGAAGTTGTACAACAATTAAGGAATGGCTGAACAAATTGTGGTCTATGTTTGTGATGGAATACTATTTATCATGCTATAAGAAATGATGAGCAGGATGATTTCAGAAAGAGCTAGGAAGATGTTTCTACATGAACTGACACAAAGTGAAATAAACAGAACCTGGAGAACATTTCACATGGTAACTGTTAGCAATATGATACAATGATCAACTGTGAAGGACTTTAACTACTCTCAGCAATACAATGATCCAGGACAGTTCTGAGACTTATGACAGAGAATGCTATCCACCTCCAGAGAAAGAACTGTTAGAGTCAGAATGCAGATCAAAGCATACTATCTTTCACATTACTTTATTTGTTTTTATTTTGGGTTTTTGGTTTTATATGAATATTCTCTTAGAAAAATGACTCACATGGAAATATGTTTTTGCATGATAATTCATGGATAACCCAGATCAAATTGTTTTCCATCTCTGGGAGTGGGGAGAAAGAGAGGGAGAAAGACAATTTATAATTTTGGGGAAAATATGTTGAAAATTATTATTCTATATAATTGGAAAAACAAAGTATATTTTTAAAAAAATTTTTAAAGAAGTGGAATGGAAATTTACTTAGGTGTTACAGTAAGAATAGTTGAGCATTTACTCTCACCTATTGCTCCAAGATGCTACAGCATGCACAGCACCAGTAAAACTGCCTTGACAGCTGCAGAAAACCAGGTTAATGGTAGCCAAAAAACTTTAAACTTGTTGGTGATCTGGGGGAATGTCTACCCCAAGCATATAAAGTCTTCTTCCAGGGGAATGGGTAGATGAGAACAATTTGTTTCTATGGTAATGAAGGAGGCTGAAGCAAGATTTGGAAAGAGTTTGGTTATCCCCAAGGACATGCACTATCTTGGACCATTACCAATTATCCTGACTTTGGTCTTGCCAATGGACTTGGATAACTCTGGAAGAAAGAGTGAGACTGATGATTTTGTGCAATTCTGCCTCACTAAAATCCAATTCATGCCAATCAAAAACCCAAGATAAAAACACAAAGTGAAGACATCATTCATCATGATGTTTTGCTCTTCTTCAGAAACAAAGGACATGGAGCAGGTAGGTGGCTCAGTAGGCAGAGATCCAGGCCCGGAGACAGGAGGTCCTGGGTTCAAATTTGGTCTCAGACACTTCCTAACTGTGTGTCCTGGGAAAGTTACTTAACCCCATTTGCCTAGCCTTTACCACTCTTCTGTCTTGGATCCAATACTTAGTATCAATTCTAAGATAGAAGGTAGTTTAAACAAAAAGCAAGGACAAACAATAGTAAAAAGAGTTGGTACAAAATAACTTTCCCACCTTCCTCCCAACCCTGTCCAAAGTCTGTAGCACACTCTCCCACCAGCCCATACCAAGTCTAGGGGAAATGTGCTCAGGCTTGTAGAGCTTTAACATGTGGCTAAAGGATCATTCATAGTTCCTGGTTGTCAAAGTCCTTTTCTCCCCTACATTGGGTCCTCATGAAATTTCTCCTCAGTCATGGTGTAGTTTTTGGCTTAAAGCCATCTTTCTTCTTGTCCTCCACTCCTAATATAGAGAGCCTGGAGAAGTTAGAGAAGGTCCTAGGATTAGTAAGGGAGTAAAAAGTCCCAAATCCTTCACTAGGTCCTCTTCTGGTTAAGAATGGAATAGATGTGACTGAGGTTGATCCTCTCCTCCCTCCAAAGTGATTCCTTCTTGGGGGGATGGCTAGAGCCTTCTACCACTCAGCCACCAAGCACTCGAACCCTTCATGTCAAACTACCTCCTTAGTTTTATACAGCCTCACTCCTCCCCCAGAGTGTAACAAAGTCTCTCAATTCATCTAGACAACATTCATGTCACATTTAGTTGAAATAAATTAGATTAATTGTTTGTTTCAAGAGTCTGCCCAGACCTTGTTTGCCTCTCTTACTGACTCATTCAATTGTGAAGTGTTCTCTGATAAAGGAAAGCGGGTTGATGTGATTTAATAGACGGTTGATTGATTGACTGAGTTGACCCCCCAACGGCCCTTACACTTGAAGTCCTGGTGTTGTTATGAAACAGGACAGAGGTAGCCTCTGATCCTCTTTTTAAGGCAACAATAAAGGCAATGTGGGAGCCTTGGCTTCTGATCCAGAGTCTGGCACACTTTTTGTGAGGCTGGGCAAGTCACTAAATGTTGGTTCTCTCATCTCTAAATGAAACAGATAATCTTTGCCCTGCCTAGCTCAATAGTGTCACTGTGAGGAAAGAGTTTTGTAAGGCTCAAAGAGTGCCAGCTCTTCTCTGAGGTGAGAAGGAGATAGAAACTAAGGGCATGTCCATCAATTGGAGGATGCCTGAATAAACTATGGCTTGTGAATGGGATAGAATATTATCGTGGTGTAAAAAATGATGTAAGGGACAGCTTCAGAAAACTCTGGGAAGACTTGAATGAATTGATACAGAATAAAGTGAGGAGAATCAGGAAAGCAGTAACAACATTGTAAATGCAATCAACTTTGAAAAGACTTAAGAACTCTGATAATGACAGTGACCAAACAGGTTTCCAGAACACGCTACTCACCACCTGACAGAGAAGTGATGATTTAAAGGTGTAGTTTACGGTATACATTTTCCAATATGGCCAATGTGGGAATTTGTTTTGCTTTATTATCTGTATATGTGATAAGGAGTCCCCCTTCTTTTTTAATTGGAGTAGAGAGGCTGGAGGAAAAGAAAACTGATTTCTGTTCATTGAAAAAGAATAGAAAATAAGATTAAAATGGCAATAAAATAGGAGTTATTACTACTATCTTTAATCACCCATCAACACTGAGATTCAGCCCTAACACCTAGTAGGTTAAGCAGAAGACAGAGGACTGATTCAGTTCAAGCCAGTGAGTAGTTCCAGACTGTTAGCCACTTGACTCTTGTTCTGGCTTTTCTAGATCAAGTAGTCAGTCAAGAAACATTTATTAAGTGTTTCATATATGTCAGACACTATCAAGCACTTTAACAGGACAAGAAAAGCATAACCAATTCATCCCCCAATCATCAATGGTACCTGGGATACCTGGACCTCAACATCTCCCACCCCAGCCCCCAGCATAGAATCCCTCCAAGGCAGAAGCATATTATGGAAAGCTCTTTGTCCCTGCTTCAGTTATATTAATTTTGTCCATCAATGTGTCTCCTGCTTGAGGCATCTGTTTCACCTGTCTAAAGTCTGGCCTTGCAATGTCTCCCTGGAAGTCCAGAGCTGGCTGCACTGATCCTCCTGGGGCTGTGCAGATCAGGTCTCCTCATGATGAGGGCTGAAGGGCAGGGGTTGGGCTGTGAAGGAATCAATACTATTTGAAGCATGATATGTTTCTTTGCTGCCCTTGTTTTCCCAGCTCCTAGCCTGACCCGGACTCGAATAACGGAAGTTGCATGAGATATTGTCCTGAGACTCCTGCTGTCAGATAGTGTCTTTTATTACCAACCGAGGTGTTAATCCTTCACTAAGCAACAGCTTCATTAGCTCAGCTAGATGAAACATGGCTTTTTTTAATTTTTGAGGCACTGATATTTATAGAAAGCCCCCGGCCCAGACATACCAGAAGCTGGATGTGTTAACAACTCTAGTAATAAATCAAATCAGACCAAACTCAGAGAATACTAATAACACCACCAGCTTCCTCCCAATCTCTGGCAGACTCAGAGCATTGGGTTTGTCAGTTTTTCTTCGGCAGTAGCTAAACGTCGGGAACTTGAATTCAACTGGAATTTATTATTAATAATAATAACCTTTATACATCACTTTGCACATATTATCTTATTTATCACAATAACCCAATAATAGTACTGAGATAAGTGCCTCTATTATCTTTATAGCTGTGGAAACTAGAGCTGAGATAAAGTGACTTGCCCAAGGTCACACATCTAATGAGTGTCCAAGACAGGATTTGTACTGTGGAGAAGAGAGGAATTACAAGAAAATGAAGCAAAACAAGAATCTGGAGATTGATCATCTGTCAGTCAAATGAAAATTCCATTTGGAATGTGACTGGAAAACAGTTGGAGGCAAGAGTCAACTGCTTGACTGGATTTGAAGTCTTTGGGATTTCTAGCTGACTAAAGGAAGAAGCTGGGTTTATCTCTGGGACTCCAATCAAGTTGGAGGTGGCCTGGCTGATTTGAAGGCAGAAGAAGGACAATAGTCCTTATATTTCTCTCTGACTGGCTCTGTTTCATGCTAGTGACTGAATTACCATTTCTCTCAATATCCTCTAACATAAGACTCACTGTAGATAATAAGGATATCCCACCCCTCTTAGCTTATCCTCCACCTTTCCTGTTTTCCCCAATAAACTCTTACTTGAGATAAAGAAAAGAGCATTTCCTCTGAAACATCATAGCTCACCCTGAGTGACTTAGAAGGAGGCTGACAAAGAAGGGGGAAAGGGAAATTGAAGGAAAGAAGAGGGGAAGAAGCGAGATTGGAAGAGGGAGGAGAGAGATATAAAAGGAAGGAAGGTAGGCAAAAAGAAGATAACTACCTGATCCATTAGTTATCATTTAACCATCTAATATACCCTCAAAATATCATCTATTACAGTACTCAGCTGAGATTCAATGCTCTAGTTGCCTCACCCATGCAAAATACTATGATAGTGTTTGAGAATTTTAAAGATAAAAAGGAAAATAAAGACTGCCCTTAAAGGGCTTTCATTTGACTGGGGCTTGCATCCCGTCAGTCAATATGCATTTATTAAGCACCTACTATGTGTCCAGCACTGTACTAAGCACTTTTCAATAGTTATCTCATTGTGTACTCATAAAACCCTGCAAGGTAGATTTTTTATTATTAAAAACCATGACAGTTTGGGTACCATCTTGTTAAATTTAACATACACTTAAAAAAAAATCTGTATGTAATAGATTTGCCCTTTTCTGTTCTTTATCTATAGAATTGTTCATGTTTATTAAGTTCACAGAAAAAAATAAAATTTATGAAATAAAATGGGGATCGGGAACAGGAAATCATTTCTGAGAAATTTTCAACCCTTGATCTTTGATCTTGTTATAAATTAGTATGAGAATGTATCATGATTTAGACATGGACAAGAGTCACATGAGACCAGTAGACATGGATGGGTTCCAGTGTTGATGAGATCAGTGATTCCTTGGAGTATTTATGTAAATGGAAGATGAGTTGAGGAGGGAGAGAGGGGTTTCCTGGCTGCCACTGAGATGAGCTCTCACTAGGTCATCAGTTTTTCAAATCATGAAGTATTTATTTAGTCAGAACCAACTAGAACTACCATTAATTGTGATTATATTTTCCCACAGAGAATAATAATAACTATCGCATTTATATAGAGTACCTGTTACATGTAAAGTACTGTGCTTAATATCTCTTCAAAAAATCTCATTTCATCCTCAACAATGATTCTGGAAAGTAGACACTATTATTATCCCCATTTTATAATTGAAGAAACTGAGGGAAACAGAGGTTGACTTGCTCCTGGCCACCCAGCTCAGGAGGCTAGGTTTGAACTCAGGACTTCTGGTCTCTAGGACCAAAGTTCTATCTCAGAGTTCCACCTAGCTCTCAAGAACAGGCATAAAAATCCTTGATACTGATATCCTTAATAATAGCATTGATGGAAGACAAGAAGGGCTTACACTTACATTATGGGTTAACCTTGCTCTATTATACTCTTTCTGTGTAGAGTTATAATAAAAGCAATGATGAGATTAACTCATATTAATATATTAGAAACATCTAGGCAGTACAGTGAGATTAGAGTGGGACTCTGAGACAGAAAAACCTGAGGTCAAAGACCTCCCTCAGACACTTATCCAGGTGATCTGAGCTAGCTGCTGACCCTCTCCTAGCCTCAATTTTCCTCTCCTGTAAAACGGTGATAATAATCACAGGTGCTTCATGAATGGGATGATAAATGGGCAGTATTCTGCTAGGTATAATTATGATGTTCCTTCCATCATTACAAAGTTCTCATTCCTGATAACAACCTGCTAAATGATTAGTGCAAATATTATCATCTCCATTTTGAAGCTGAAGCAAATGACACTCCTAATTCACAGGGACAACCAGCAGGACAACCTGAACTCAGGTGTCCTGGTCCATGATTGGACCTGACATCTGCCCCAAACTGTTGGCTCATAAACTCCTTATTCATGCTAATGTCAAGTCTGATTCCCCTCCTCAAGCTCTGGGATCAAGTATAGACTCTTCCTCCTTTAAGAATGCAATGTTCTAGGGGGCAGCTGAGTGACTTAGTGGATTGAGAACCAGGCCCAGAGATGGGAGGTTCTGGGTTCAAATTTGACCTTGGACACTTCCTATCTGTGTGATCCTGGGCAAGTCACTTAACCCCCTTGCCTAGCCCTTACCACTGTTCTGCCTTAAAGCCAAGACACAGTATTGATTCTAAGATGGAAGGTAAGTGTTTAAAAAAAAAGAATAAAATATCCTTCTTAATCTGGCTTCTACCAACCTTCTTTGGTTAATTACCCATAACTATGTATTCTCTCTTCCAGTCAAATTCGACATTCCATTTCTTGCCTGCAAGCCTTTGCATGGGCTATTCCCCCCACACCAGGAATGTACTCCCTCTATACCTTCCCCTCCTAGAATATCTCCCTTCTTTCAAGGCTTAGCTTGTGCCCTTCTTGCAAAGGGATTCTTTCTGGTTCTCTGTAGCTGTTATTGCTCCTTCCCTTGTTTGAATCGTCATGTTACGTCCCCTCTCCCAGTGGAATATCAGGTCCTTGATGACAGGGGCTGCTTCCCATTGCATCTACTTGGTACCTAGAACATAGTGAGTACTTAATGAATGTTTACTAGATTCCAATAACTTGTTCCATTTGGTGTCACCTCCATCTTCATCAGTGTAGAGATGAGCCCCAGGATTCTGACAGTCCTCACTTTCCCTGTTCTATGCTTCATAAGGCAAGGACAGAAATCCCTGCACACAGAAAGGTAGGACCCAATTACCTGCCATAAATCACTTACCCAAATCTCCAGCTGTTTTTGGTGTCCCCAAAATGTTTCAAATAAACTGAGCTGTATGATCCATAATGCAGCCTTCATGGCAATAACAAGAGTCTAAAAGGGGGGAAAAGCCAATTTATTACTCCCTGTTTCCAATTGTTCATCACTGTCTCAAAACTTCTGAACTGAACCTTCTTTCCTATGTCTTGCTTCTACCCAATTTAGGAGAAGAGATTGCTTTAAGCTTCTAGTTCAGATGTTTAGAGAGAAACAAATGAGAAGGAGGAAGATGGAGAGACAGACTGAAACAGAGAGAAAAAGGGAAAGACAAAGAGAGAGGAGGGAGAGAGGAAAGGGAAAGAAGAGAAAGAACAGAGAATGGGAGAGAAGACAGACAGAAAGGTAGAGAGACATTGAGAGTGGGGAGGGAGAGATGAAAGGAGAAAGAGAGAAAGAGGGGGAGGGAAAGAAAGTGAAAAGAAAAGAGAGAGAGTAAGGGAGAGGGAGGAAAAGGAAGAGAAAGAGAAAGCGAGAGAGGGAGAAATGTTCTTTTTATCTTATGAGCCATCTCTATGTCTAGGTCAATGTGTGTGTGTGTGGGGGGGGGAATCCTCCCTAGACATAAATAAGTGTGATTCTTATCTTAGGTGAAGATCTACTTTTTTCTCTTTAATGAAATCTGAAGTCAGAAAGACTCATTCTCCTGAATTCAAATCTGGCCTCCGAAACTTCCTAGCTATCTGGGCAAGCCATTTAACTCTGTTTGCCTCAGTTTTCTCATCTATAAAATGAGCTGGAAAAAGAAATAGCAAACCATTCAAGTATCTTTGCCAAGAAAATCTCAAATGGGGTCATGAAGAATTTCAGTCAAATCTGGTTCTGGTCTACAAATTTTATAATGGCTACATCATCTTAATCCTTGGAATATTCCTTCAAGCAAGTTCTATCTCCCAATAGGTCTTGGAACTTCTCGAGTCCTTTATTTTTTGGTTTGAAAATTCATAAGCATCCTTGCACCACTTACAAAGTCCCAGTACCTGGCTGGAAGGATGTTTCCAGGGTTGTATCATCAAGCTCAAACTCTTTAACTGAATTTACACTTTTCTTATAAACACCAGCCTACTCCATACATTTTCCTCAACTAGGTGGTACAATAGATAGAAGGCTGAACTTAGAGTTGAAAAGACCACAATTCAATGGCTGCCTCAGGTGCTTGCTAGCTATGTAATTCTGCACAAGCAGAAGTCTAAGATATGGATATTCAACTCACCTCTGCAAAAGTCAGCATGAGACACTGTGGTCCAAATAAGTTTGTAAATCATGCTGACTTTTGGTTTTACTAAGTTTGGGTAATTGTTTTAGTTAATAACTCAGACAAGAAATGTTTGCAAAAGCGATTTATATGACAAATACCCACTTCAGGTGCCCAAAAAATGAGGGAAAGGAGAAGAGATGAGGATGGAATTAAAACGAGAATTCCAATGCTTTCATACTAGGGTTCCCCAATGAATATGTGATCTTATTAATTGTGCCCAGATGACAGGTCATCCATGACTCCCCATTCCGGGGGGTTATTGTCCATGTCCTCCCATAATTCCACTAGAGAGGGTCCATCTGCTTTAAATATGGATTCCTTTGATTACTATCAGTTAGTGCCTCGTTTGCAATTTACCATCCTGGAGAGTTGGTCAAAGCAGGGAAAGAGAAGACGATTTGTCTAGGATCACATAGGTGGCCAGTAAAAGTCAGAGGCAGGATTTGCACCCAAGTTTTCTGAGGTCCAAGGGAAACTCTCTCATTGAGTCCACCAAGCCACTTTTCTGTTTTAATATGAACTGCCAAAAGACCTGGACCTTGTTTCCCCAAGCTCCTGGCATGGATTAGAAAATGGACACCACACCCTAGATGATTCTACACCAAAAAACTGTTTGGGAAATTGGCCTGACTTTCTGTGAAGAATCTTATGATTTTAATATTTTTTTTTCACATAAGGAAGGGAAAAGTGAAGACACTTTAGAAACAGGCTCTGGCCTAGAGGGAAAAAAAAGAAGTGATTATTTCTAGGGCATATTTCAAGCTAGGGAAAATATTAAAGTAGTTTTACATGCAAATATAATTAGTTCTCAAATAAAATCATAGTTATTTAATGGGTTATCAATGGTCCAGGGGAATGGTAAGACATAGGATGATTTTCGGCACTAATCCTACCAAGGAGAGGCAAACAAAAGTGTTTGCTTTTATTATTTATTAGGTATTCTGTTGGTGGGGGAGGGATCTGTCCTTACGTGCATGCAGCACCTTTAACTAAAGAAACTAATTGCAAGCCACTTTCAATATCTCTTGTTTTTTAATTTAACGTCCTTGGAGGGATATAATTGGGCTGGAGGGAAGAATTTTCACTGAAGTCATGAATTTGCACTATAAATACAAACAAGAAAGAAAGCTAATACAGTAAGGGAATATGGGATTAATTTTGAAATTGTCTGATTAGTGGATTGCTGCCCATCAATAATTGCCTTATATTTTCCCAAGGCCCTCTCTTTATTGGAGTCTGGCATCTGCATCTGCCCACAGAGTCTGTCAATCAGCTCTTGCAGCTGGGAGGGTCTTTAGAGAGACCACAATTGTGAGCCTGCTGGGGCACGTTGTTAGACAAAGCAATATATCCTAGACACGAAAATCGCTCTCATCTCCACTCTGCTGCTGACATTTTTTACACCAAATTCTCCTCTGTGCTTGTGGGGAGGAGGAGAATCACATGGGGCTAAACACTACCCAGCCTGATATTTTTAAAGGCAAGTAAAAAGTCATCCACAACTCAACATCCATTCCCAGAGCTTTTCCACTGGAGGCCAAGGTCCCTGGGTGAAGTTGGCTCCTTAATAGTGCTATTAGGAGAACAATACAACAGCTGGAGTTTTAAGAGACACATCACCACCACCAGGGATATAGAGAAACAATTTTCAAAAATAGAAATGAAGAAAGATGGTTAGGAGTAAGTGAAGCAGATGGTTTAAAATTGAATTAATTTGTCCTTCCATTTTCTTTTTAAGTACTCTTCACAGCACAGAGAGCTGATCCTCCATTGGCCAAATCTCCAAGGGCCACTGAGACACTTGATCAGAGAAAGAGGAGGTGGATCTGTTGACTGAATTCACCATAAACATCTTTGAAAACCACAAAGAAAGTTGCAGCCCTGCTAATGATCTGTTTATGGCATGTCCCTCTCCAGAAATATTTATGTCTCTCCATCTTGCCAGCAATCAGTCAAAATACACAAAATGGATTTGCATGTACAGATACTTCATTTGGAAGCAAGCAAGAGATGATAATGGAATAAAGATGGTCCAGAATGCTCCGGGTTTTTGTTTTCTTATCATCTGGCATTTTCCTGTTCTGTTTGGGAAGCCAAGCATTTGTTTTAAATTGTGATGACATCCTTGTCTGGCAGAAATGGGATAGTTATAACCCTGGATGAATGAAAAGCTCCCAAACTGATACATTGGATTGGTTTTAGGGTTGGACTTGTTTTTTTAATTTAATTTTAATTTATTTTTTAAAGCAATTAAAATGTAGCTTTCTGTCTTCAGGGTAGTTGTGTCCACATAGGCATGTGCTCAGGTATACTCTAATATTTTTCATTGATATCTTGGTTCTCTTGTTTTAAACGTTACATCTTAAATGACAATGCCTTGTTCTTTAAGAAAAATTAGCTTCTGTTATTTCTTTAGTTTGGTTAATTAAAAAAAAGTTTTGACTGAGTATGATTTTAATAAAATTAATTGAAATTAATCTTAAGAAATTTAAATTTCAGGGGCAACTAGATGGCTCAGTGGTTTGGGAGCCAGGAGATCGTGGATTCAAATATGACCTCAGATACTTCTTGGCTGTGTGAAATTGGACAAGTCACTTAACCCCATTGCATAGCCTTTACTGCTCTTCTGCCTTAGAAAACCCCATTACTGTCTGTCTTAGAATTAATTATAACTAATTAATTCTAAGACAGAAAGGGCTTTTAAAAAATTAAATTCCCTAGATTTGAACCCTAGTAAAATGTGATATGAATGCTCATGTATATTCCACACAAGCAAAGTTTTAATCCAAGACTATGTCTCAGAATATTATATATTCCATTCTGCCATGTGGAGTTTTCTGTCATCTACAGCTATCAACCAAAATGGCAGGAGGAGTGTTTTCCCAGAGACCAGGAGCTTAGCCCAAGAGAGGTTTGCCTGATGGGAATTGTAGTCATTTCCAGATTTTTGGAAGACTGAAGCTGGAGGAGAACTTTTTAAATGGAATCCTTGCAGATCCCAGCAGGGATCTTATCTTATTTTTCTATAACCCCCTGGATCACCAAGCAAAATGTTTTAATGGAGTGAGTTCTCAATGGCATTTCTTGATGAACTTGTTAATGAGTTACATTCTCCTGGGAGCAAGATGGGGAGGGAAGGAAAGATGTGGCATGCCCAAAGATAAGTGTAGTAGGAGGTGGAGAAGCAATGAGGGGGGCAGTATTACTGGGAAATTTGGGGATAGAAAGAATACTTTCAGTTGGAAGAGATTAGGGAAAGGAGTATGAAAGAAGGGATGTCTGAGCAAAGCACTGATAGAAGATGGATATACTATAAAATGGGAATAGTAATGCTTATAAAGCTATCTCTTAGGGATGTTGTGAGGAAAGGGCTACGTAATCCACAATAATCTATCATTCAGAATGAGAACCCTGAACTGGCGCAGCACTAGTTCAACATTTTTTTAACTCTAATCATCGGATTTATCAATACTAAGTATTGTCTCCAAGGCAGAAGAGTAGTAAGGGCTAAGCAATTAGGGTTAAATGACTTGCCCAGGATCACACAAGTAGGAAGTATCTGCAGCCATATTTGAATCCAGGTCCCCACAGCTGAGAACTCTATTCACTGTGCCACCGTTAACTTCACCATTAACTTCACTGGTGCAATCTTGAAAGCTTCCCAATTAATGTTTTTTTATGGCCAATGCCAACATAGAGTCCTCTGAAAAATTCAGAACCTGCCTTATTGTGGCTCTTATCTAGAGTTATTAAATTTCACTCTAAAAAACAATCTGAGGCTTCCAATGAGCATTTAATCATAGAATAATTATTTGAGAGAGTAATGCATACAGAAATGTCCTGTAATCGAAGCCCTTTAGGGGAAAATATTTTACATTCTCAGGGTTGCCATTTTTGAATCCCTAGATCCCGGTATGATTGGTCTTGGTGCCCTCAAAAGGCTCATGATGCCAAATAAGAAAATCTCAGTCCTCTTAAAACAATTCCTAATACCAGTTGGGAAAGAGTTACTAGGACTGCTGGGCAGTACCCAGGGTTTACATTGGTGTCTTGTTAACATCTGCAACTTTGCCACTCCTACGTCAATGGAATTCTTCATCCAAAAGTCATTCTCATTTAGTTCCCTCATCCTGACTTGAGCAATGTTTCTTTATCTTCTTAGTCAGTACTCTGACACCCAGAGCCACTCTTATTTTTCAGGACATTTAGGACCTCATGATGGCCAGACCCACTCCCTTGAGGTGTTCTCTGCTTTCCTGTTCTCCTCCTCCCTTTCTCAGTGACCCCTGCTTTCCCAGCCATTTTTACTCAGTATTCTCTGTTATTTGCTTTAGTCCAAAACATTGGAAAGCAAAGTTTGGGAATTTCCACTCCTCTCCCCCCACTTGACACCATTTTCTACTGCAAGAATATAATTCTCCCCTGTCTTCCTCTCTTCCCCTTTATGGATTAGGTGAGAAGAAAATACAAAGGAGGAAAGGCTCTGCCATCTGCTGGCTTTGGTGTATGCCTGCTACAATACCACACAAATGTGAGATAAATTCTGCAAAAGGATCTATGGTTCTATCATGTAGTTATTTCCACCACTAATGAAGATCAAAATTTTGATATAGGTCGAGTTGGTATTTAGAAAGTTGCTGTGGGTGAAAATTATTTCACTCCATAGTCAACCAAGTGAGGAACTTCTCTGATCCTTGGACATCCTGGAGTCTGATGCGAGAGGCCCTCTCCTCCAGGCCTTTCCATCTTGGTAGGTAGCTTATATTCCAATAGTATATCATTAAATGACTCATAGTCACACCCACTAACAATGAAACATTAGAGCATTATTATTATTTTACATTTATAACAATTTTATTCATAATACATATATGTATAGAATGTATTATATAAAAATATAATATAAAATAAAAATAATTTATATTTATAATAAATATACGTTATATATTTATATGTAGACTTTCTGCTCTGGGGTGGGGTTTGTACTTTAAATAATTAAGACATCTTATACATACATATGAGGGATGGACAAAGAGAGAGAGAGAGAGAGAGAGAGAGAGAGAGAGAGAGAGAGAGACAGAGAGAGAGACAGAGAGAGAGAGAAATTGTCTTATTGATTGTCAAAAGTACCAGGCACTGTTCCCTGGGTAAGCATGTACCAAAAGGCTGGTCTTCTTGACTCCTGAGTCTCTGAACCCTATACTATGCATGCTTTAATGATGCTTAATAATAGGAATACTAAGTCATAGTTATCCCACACTTTAAGATTTATTAAAGTTTTCTTATTACAACTTTGTGAAGTAGGTGCTGAAATTATTAAGCCCATTTATAGAGATGAGGAAACTAAATCCTTGAGAGGTTAAATCATTTGCCCATAGTTACCCAGTTGATCAGTAATAGAACCAGAACTTGAGCCAAAGACCAGTGATTTTTTTTTTTTAGTTTTTATTTTGAACTTAACACCAAATAAAATGAGCATTTCTAGATATATTGTAGAATAGGAAAGAATTATACATGAGACTGCTAATCTCTATTACAAAGAGATGGGATTTTTCCTACACAAATCCAGGGTGTAGCTTTGAAAACTGTTTTCTTTGTGATTTCTCCTGGCCTTTCTTCTGTGTGATTATTTTATTTCTAGGGAACTCTATCCCTAACCTCCCCTCCCTTTGCACCTCCTCCAACCCCTCTCAATGAATAGAGAAGTAGCAAGGCATAGTGTCACAGGTTTATAATCCCTGCTACTGCAGAGCTGACCCCTGTGGAATGCTTTGAGTTCTGGATTTCTGAGTGGTTGTGTACTAAATCATTCAGCTGTCTCTACTATGTCCCGCACCAATGTGGTGAGCTTCCAGGATAGGAGGGAACATCAGGTTGCCTAAGAAGTGTCAACCTGTCACAGGCTGAAACAGAGTACGTCTTAGCTCCTGTGCCTGATTAGTGATGGAACCAATGAGCGGTCACTGCATTTCAAGACTGGGCAAGATAAGAATGAGAAAAAGAAGAGAGGAGCAGAGAGAAGGAGAAGGGAAGAGGAGAGGAGAGGAGAGGAGAGGAGAGGAGAGGAGAGGAGAGGAGAGGAGAGCAGAGGAGAGGAGAGCAGAGGAGAGGAGAGAAATTTTTGTTATATACATATGAGAGAGAGAGAGAGAGAGAGAACCAAGTAAAACAAATTCCTAGACTGGCCATGTCCCAAAAAATATATCTCTTTTTCCATCTCAAGTCAATCACCTGCCAAGATGTGGATAGCACACTTCATCATTGTTCCTCTATAATAATGGTTGGTTATTATATTGATAAGAGATCTCGAGTCTTTCCAAATCGCTTGTCTTTACAATATTGTTATATAAATCATTTTCTGTTTCTGTTCACTTCATTCTCCATCAGCTCATATAAGTCTTCTCAAGTTTCTCCATAACAGCCCCTTTCATCATTTCTTAGGAAGTAGTAATTTTCCATCAATTCATAGACAATAACAGCCAATCCCCAGTTGATGAACATACCCTTAGTTTCTCTGTGCCTACAAAAAGAGCTGTTAAAAACATACCACTCTTTCCACCACAAAACCCATTATAGTGTGAAAGATAGACATATGGACAGATACAGACAGACAGATGCATACTTACAAATATAAATACATAGATAGATGGCTGGATGGATAGATAGATAGATAGATAGACAGACAGACATATGTTTGTTGCCTTGCTCATTAGATTGTAAGCTTCTTAAGGGCAAGGATTTTCATTTGGCTCTTTTTAATTCCCAGTGTCTGGCACAGAGTAGGTGCTAAATATATATATATATATATATATATATATGTATTGATTGATTGATTGATTGAAAATAGAGAAACTAAGAGATTGGTGAGAGGGGTCAGGTCAATAGCGTGGATGTCTCCGACGAGGGTGAATTGTGCTGACAAGAATTTGTAATGAGAGCAACCTTTTAATGAGTTATTCAAATCTGGTACTGGGATGAAACAGTGTGCCAGGCATTAAAGGGTCTAGGAATGATGATGATTTCTAGGGTTTCTTCCAACTCTAAAATTCTAATTCTATTATCTGAAAATGACTTGGAGTCTAAAGGGGAAGAACCTAGAAGCAGCCAAATGCTATTTGCAAATTCCCTGGAATCTCCAGTTTTAGGAACCCCATCTATTAGCCCTTTACCCAAAGGTTCTCATTCCTAGACTGGGCCCCATAGAGCACCATACGATTTCACTTATATTACAAGGTTTTTAAAGGCGCACGAACATGCAGGCCTGTTTGCTCTAAACCAAAAGACATCACCTCTGAGGCTTCATGATTTATGTAGCAATTTTTTTTTAAAGGAAAAGAAAGAAATCCCAAAGCAAAGCCTTTCCCCAGCCATAATGCATAAAGCTTACAAGAAACATGACTGATGATGAGATAAGGAGGTGCCCGTAGCATATGGAATGCAACCCACGAATTCCAAGGTAACTGATTACATATTAAAAACACGGTTTCCATTTACCCAAAAGTCGAACAGAACAATCCGTAGCAAGAAATGAAAAGGTTGGCAGGGTGCTCTGTGTGACGGTCTCCTCTTGGTGGGGTGGAGGGAGGGCAGGGAGAACCAAACTTAATCAATCACCAGGAGTCCCAGGCAAACAGCGGCATTCGGAAACAGATCAAAAGGCCTGCCTCGCTTGTATTGGCCTGGGCCAGCACACACTGGATCAATCTCTGGCCAAACCCCGGGAGCCTCCAGGCATCACCTCACAAGCTTGCACAGAGTGGGCTGGTTTGATTTTTAAATGCACATGAACAGCCTGAAATCCAATCCTGGAGTGAGGCTGATGGGTAGGGGGCCCTATGGAGGGAGGGGGAGAGCCTGGTGGAAGTTTGTTCTGATTTGCTTTCTTACTGATTTCATTACTGGGAAGTTTATGCTAAATCACTCCTCAGGTTGACAAAACTCTGGGAAGTAAGAACTCAGGACAAGGAAGAACACTCCAACCAGGAACTCCTCTGATGCCAAGTGGGGGCAAGTATCCAGAGTAGCTAACACTGGACTCCTTTGGCCCAGCATTTCTGGTATGAAATGAGGCCAAAATTTCCTCTTTGAACTCAGAGTTCTGATCACAAATTCTATAATCCCTAGACTGAGCATGTTATCCAGGCGTTGGGTCTCCCAAGGGCATGAACTCTCTCACAAGCTCAAGTGGAAGCCTTTATTCCAAACCCTATATCTGGTGACAAAACAGCATTTTAAAAAACTGTTTCCATATTATTGATAATTGCACCAGGGTGATCGTTTAGAGTCTGCATTCCCAATCCTATTCCCATTGACCCATGTGATCAAGCAATTGTTTTTCTTCTGTGTTTCCACTCCCACGGTTCTTCCTCTGAATGTGGATCATGTTCTTTTTCATAAGTCTCTCAGAATTCAAAACAGCATTTTGCCAATTATCGTAAGGAAGTTGCTGCAAAATTCTTGAATTTTCCCAATTAGCCTTATTGCCTAGCTGAGCTTCTGTCCTGACCTTCTTTCTCTGTATCTGCCCCCACTGAGGATCTTATCAATTCCCATGATTTTAGTCTCTTTATAGATGATTTCCAGAGTTGAATATCCAGCCCTAATTGCTCTCCCAACTTCCAATTCTACCTGCTGGCCAGTTCTGGCTAGCTGTCTCACAGACACTTCAAACTCAACATACCCAAAGAATTCATTATCTTCTCCTGCAGACAGACTCTTCCTAATTCATGGTAACACTGCCATTTTTCCAGTGTTCCAAATTCACCGTCTTAGAGGCATCCTTGGCTCTTCTCCACTTCACCTCCAATTCCTATTAGTTGCCAAGTCTTGTAGATAATATGGTCAACTGTCTACCACATCTCTCCCATCTTACCCCTTCATTCCATTCACTGGCATGACCCTCAATCCAGCCCTTCTCACCCCTCATCATCACCTTTCAACTCAGCTATTTCCACTGCCTCCTTTTGTCTTCTAGTCCCTCCCCTTTCCAATTTAGCCTCTACATCACTGTCAAAATTACACTTCTAAAGCTCAGATGTTGGGGGCAGCAAAGTCGCCCCAGGGACAATAGAGTGCTGGGTCTGCAATTTTTAGGAGGACCTGAGTTCAAATATGATATCAGACACTTACTAGCTGTGTGACACTAATCAAATCACTTAACCCTTTTTGTCTCTGTTTCCTCACCTGTAAAATGAGCTAGAGAAAGAAATGACAAACCACTCCAGTATCTTTGCCAAGAAAATCATAAATGGGATTCCTGAAGAGTCAGATATAACTGAAAATTGTCTAAAAAACAACCACAAGATGATCATGCCATTCTCTTCCTCAGACATTCCCAATTTTCTCTAGCATTAGTCACAGGCTGACTTCATTATGTCTTTCCAGAACCTTTCACATTACTTCTCTTCACATACTCCTCCTACCTGGTCTTCCTTATACCATTTTTTTCTCTGAATGCTTTCAGAAAGACTGTCCCATCCTTTTCTATCTCTCCTCTATCTCTTAGAATTCTTAGCTTCCTTCAAAGCTCACTCTCTGTTGGCTTTTTTCAAGAAGCCTTCCTAGTTCCCCAATTTCATATTCTCTCCAACTTCAAAGCCCATTCTATTCTCAAAAGTAAAATGTAAGTAACTTTAAAAAAAGAACTTGACTCTTGCCCTCCTAAATCTTCCTTCTTGCTTGCAGTCATTACTTAATTTAGAGGGCAGCTAGATGGTTCAATGGATTGAGAAAGGGGAAAATATGGAGAGGTCCTGGGTTCAAATTTCTCCTCAGATACTTCTTTGCTGTGTGACCCTGAGCAAGCCACTTAACTCTCATTTCCTAGATCTTATTTTCTTCTTGGCACCAATACACAGTATTGATTCTAAGGCAGAAGGTAAGGCTTTTAAATAAACAGACAAAAAATAAATGTTTGTTGAATTGATTCTGGTGACTAATTGTGAGATATCTTGTGACTTTGTACTCCTGAATTAAACCTGCCATTTATTTCTTATTTAATTCTTCATTTTTGTCTTCCCAAGCAGATTCCAGCCTCCTGGAAGGCAGAGGTCATGAACTGTGATAGAATTGCTATTATGTGTGGTTTTTCTCCCATTTGATTGTAAGCTCCTTGAGGACAGAGACTTTATTTCCTAAATGTATATCCCAGCACTTAGTACAGTGACTGAAACATAGTAGGTTCTTAAGAAATATTTATTGATTGACTTATAGATTTATAGACTGACTAGAAAGAGAATCATAGAAAGCTTAATTTGGGAAGCACCTTAAGATCACCTAATCCATTCTATTCACATATTTCTTTGTATCCACCTCAATCAATCAACACATAAAGCTTTAATTAAGCACCTACTGTGTGCCAGGCACTGTATTAGAGGTTAAGGAGACAAGAACAAAGAGTAAAACAATCCCTGTTCTCAATATCTCTTAGCAAAGACTTTGCACTCACTGGACAATCAATAGATGCTTAGAGATGGAATAGTTTTCACTCTTGTCAGATTCAAGAATAATAGTCTGCCATATTGTACTTTTGGAGGAGAAGTAAGAGCTGCCATTTTCTTCTTTCTCTGGATTCTCTACCTGGATGATCTTAGCAATACCCATGACTTCAGTGATTATTAAGGTTTGTTGTTTGTTTGTTTTTAACTTTACCTTCCATCTTAGAATCAATACTGCATATTGGTTTTAGGGAAGAAGAATGGAAAGAGCTGGGTCATTGGGGTTAAGTGACTAGCCCAGTGTCACACAACTAGGAAATGTCTGAGACCAGCTTTGAACCCAGGACCTCCCATCTGTAGTCCTGGCTCTCTATCCATTGAGCCGCATAGTTGCTCCATGTTCTTTTATTTCTGATCACACGTTTCCTCAATTACATCACTAAAGCTACTTCTTCTTCATGAGTCATCATGAATGAATCATTATCAGAAATACAGGATTTCCTCACTATTCCCACCAGGCAGTTTTCTCCTTTGCCCTTTGAGTCATCTTCAGTTCTGATTCTTTGAAGCATATGGTGATCCATGGCTGTCAACCATACAGGATTCCAGGGAAAACACTGGTGTTTAAAGAGACAGGTGTTTGTCTCAAGTTGCATTTTAGAATGAATAAGAGCCCTGTGAAATCTCCTAAATGCAATCCAGCCTGCTCACTTCCTCCTATTCATTTGTGACCTCAGCTATTTCTCCATCTACAGCAACTATCCAAGGGATATGTAGAAGGCTATAAAGAGGACTAGACTTGGAATGAGGAAGATCTGGGTTTGAATCCCATTTCAAATATTTCAGTTCCATAGATGGCTCATTGAATAGAGAGCTGGTCCTGGAATCAGAAGACCTGAGTTCAAATTCATCCTCCAACATGTAGTAATTGTGTGTGTGACCTTGGACAAGTCACTTAACCTCTGTTTGCTTTAATCTACAATAGAAGGAAATAGAAAACCACTACAGTATCTTTACCAAGAAAACCCTATAGAAAGTGTGGTCAGAAACAACTAAACCACATTCACATGTGCCATACACTGTGCTAAGTGCTAGGGATACAAAAAGGGATGAGGGACAAGTAAACAAATAGCAATGCCTGGCCTCAAGGAGTTTATGATCTAATGGGGGAAGATAATACACAAAAGGAAGGAGTAGAGGGTGGGGAGATGTAGTTCCATGGAGTCAAACCTAGCAGAGTGATGAATGGAAAATAGAGAATTCTAAGCCCTCTATAGAGGAAGGTTTAGGGAGGAATTTATTTCCCTCCAATCCTCAATTCTGAGGCACAATGCAAGTTGGGGTGTTGTGTATCAAAAGCTGAGTCAGTCTGAATGGTGATGAGATATCAGGTGATTAGCTAATCCAGAAGGAGACATGAGGTTCTTTGCAGTCAAATCAAGCAGTGTTGCGAACAGAAAAAGGGTGTTGATAATCACTTGTTGTGTGAACCTAGGCAAAACCTGGCCTCTCCAAGTCCTAGTTTCCTCTTCTATAAAATGGGGATAATAATAGCCCCTACCTAATAGGGGATGCTATGAGTATTAAATAATATAATGTTTGCTACAGAAATTCACAAAATTTAAAGCATTATATAAATATAAACTATTATGATATTATTGATGGCCTGATTCAATGGATTCATCATGAATCATCATGCCATTGGATGTCACAATTTGGATAGCGGGTATTTTTCGTTCTGTGAAAGGAGGCTATCATGCATCTTTTTTATGTTATACAATATTTCATGATGAATGTAAGGAAGGAAGGAGGGGGGAGGGAGAGAGAGAGAGAAAGAGAGGAGAAAGAAAGAAAGAAAGAAAGAAAGAAAGAAAGAAAGAAAGAAAGAAAGAAAGAAAGAAAGAAAGAAAGAAAGAAAGAAAGAAAGAAAGAAAGAAAGAAAGAAAGAAAGAAAGAAAGAAAAGAAAGAAAGAAAGAAAGAAAGAGAGAGAGAGAGAGAGAGAGAAAGAAAGAAAGAAAGAAAGAAAGAAAGAAAGAAAGAAAGAGAGAGAGAGAGAGAGAGAAAGAAAGAAAGAAAGAAAGAAAGAAAGAAGAGAAAGAAAGAAAGAAAGAAAGAAAGAAAGAAAGAAAGAAAGAAAGAAAGAAAGAAAGAAAGAAAGAAAGAGAAAGAAAGAAGAAGAAAGAAAGAAAGAAAGAAAGAAAGAAAGAAAGAAAGAAAGAAAGAAAGAAGGAAAGAAAGAAAGAAAGAGAGAGAGAGAGAGAGAGAAAGAAAGAAAGAAAGAATGAAAGAAAGAAAGGAAGGAAGGAAGAAAGAAAGGAAGAAAGAAAGGAAGAAAGAAAGAAAGGAAGGAAGGAAGAAAGGAAGGGAGGGAGGAAGGGAGGGAGGGAGGGAGGAAGGAAGGAAGGAAGGAAGGAAGGAAGGAAGGAAGGAAGGAAGGAAGGAAGGAAGGAAGGAAGGAAGGAAGGAAGGAAGGAGGAAGGAAGGAAGGAAGGAAGGAAGGAAGGAAGGAAGGAAGGAAGGAGGAAGGAAGGAAGGAAGGAAGGAAGGAAGGAAGGAAGGAAGGAAGGAAGGAAGGAAGGAAGGAAGGAAGGAAGAAGGAGGGAAGGAAGGAGGGAAGGAAGGAAAGAAGGAAGGAAAGAAGGAAGGAGGAAAGGAGGGAAACTTTCTTGCCATGTGATCTCACCACATACCTAGAATAGCTATTCTGATCAAGCCTGCAACTTGCCTTCAGAACACCTGACATCTGATGTTGTTGTGACTTCCACCATGACACATGTTATTGGCTGATGACTGAGCCACTTGACCCACTTGACAACTACCATATAAGACAGCTGAACCCTGCCTCACCCTCAGGTCCTGCCTCTATGATTCTCATTAATCTTTTATTCATAGCCATACAGTGGCAGAACATTATAAAAATGGGTATTTATATATGTGTATGCAAATTATAGATCATTTTTCTTTAGCATCTTAAAGACTTTAGAGCAGGGAGGGATTTTAATATCATATTTTCCCTGTCTCTTATATTATAGATAAGGAATCTGTGGTCCAAAGAAGTAAACTGATTTAGCCAAGGTCTCACACTTACCAAGTGCCAGAGATGTAAACTGAACCATCTACTTTATGGCAAAGATAGTGATTCTGGGCAATCCTAACTCCCTCATATGGTGTATTCAGGAAGGACTGGCACCTCTGGACCATCCTTACAAAAAATATTTTAGCAGCTCTCTTTGTAGTGGCAAAGAACTGGAAACTGAGGAATTTTCTGTCACTTGAGGAATGGCAGAACAAGTTATGGTATATGATTGTAATGGGATACTACTGTACCATAAGAAATGATGTACAAGTTGAGTTCAGAAAAATCTGGAAAGACTTACTTGAACTGATGCAACATGAAGTGAACAGAACTGGGGGAATAATGCATACAGAAACAGAACTATGATATGAAAATCAACTTTGAAGGACTAAACTATTAACCGCTAAACAAGTTCCCAAGATAGCCACAAAAGATCCCTGATGAAAAAATGCTATCCACAGCCAAAGAAGGAACAGTTGGGGTCTGATTGTAGATCAAAGCATGCCATCTTCCACTTTATTTCTTTCATGAATTCTTTATTTTATGTGTGATATATGACTTCTGTCATAGCGTGAGCAATATGAAAATGTGTATTCTGTGAAAGCACTGCTATAATCTATAGCAGACTATTGTCTCAGGAAGGGAGAAAGGGAGGGAAGAAGAAAATCCGAATCCTTAAATATCAGGAAAAATTTGTCAAAAATTATTTCTACATGTAACAGAAAAAAAACAAATAAATTTTTTTTTAAATGTTTAAGGGATTAGCCCATCTGGCACAAGGATTGACTGAGCTCTTTTCAGAGCTATCCTCATTCACCTTTGGTGTCCATTTGGTACTCAGTTCTTACTGTGATTAGAAGATGCTATAGCATATACAGAAGACACATTCTGGTACACCTGTCTCAGCAGATAGACTAAACCAGATTGAAGGTAACTGACAGAGCTCAAACCCATTGGTAAGTTGAGGGAGGTGTCTACCCAAATATGTGAAGACTTCTCTCTGTGAAATGGGCTAATGAGAATAATGTGACCCAACAGCTATTAAGGTGGCTGAAGCAGACGCTGTGGAGGGCTTAGAGTTTGGCCAGACATTGAAAACACCAAGGTCATTCTCTACATTCCCTTCCATCACTCACTGTCCTGATTTCTACCTTGCCACTCAATTTCCATGGCTCTGGAAGAGAAAGGGAGGCCAATGACTTTGTGAAATTCTGCCTCACTTAAATTCAATTCATGGTCAAGTCATCACCCATGATGTCATTGGTTCTCTTCAAAGACAAAGGATGAAAATCAAAGCTCCCTTAGAAACCACTGAAGAAAGCACCAAATGGAATAGTAAATCTGCAAATAGTAAAATAATATCACTGATAAAGTTCCTGGATCCCCCCAAAAAAGATATAATAACAAAGGACCTGACTGATATAGGGAAGGGGTTTCTAGTCAATCCATCTTGTAATGTAAGGACTAAAAGAAAACTCACAGAGATGATGGAGGGAGAGAGGGAAAGAGTTGAGAGGGGGAAGAGGGGGAAGAGATTGTTCTTCTCTCTTTCTTTTGGGAGAAGGTAACCAAGTCTTGTCTCCCTGAGGGAGGGAGTATGTCTCCTCAGAGGATGGTTCTGGGAGATGGGGGACAGGAATTAGAGGCATAAGCTTTGATAAGATGACACACTGTCCCCCCCTTTTGGTCCCAGCTATTCTTGAGAGGCAGGATGGACTCTTCTGCCTCTGAATCCCTCAGATACACCAACTGCCATCCCCACCCCCCACCCCGGACCTTGGCCCCACCCCGGACCTTGGGTTACTCCACAGCCCAAGAAGTATGGTTGTTCCTTGGATCTGGTAGTTTGGATCACTGGGATCCTGAGCTAACCCTCCCTTTTTGGGAGAGGTGTGATCCTCCCCCAAATCCTCTGTCTCCTTTTCCCAATACCAGAAACTAGCCAGACCTAATTCTAAAGTAGTAGACAATTTATTTGGGTTCACACAGGGAAGGAGAGGTAAGGGTGTCAGGCAAGGGAAGTAGGTGAGCAGGAAGCCCTATTGACTTGTCCCCTCTGGCAGACTGCCCCCCCAAGGTCTCAGGGGTTCAGTGTTCTCGACCTTGATCCCTCTTCCAGACTCCTGAGCTAACTAGCTTGAGTATTGGAGTCCAGGAACAAGTTAGGGAGAGAGATGGAGGATGAGATCTTTGAAAAGGGGATCTGATAGAAGTCTATTAAATAATTGTAATTCCAAGTATCTTTGTTTAGAGAAAGTTCAAAGAACCAAAATCTCATTCTGCCTTTAAAAATCTGATAAGTCATTTCTAGCCATAATTTCTAATATTCCCAAACAAAAGACAAAAATGTAAAATAAGAAAAATCATAATTACAGAGTTTGTGTTTTGACTCACCAAACAAAATAATAATCACTTAACTTTTGACACACCCTGGGGGAATCATTTTCTTAAAACCATTTCACCTCTCTTTAATCACTCTCTCTAAAGATTTTCCTCTCACCTTGGGTAAAGGTGGACTCAAGAGAAACTTCTAAAAATTGAATTAATTGCCAGTTTCTTCCTCCTCTTAGTCTCTTTGTTACCCTCATTACTTCAAGACATGTCTTTTCTGGTCTGATCAGGCACCTCTCTTTAGAAACAGGTTAAGACCTTGCTAAAAATGATCTGAACAAATTTTAGATTAAGGCATTGTTTTACAGTTGAAAGTAAAAGTAACACTAAGCCTTTCTCATTAGGATCCTAACAAGGATGTCATGCTAATGTCTTATCTTAGAGGTTGTTAAATGGTTTAGTGAATCATCTGGGCCAGGATCAGGATGCTTTCAAAGTTGATCTCAGACATGTTCAAGTTGTGTGATCTTAGACAAGTCACTTATACTGTGTTTTACTCCATTTTCTCAATTGTTAAATGATGATAATAGCACTTATACATCACATAGTTGTGAGATTAAATGAGATGCTTGTAAAGACTTGAGATCTCTTATCAATGTAATAACCAACCACGATTACAGAGGAACAATGATAAAGTGTGCTATCCACATCTTGACAGGTGATTGACTCAAGATGGAAAAAAGATATCTGGGGGGACATGACCAGCATGGAAATTTGTTTTACTTGACTGTGTATATACATATATGTATATAAAACAATTCCTGGGATGTGGTAGGCATCTAATAAATGCTTGTTTCCTTCCTCCTTTCCTTCCTTCCTTCCTTCTTTCTTCCTTCCTTTCTTCTCTTCCTTCCTTTCTCTTCTCCTTCCTTTCTTCCTTTGTTCCTTTCTTTTCCTTCCTTCCTTCCTTCCTTCCTTCCTTCCTTCCTTCCTTCCTTCCTTCCTTCCTTCCTTCCTTCCTTCCTTCCGTCCTGCCTGCCTGCCTGCCTGCCTGCCTCTGCAAATCTTCTCATCCTAGGAGACTCTTGCTTTTTCTTTAATTTATCACAAAATGTTAAGATAAGATGTTAGCATAATATCTTTGGTAGAATCCTAATGTGATTTTCAGGCTGGGCATCCTCCATGATGGGAAGCTAAGTGACTTTGGTCAAGAAGACTCATCTTCCTAAGTTCAAATCAGACCTCAGACACTTACTAGCTGTGTGACTTTGGGCAAGTCACTTAATCCTGTTTGCCTCAGTTTCCTCATCTATAAAATGAATCAGAGGGGGGCAGCTGGGTAGCTCAGTGGATTGAGAACCAGACCTAGAGATGGGAGGTCCTAGGTTCAAATCTGGCCTCAGACACTTCCCAGATGTGTGATCCTGGGCAAGTCACTTAACCCCCATTGCCTAGCCCTTACCACTCTTCTGCCTCAGAACCAATGCACAGTATTGATTCCAAGACGGAAGGTAATGGTTATAAAAGAAATAAATTTTAAAAATTAAATGAATCAGAGAAGGAAATGGCAAACTCCTCCAGTATCTTTGCAAAGAAAATCCCAAATGGGGTCACAAAGAATCAGACATGACCTAAATGATTGAACAACAGTACCCTATGATGGGAGCAAACACCTTTTTAGACTTTACTTGATACTAACAAACAGGTTGTGATTGAACAAAATTTTTCCTGTCATTACATCATGTCTCATACTATTAAAAATCCTTTGACTTTGGTTCAACTCTCAGATCTTTCGAGGTGAGAGACCCTGGGCTAAGTCACTTAACCCTATTTGCCTAGCTTTTGTCCTTCTGTCTTAGAGTCTGTCTTAGAGTTGTTACTAAGACAGAGAGTAAGGGTTTTAAAAAAAACAGAACATTCTATTTTTCAGTGCTTTTTCACATATGAGGGATGTAAGGGGCATACTAGAAATAGTCTTGGATTTAAAAGCCTTGGATTCAAATCCCAAATCTGCTCCGTGTTTCCTATGTTACTTTGGGTAAGTCACCAAATGTCCTGGGGATCTTAATAATGAGAGTGTTGGACTCAGGAATCTTAAAGCACCAAATCCTAGTATTTCATGGTAACTCTTTGGGGGAACAGACTTTAATGAACAACACTGACTTTTTTCTGGATCCAAGTAAGCGAAGCTCCTTGAAATCTAATTTGGGTCATTCATAGGGCAGCAGGAGATGCAGCAATAGATCTCAGGAGTTTGGGTTCTAATTCTGTCATCTGGGTGGTCTCTGGATCTCAGGTTCTACATCTATATAATGAGAGAGGTAAGTTTAGTGTCTAGAAGACTTCAATGTCCTTTTCCAACCAGTGGTGTGACCGGTAAGTGTTTCACAAACAGCTGTCTGAAAAAGGAGGGGGGGGGGGTTCAGGACACATCTTAAAGTTTAATCTGCATTATTAACATGTGCTCCATCACTTTCTTAAGTCTAGCTAGTCAACAAAAGAATAAATCAAGCCTTGATTTATAGACTCCCAGGGTGTCGTGTCGTCAATACATTGAAAATTGAATAATGGGCTCTCAAAAGCTAGTATGAGTGACTATGGACTATCATGTCAAATTCACAAGAACTTGGGTGTTCTTTGTCATCAAATCAGGAGAGAATCAACTGAATTGAAAGTGAGCCGTTCTACCCACCAACTAATAAATATTTCCTGAATACTTACTGTGTACCCAGTTCTGTGCCAAACTCTATAAGCCACACAAAGGAGAAGCCATAGTCTGTTTTCATGGAATTTAAAGACTCAGCAGAAAACAATTAGGGTCAGTATGAAACAATGTCTAAAAAACTGTGACATTCTGAGATCTGGGCAGATGAGAAGTACAGTAGAAATTCAAAATAAAAAGCTGGGAGTCTATTCGGTCTATCTTTCTCCTTCCAATTTAATCTGAATGGCAGTGCTAATTACTAAGTTGTTCTGATAGGACTTGAAGGTGTTGGGCAGCTTAGTCTCCAAATGACCCAGGGATGTGGTACAAAGAAGAGGGGGAGGAAGGGAAGTGGGTCTGAATTTGTTTCTTCTGCAGTGATTCTCAGGAGAGAGCTCATTAGAACACAATCTCCCAGCTGGGGTTGGTTTAGAAGATGATTTTCTAATAATCTGGCTAGCTCAGGATGTCTGTCAAAGATAAAAGAAAATTGCAATAATCTGGGACTCCCCCCCCCAAAAAAAAAACAATTTAGATCAGAGCTACTTATGGATATACACTTCTGATGCCAGAAAGTTTTTAAAACCTTAATTACATCTCTTTTAGCATAGAAATCCCTAATACCAGAATTCTTTTCTCAGGGACAGAATGAACTGCTGGCAACTTTTGAGTTGGTAGACATCAAACAAATTTTCCATTTCTGTAAAGATGTATGTTCTGGAATCTTTTCTCTAATATTGAAGGATTGGTGCTATGTCATATTCTGAACAATTTTTTGTTTTTATTTTGGTTCTTTTTAAAAATAAACAAATATCCATATTTTTTTCTCTTGCATCTTCCATCTCTCCCTACCCTTTGAAAAGAAATATAGAACTCCTGCATTATACAAGCAAAGTAAAGAAAAACACATTTTCACTTGGGTCATATCCAAAATAAATTTCCCATTCTGCCTAATGGTTCATCATCTCTCTGTCATGAGATGGGGAGCACGCATTTTCATCACTCCACTGGAATCATGATTGATCAGAGTTCTTTCAAAATGATTTTTATAACATTGATAGTATAGGATCCATTCATACAATTTTTCCATATCACCTTGAAATGATCTTTTCTTCATTTCTTAGAACACAACAGCATTCCATTACACTCATAGAATAGATTTCTTCATAGTCTTTCACCTGGAACCCCTCCCTATATGCCCAAATATACCATATATATATATATATATATATATATATATATATATATATATATATAATTTTTTTAAAAGAAGGCCTGAGTTTTAATCTTATTTCTGCTGTATTCTGTCTGCGTAACCTTGGGAAGTCACTTCACATCTCTTGACCTCAGAGGTGAAATGAAGTGAATGGACTAGATGTCCTCTCTGGTTCCATCTAGCTCTAGAACTATGATTCTGTGAATTAAGATGTCACCAGCCTCTGGCAGCACTTTACTACCCAAGTTACTTTCTCCACTCCTTATTGTATCTCTTCTTTTAGATCTTTCAAAGCTTATGGAACAGAATAGAAGATTCTCAGCTCCCACCCTGCTTCCAAGCCCTCCACTAAGTTAACTTGGACACCTCCTTTCTCTGTATCTTCTTTCTCTTCTTTTTGCACCCTCAGAGGACCCTGCTCATCACTATTGTGCAGTCGTGCTGGGAAACACCTGGTCACATTTCTCTACCTCCATTCTTCAAGGAGCCCCCCAAAATCCCAGATTCCCTGGAGAACCTTCCTTGAATGTATAGACAGAAGACAAAGATAACTGTAAGAACTCTTGTATGTTCCTTCAGCTCATTACTTGTATCCTCCTTTTTGGTGTTTTTATTTTAAGTGATCCTTCATTGTTGTTTAATGTTGGCTCCTTGAACGTGCCCTCAGGGTGGCCTCGGTGACTAGCTGCCAAGAGACGAGGTATAGACCTGAACCATCTCGCTGGATGTGTCTGACAAAGAATCTCTCCATCCGGGTTTTTGATGGAGGAAGCATTTTCACAACTTCTGCCAACGATTTGGGAAGTTCTTCCTAGACCAAACTTTAAGGCTGGGACTTGAGATCTTGTGATTGCAGAGGGAAAAAAGAGGAGTCAGCCGGGCTCAGGGACCAGTTTTTGAGGGAAAGAAAGGTAGCAAGTGAGCATAAATATATAAAATACCTGATCAGTGCCAAGCATAATGCCAAGCACTTTACAAATACTATCTCATTCAATTTGAAAAAATCCATTAAAAAAACCAACTCCTCCCAAAGAGGCTCTCAGTGACTTTTTCCTTCCCATAGAATAATAAGGTTCATTGAACCAGGACCATCTACTCTTCTTCTGAGGGCACAGAAGAGATGTTTTATTTGGGGGAACCCAGCTGCCCTTGGAAAGTGACAAGGGATACCATGTTCACTTCTGTAACCCTGGGCCAGACAGTTGGGAGGGCACTTGTGCGGTGAGGAATCTCCCCATCAGCAAAAGACCTTGTTGCTTACAGGTGCTTCCTGGCTCATTGCCTTCATTCATCTGCTAAGACAGAGGCTACTCCTGCCGCGACCCTGGCATCCTTTGGGCTTCCCATAGCCATGGATGTCAAAACCTCTCTCTTGGATCCTCAGGTGAGACAGAAAAGGGTACAAGAGGTGGGGTTCCAAGCAACCTAACCTTATTTATCAAGACAATTAGCCAGCCCTTGATTGGACAAATAAATAATGGAATTTTCTTTGCTTGGCATTAGGTTGGGCACTCTACAGTCTAGCTAGTGGCAAGCCAATGACTTCAGTTGTTCTGTTGCTTTTTAGTCATGTCCAATTCTTTGTGACTGCTTTAGGAGTTTTCTTGGCAAAGACACTAGAGTGGTTTACCATTTCCTTCTCCAGCTTATTTTATAGATAAGGAACAAAGTGTAAAGTGACTTGCCCAAGATCACATAGCTAGTAAGTGTCTGAGGTTCAATTTGAACATGGGAAGAAGAGTCTTCCTGATGCCATACTCAGCACTCTACCCAGTGTGCCAGCTAGCAGCCCAGAAAGTCATAAATAGTGACAACTGGGGCTTTCCTCCAGGATGCTAAAACTAAGAGGGTTCTAATAGAATTTGGGTGGCAGTGGGGTAGAGTGGTTATGGAACCAATTAAGAAAATTTGCATTTCTTGCCTCTAACTTGTACTGTCTCTGTGATTGTAGGCAAGAAAATGTCATGGAGCAGCTAAGTAGCATAGTAGGTAGAGTGCCAGGCCTGGAGTCAGGAGGTCCTGGGTTCAAGTCTGACCTCAGATAGTTCCTATCTGTGTGACCCTGGGAAAGTCATTTAATCCTGATTGCCTAGCCCTTATCACTCTTCTGTATTAGAATTTATACTAGGATAGAAGGTAATGGTGTTTAATTAACACCATAATGTTTTAAAAAGAGAAAGGGGGCAGCTGGGTGGCTCAGTGGATTGAGAGCCAGGTCTAGAGAAGGGGGATCCTAGGTTCAAATCTGACCTCAGACACTTTCTAGCTGGGTGACCCTGGGCAAGTCACTTAACTTTCATTGCCTAGTCCTCACTATTCTTCTGCCTTGGAACCAATACATGGTATTGATTCTAAGATGGAAGGTAAGGAGAGAGAGAGAGAGAGAGAGAGAGAGAGAGAGAGAGAGAGAGAGAGAGAGAGAGAGAGAGAGAGAGAGAGAGAGAGAGAGAGAGAGAGAGAGAACTTGTCAAGTAAGTTGTAGAGAAAAGATGATGGTCATCAACAGAGGAAATTCCTCCCAGGAGTTGCCTCTAAGTAGATAAATCGAAGTCCAATTTACCAATCAACAAACAAGCAGATAAATGATATTGCTGGGTCAAAAGGTAGATGATATACAGTTTTCCAAGTGTTTAAGCATAATTCTAAGTGACTCTTCAAAATGGTTAGATGTGTCCTCCTCAATCTTTATTATCCAGCTCAAATCCCACTTCTGGAAAGCTTTCCTCCTCTAGAGGATAGAGTTCTGGGCTTGGAGTCAGGAAGATCACAGTTCAAATTCAGACTCAGACACTTACTAGTTATGTGACTCCAAGATAGGAACTTCACTTTTGTTTCCCTCAATTTCCTCAGCTGTAAAATGGGCATAATAACAGTACCAACTCTCAGGATTGTGAGGATCAAATGAAATAATATTTTCAAAGTGCTTAGCACAGTGTCTGGCAAATAGTAGCATTAAATAAATGCTTATTCACTTCCTCTCTCCCATCCCAGATGAAAATGATCCCTTCTCCTTTGAATTCCTTTAGTAATTGGTAATGCTTTTTACACAGGGCTAGCTACTCTTTTCTTTTCACATATGCATATCTTTTATTTCCACCCCCCCCATCTCCACATCTCATGTTTCATTGCATTCCCCTTGCCACTTAGCACATCTCACTTCATACATCACAGATGTCTGATAGTGTTTGACTTATTGACTACACAAAAGAAGTCAAAGAATAAGAGCAGGATATTTAAAAGAGCTTTTGGGAGTCAGGAGACTTGGGTGGGAGTCCCAGCTCTGCCACTCACTGGCTATGTAATCTTGGGCAAATCACAATCTCTTTGGGTTTTCCATCTTTCTACCAGTCTGATCCCTGGGCCCGTTTCCTCATCAGTGTAATTACGCATTTGGATAAACTGACCGTTGAAATCCCTTTCATCTCTAAAATGATGTCACTCTGTATATAAATTGTGTGTGTATATATATTTTTGTAATGCATATTTTATATTTTATTATATTTTATATATTCACTTATTTTATTCTATCATATATTACATTAGATAGAAATATAGTAATATCTTACAAATTATTTTATATAATATATAAAATATAATATTTTAATAAATTTATGTGATGCATATTATATTTTATTGATATAGTATATTTATATTAATTTTATTTATTATTTAGAAATTAATTTTTATTCATTTAGTTCATAGTAAATATTAATTTTTATTCTATATTATAATATATTAATAGAATATATTGATAATATATGATGACAGATTATTTTTGTCTAATATATAATTTTATAAATTATATACTATTTTATTTATATATTATATTTATATTACTTTTATTTATTTTTATTAATTAATATTAATTTAATTTGTATTAAATGATTATATGATAAATATTTCTTTTTAGTTTTAATTTTTTAATTAAAAGATTTAATATATATAAATATATTGTAAACCATTTACACTTTTACCATATGTTCCTTGGATGCCTCGTAAGGTTGCCAAGGAGTTGGTTGCATGGATTCTGCCAGGATAAATCATGAGTGAGTAGCTGGTTTGCAAGGTTACAAACAAATAACATGCTTCTTTGTAAATGGGTCTATACAGTGATATACTCACATAACATGAATTCTGCGGTTTAGTCATTAGTCAGCAAATGAAGCCAATGACTATTTTAAGGCTGACGTTTCTCTCTTCATCCTAATGGTTGATGGATCATAGATTAGAGTTGGGAGGAGCTTTAAGGGTCATGTAATCCAGTGCTTTCTTCTGAGAGATGAAGTGAAATGACATGCCTAAGGTATCTTAGCAAGATAATTCAGTGGATAGAGCATGGAGCCTGGAGTCAGGAAGACTCATGTTTCTGAGTTCAAATCCAGCCTCAGACATGAGCTGGGTCACTCTGGGCCAGTCAGTTAATCCTGTTTGCTATGGATGAGAAAAACTGGAAAAAAGCCTGCAGCAGAGCCAAAGGAAGAGATCTGCAGAACTGTCAATCAAGGAAAGCATTCTGAATGAAATGGTGACAGGGAAAGTAAAACAGAGTTGGTCTCTTGCTCTTGGGACAAGAAGGAGTAAGGACTGAAAGGATCCTGCTCTCACTGATTTCTCCCTTCAAGATTCAAGTGACTAAAATCCTCAAACTTGTTAGCCATCTTCCCAATTCAAAGACTCTATTCCACTATCCTTCAATTTAGGAGTATTGTAGGATTAGGGAAACCCAAACCCTCTCTCCCATCAACTTCCCTACCTTTCCCTTTCTCCTAAATAAACCCCCTGGTTTAAACTTATCAAAAGAGAGTCATCTGTCTGATATATCAAGATACTCACTCAGAGCTGATTTCCAGTAATACCAACTAAAGGGGGAAGGGAGGAGGGAGGAAGGAAAAGGAGGGGGAAAGGAAGGAGAGGAGGTTGGCTGATCTGATCTTTCCATCAACATAACCCTCAAGTTAATTCCCTAATACATTGCCTCAGTTTCTCCATTTATAAAATGAGCTGGAGAAGGAAAAAACCCCAAATGGGGCCACAAAGAGGTGGGAACAACTGGAAAGGACCAAACACTCAAGTCCACACAGATAAAAAGTAATGGAAGCTGAATTTAAACTCAGGTCCTTTGATTCCAAACCCAGTGTGCTTTCCTTATCTTCCTTAGGGGCCAAAATCAATTAATAAACATTCATTAAGTGCTTACTATTGGTCAGACATTGGGCTACTAGTATTAGGGATACAAAAATAGGCCAAAGGCAATTCCTGCCCTCAAGGAGTTTACAATCTAATAATGAAGACAACATGCAAATATATATACAAACCACAAATTTATAAATAGGATAAATAGGAAATCAATCATTAACAGAGAGCACACACTAGAATTAGAAGGGGATAGGAGAGGCCAAATAGTTCAATGGTATTTGAAAAAGAAAACTCAGTAATTAGTTTTTGGAACAAAAGAGCAAAAATAAAAGCTTTTTTTCCCCTCTTACTTTGCCAAGCTTAACAAATAATACTTGTTTGTGAATATGAAAACCACTGCTGTTAGTTAAACAAATTATTACAGGGACCAGTGTCAACAATGGCATAATCCACTAATTTGGGGATGGATATTAGCCAGATGTGACACCAAGCATCCTGAAATTGTAAACTAGTTATAATTCTGGTATGGGTTTATGCTTCCTTTTGTGCTTTCAACTTTGTTTGCTTAAAGTCCTGGTGGGATGCAAGCTTCCAAGGGACACCCCACCTTAGCCCTCAAGTCACCTACTCAACATGCCTCTGCGGGTTCCAGTGACAAGGTAACTCAAGTCCTGAGGCAAGGCCTGCCACTGTTTGCTTTGGTCTGTACCCTGTTTAGGAGAATAAGCCAGAAGGTCCTGAGGGAAGGTTTGCCCAAAGCCCAGAGGATATCCCTAATTTCGTCTTGGAGGAAGTGGGGGAGGAGGAGAGAATTTATTTTTAAATGTTCCATGTCAAATAAGACACAGGCATTCTAGTGTCCTTTCCTAGAGCTCTTGGAAGGGATGGAAGGGGAAGAGAGAGGTCTGGGTGCTCTGAGGGATGAAGCCAGATGTCAGTTTTAATTTTTTTTGGCCATGTCTCCAAGTTCACTTCCAATTTCAATATCTTCCAGTCAGAGTCACACAGGAGCCAATCTCCAAAGAGCCCAGGAGGTCGAACCCTGAAGCCAAAGTTCTCTGATAAATGGGAGCCTAAATCTAAATCTCTCCTTTAGTGCCCTCCACTCAGAGCTTTGAAAGACCCAGATGATGGGGAAAGAACCTTCTAAATAAAGAAGAAATGGAGGCAGTGGAAACAGTAGTCAGCCTCCAGCTAATCCTTGCAAACAACCTTCTGCCCTGAGACTTCCTCCACACTGCAAGCAGACTGATCCAATTCACAAAACGACCTACCAAGGAGGAGGGAAGAGGCTGAAGATGATGTTGGGACCTTTCACGCCCTGTGTGAACTTTAGATTACTCCACCCTACTTAGTCTAACAAAAACAGGAATGTCTACACCCATACTTAAGGATTAAGTATTTAGGAGGAAGGGGTGTATGGGGTGCTCAGGGAGGGCTAGTATCTCTGGTATGGAGGGCTTGTCATGCCCTCTTAGGGCAGCTCTCCAGCCTCTGACCCTCACCTGACACCCAGCTCTCACTTGTGGCTCCTAGTAGCTGCTAGCATGCGGCAGCGGCCACAACCCGAGCAACGGCTTTGACAGGCCGGCTAAACCTTTGGAGGGTAGCCATCAGGTCATCGACCCCTGGTGAACCAGGGCTTTGCTCACCCAGCATGTGAAGACTGCTTCGGCGGAAAAGGCGGAAGAAACCAATAAGAAGGTTCAATGGCTGAGAAGGCGACGCAGCAAAGCACTGTGGAGTGCTTAGGGTGTGTTGGAGCACAAAGGACAACACGGCCATCCAATGCAGCTGAGGAAGTCTCCAGGTGTAACGATTTTTTGTACCAATGGACCCAGGCTTCCAATGCTGAGAAAGTGGGACTGTCTCTGTGCATCGACTTTTCCATTTAAATCTCCTTCATGCACAAGTGTCTTTGTGCACACTCATCTATACACCATAGATGAAACCACACAAAGACAATCGTCATCCTCGGTTACCGAGAGACTACTACTAATTTAGGAGGATGGCCTGTGACAGACATGTGCTAGCAAATGACAAATCAGAAACAACTGACAGATCCCTGAGCTGTCCTAAGTCAAGCTTAAGCTACCATTGGTACATGTAAGATGCAGGAAAGGGATGTAAAAACCATCTATATATTTCACGTCACTTCCTCTCTTCAGCATCTTTGGTGGCAGAGATGGCTGGCAGAGCATGCTGAGAGTTTCGGCATCTTGGGTAGAGGCTGCTATTGTCCAGGTTTAGCGGTGAGTTTTCCTTGATACCATACTGGAGGAACCTGAGTAGCCTAGTTTAGGTGAGGCATCTTACTGAGCTCTATCAGAGTTTAGGCTGATTCTTTCTTCTTTACCTTCCAAACACTATCCTCTTAAAAAGGCAGTAATCTTTTTCAGGGACCTCCTGGCAGAGGACTTTGAACTCCCCCTGGCACAGGCCAGGTGGGAGAAATCCTACACCCTTTTCCTTTCCCTTCTCCTTAATTTCTTCCCTCTATATTAATTAAACCACCATAAATTTAAAAAACTGACTTGGGTATTTTATTTGGGATATTCCCTGGCAACCAAAAATAATTTAGATTAGGTCACAACCCTAAAATTATCCTTACACCTGTACAACCTCACCTCTTCCTCCCTGCCTTCCCAGTTTCTCATTACACCCTCTGCTCCCCACTTCATAATCTGTGATCCAGGGACACTGGCTTCCTTATTGTTCCTCAGAGAATACACTGAGGATTTTTCACTGACCATGGTCCCATTTCTGGAATTCTCCCTCTTCTCACCTCTGCCTCCCAGGTCTGGATTCCTTCAGGTTGCCCAACCAAAATCTTTCTCTGGGTCTGCCTCCAAGGGAGTACCTTCCCTCTGGGAGATTTGTGTGTCATCTAGCCTGTTAGATTGTTATAGAGTTAATAAATGCTTGTTACCAACTAACATTTCTGGAGTAACTGAAGGTTTACAAAGTTCCTCATGATTTTGTTGGAGCCGTACAACCCCTATGTGTAATTGGTGTTAACAGCTTCATTTTACAGATGAGGCTATGAGGGTGACTTGTCCATAGACCCACGGCTGGGGTCACAGGGAGTACTGAAGCCTCTTGTCTCTTTATTTTTTTAACTTTTTATTTATTTTTTTTTACTCATGTGTAATAACAAATTTCCACACAAGTTTTCCTAAGTTATATAATCGAATTTGTCTCCCTCTGTCCCTTCCTGGTGTTGGCAGGTGATTTGATCTAGATTACACATGGATTGTTGTGCAAAATATATTTCCATATTGTTCTTTTTTCTTAGTAATCTTAATGAAACCAAAATACCAAATAACCAAGTGAAAAATTGTCTGCTTTCATTTGCATTCTGACTAGAACAATTTTTTTCTGGGGAGGTGGATAGCATTCTTTATCCTAAATCCTTCAGAATTGTCCTGGATCATTATATTGCTGATAATAGCTAAGTCTATCCCAGTGGATCATTGCACAATATTGTTGTTACTGACCAACTCTCTTTAGATTCCTTCTTTATCTCTGGTGGTTGATGAGACGTCATCATCCTGCTGTTAGGGTAGAACAACACCCCAAGCATAGACACATGAAATTGGATGATGGCATTATGAAAGCTATCCATGAAGATGTCTCAGTCACACTTTCCAATGGGTAACCTTTCCCCATTTTCAGGAAACTTAGCTCCACTTTCTGAAGTCTCATTTAACTCCCCTCCCCCCTTTCCCCCCCCCAACTTAAACATTACTCTTAATATATGACAGGTTTATCAGTTGGTCATTTATTGAGTACCTATTATGTGCCAAGCACTGTGCTAACCTCTGGGGATACAAACACACACACACACACACACACACACACACACACACACACACAGAGTCCTTGTCTTCAAGGAGCTAAATGGGGGAAGAAAACAGATAAAAGAAACCCCAAAAGGGAGGGAAGTGGAGAAGGTGCCCAGTCCAAGAGGTATATTAGAAAGTTCCAAAGAAGTCTAAAAGTTTTGTAACTGGTAGAAAATAAGGAGAAAAACCTGTGCTGAGTTCCCTATTTAAATAAAGGCCCTGGAACCCATTGACTGCTCTCCAATCAGTGGGGCAGAAAGTAATGATGAGATATGCATGCCAGGCAGATTCAATCTTTTTTTCCTAAACCCTTATTTTCTTTCTTAGTATTGATTCTCAACAGAAGAGCAGCAAAGGCTACACAGTGGGGGTGGAGTAACTTGTCCAGGGTCACATAGTGGGGATTATCTGAGGCCACACTTGAATCCAGGTCCTCCTGACTCCAGGCCTGGTGCTTTACCCACTGTGCTACCCAACTTCCCCCAAATCAATCTTGCAGTATGAGATTTCCCAGGGATGAGCTTCCTGGAGAAGGAGGGTGAATTCCAAAGAAGCCCCAAAGCAGGGTAGCTGGTAGGAAATGAAAAGAGGTGCCCTTCCCTTGTATGCCATGCATTACCTGTATGAGTATCCCTTCATGCAAATGACTTGCCATATTTGTTTTCCATTTGATATAGTTCCATATATATATATATATATATATATATATATATATATATATATATATATATATCCTTTGAAGGATCATTTAATTTCCCACTAAGTGTGCATTTATCTATCTATCCATCCTTTTATCTGTCCGTCTATCTAGCTATCCATCTATGTATCTATCTATAGGAGAATGTGTGAATCTTAAAAATTCTCAGACTCTACTTCAGAAGATTTGGTTAAGACCATTCCCCACTTTAAACAATGAAGGTACTTGATCAGGAATGTGAGAACTCTACTCCACTCACACTTAAGCATACTTTAGGGGAAGATAAAGTTGTAAACTCTTTACTGAACAATGAAAAGCACTTAACCCATACTTAGAGTAAAGCTAAAAAACCTTAAGCTGGATCTATTTTTTAGATCTAATACAAAGGGGTGCTAAGTACCTATGAAGGTCAAATTAATCACTAAAAGGTCAAGAAACTTGCAAGGGGAAAAGAGGTGTGAACTTACTCAGAAGCTTTAGTCTACCCAGAGAAATTGAGAACTAAAGAAGGTGTGAATTAAGAATGGTCAGTCCCGTGAAAACATCAACTGTGATTGGTAGATGTGAGAACTTAGGGGAGGTGACATAGGAGAAAATTCTCTTTAAAAGGAGAATCAGAAGGCCTCTGAGGAGAAGTTCAGCCTTGGAAGCTAAACTTGGAGCTCAGGAGCTGAAATGGTGGGTCTCTCTGAACACTAGAATCTTGCTTGGGACAAATCTTGTGGTGAGTGGATTAAAGACTGACTGATCTCTCTCTTAAGGCTTAAAGTCTAGACTGGCCTAGGCTGGCTTAGCCCCTTTCTCATTATTTCCTCTTACTCTCTCTCTCCCTTTTATAAATTCCTTATTTGTATTAATTAAAATCTCCATAAAAACACAGCTGACTTGGGTATATTTCATATTTGGGAATTTTCCCCTGGAAACCACTTTATATTTGATTTAACTCAAGACAATGTCTTGAAACCATATTTCCACGGTCACAGTTTAAACCAGCCACTCTTTTATCTGTAACAAATGAGATCAAGGTTTATGGGAGGGAATGCTATTTTGTTCCTTCACTTACATTGCCTTTTAATTCAAATACTTTTGTTATAAACTGTGTCCTATGACTGAATGGCAAAAAGTAAAATAGTAATAGGGGCTTAAAGTGATGGTTCTGAGAAAGCTTGGTCTACAGAATACTTCTGATTTGGCATGGACACTCAGGGAGGGTTTTTTCTTTGAACCTGGACATATTGCAGTTATACACATGCTCAATCCTATGTCCCAGGAGATAGAAACTCCACAGTTTTCCAGAATATTAGTGACAGCATCTGAAACTTGAGCCCTAGAGGAGTGTCAAGTGTTTCTAGTCTGAGTATTAAGCACAGAGCCCTGGAATTGAAGGAACATTCAAATACTGAGCCATGCTTCTGAGAAGTTAAATCTAGGCTTTATATACCACTTTTAAGTAAATTGGATGATTTAGGTGGAAGAAGTGAGATTTCCTTCTAACAATTATAAATCTGTTTTCCTTCCAGGGACTTGGGGAGAATCTTTAAGACAGTACTGTAAGGGGGGTGGGGAGCAGCTAGGTGGTTCAGTGGATTGAGAGCCAGGCCCAGAGATAGGAGGTCCTGGGTTCAAATGTGACCTCAGATACTTTCTAGCTGTGTGACCTTGGGCAAGTCACTTAACCCCATTGCCTAGCCCTTACTGTTCTTCTATATTAGAACCAATACTTAGCATTGATTCTAAGGTGGAAGGTAAGAGTTAAAAAAAAAAGAAAGTTAATATTGTAAGGTTGGCTGGAATGTCATAATTTAAATGAAAATTGTCTCTAATATGCCTTGATACCTTGAGTAACACAGTAAGTAGGGTACTTTTCTTATATCCATGTGTCTATTCCCCCTTGGATGTGAAGTATATTCTGAGCTTCTTAGGAGAAATTCTGTACGGTAGCAAAATGAATCTGAGAGCTGTGATTTTAGAGGGGAGAACCTTCAAGACTGACTAGATCCAGGGATTATGGCCACTGATCAGACAATATAACTCTGGGTAAAATACAATTTGTGTTTCAGCTACTTCTTCAGCACCCCTCCTACCTCACCCACCACCAATCAGAAAAGATTAGCCACTGATGCCTTCAAAAATGGCTCCCAATTCCAATTTGGTATTCTAAGATCACCTTCACAAACTCACTTTGGAGTAAAGGTAGTTGTCATGAATAGGGCTTGGCATTCATTGTAGCTGTCTGCCCTAGAGACACAGCTGAAAGAGAGGTAGACAGAGGCATCTGACAATAGGAGATGTCCAATAAAACCCATTGAAAGGAAAATCCTGCCTTGAAAAGGGGGTCCAAAGGAACTAATTTTATCTGTGGTTGTTCTGTTAGGGGAAAATTCCCTATTATGTTCACTGAAGAGTTGGAAAGTGTAACAGAAGTGGGAAGTTTTCATAAGTCAGAAGTAGTCAGGATTGGAAATGTTCTCATAGACATCAGGTCCAACTCCATTGTATTATGGATTAAGAAATTAAAGCCAAAGATCACAAAGTTACAAACTCTGTCCTTTCTTCCCTTTATCCCCTCCCTCCTCCTTTCCCTTCTCTCTCCCTGTCCTTTTCCTTTCCACTTCTCCCTTTCCTTGCTTATCCTTTCCTCCTTTTCCCCTCTTATTTCCTCCCTTTTCCCTTTCCTTCTTCATAGAATTAAAAAACAACAACAACCCTACAACTGCCTGCCCAGTCCAGGTCCATTCAAATTAGACGAGATCTGAGGCAGTGACCAATTCATTAGCTTCTCTCCAGAGGGGGCTGGTCTGTGTCACTTAGGTTCATAATTCTCTTCCTTTCATCAGGATGTTGAGAATCTTTGCTTTGTAATCTATCCAGGGATACTGAAGTGCTTGCTCATTTTCCTAGCGACAGTAAGACACCAATAAAACTTTCCTAGAGGGAGGCTGAGCAATTTCTTTCTCCAGAGCCCATGGGCATTGAAAGCACTTGAGTTGGCTTTTCCCACTGTTTCCCTAATCATATATTCCCCCTTCATCTGCAGCACTATCTTCTATATAAAGAAGTGTGAAGTAATCCATACCCTTCTTCCTGTAGAACAGATGGCATCGGCTAATATTCCAGTCCATTCTGGAGTCTGCTGTTCACTATGGGCTCAGGGTTTCTTCATTGGCAGTTTCCTACCACCATGGTGCTAAAGTGAAGTGAGGACAAGAGGGGCCAGTGCCTGCCCAAGTTAGTGCAGCTGGACCCTGCTGGCTTCAACTAAGTGACAGTTTGGACAAATTCTCCTCATCAGCTTGAAGACACTCCAATGTCACCTGGTCTGTTACAGAATATAAGCATTCTGATTACTAAACCAAAATCATGGACTTAAAAGGTGCCAAGATCTTTCCTTAAGTCCTCCACTAGGCTGGGATTTCCCCACCATACGCAGTAAGCTATATTCATGTTGAATTGTCCATCGTGATGGCTTCAAAAAAATGTTTTCTGATGTTTAACCTAAACCAAGGATTCTTTTGGTCTCACAGTCTTTTGGCAGTCTGATGAAGGTTATGGATCCCATCTCAAAATCATGTTTTTTAGTGTGTTTTAAAAAACAGACACAGGATCACCCAGGAAACCAATTACATTGAAATAGTTATATAAAAAGATATTTAAACCCCAGATTAAAAACTCCTAAAAAAAAACTTTCATTGCAGCGAATTCATTTGTAGCTCAGCAGACTGTTTACCTTTTCCACTTTGGGTGAAGGAGCTCGGAACTTCTTACCATTTGATTAGCCCTTGCTATATCTAGGTCTTCTCTACTCACTGGAAATCCATTCCATTCACAGATTTCTAATCAATTTTTTTTTTACTAGTAGAGAGAAGGTCACTTGCAAACATAGGAACCATCATATTGACTCAAAGTCTTCCTAGTCTAATCCTCCAAGGGCTCTAGTATCACCATTGCAATGTTGGCCTCAAAGGTTAGTCATATTAGGGCAGCTGGGTGGCTCAGTAAACTGAGAGCCAGGCCTAGAGATGGGAGGTCCTAAGTTCAAATCTGACCTTGGACACTTCCTAACTGTGGGACCCTGGGCAATTTAACCCCAATTGCCTAGCCCTTAGTATCAATTCTAAAACAGAAGGTAGGGTTAAAAAAAATTGCTTTATCCAGGGCTAGGTTGGTAAATGTTTAACAATTGGCTCTCTGAGGAGGGGAGAAAGTACATGGGACAATCTTTTAAGTTTAATCTATGCTATTAAAATTTCCTCCATCATATTCTTAAATCTAGACAATCAATTAAAAAAAAAAAACCAAACCCAAATGGTAGCATTTGCTAACTTCCAGGGTATAAATGATCATAATGAAAGTTTAACAATAAGTTCTCCCTAATGGAAAAAGTTGACTCCAGCATGTCCTTCAGCTTCTGGTACTGACCCTATATAGGCCATTCATAGATTTATCCAATCTCTTTGGGGATCAGTATTTTCTTTTCCTTTTCTTTTCTTTTAATCCTTACATTTTGTCTTAGAATCAGTGCTGTGTATGGGTTCCAACACAGAAGAGTGGTAAGGGTTAGACATTGGGAGTTAAATGATTGGCCAAAGTTCACACAGCTAGAAAGTGTCTGAGGCCAGATTTGAACCCACAGGTCCTCTGTTATAATAGGATTTTTGTGAGGAATAAACAAGAGGGAAACATAAAAAATTCATATTTATTGGTTGGGAAGGGGAGGAAGAAAAAGGGGTTAGGAGAATTATTACAAGTTATCTTACACTCAAATTTCTATAAATTTATCTAAATCTATCTTATTCTAAGCTAAACGATAAGTTTCCCCAATAACCAAATCTCACAAGTGGAGTCCAATCAAATGGGCCAGGATCTTCAGGTGATAACTGTCCAAACAGGTCCAGTGGAGAAGTGTGTCCTCAGTCTTCTGTTCAAGCTGCCAGCAGCCAATTCAAAAGATTCCTCTCTTCAGCTGGTATCAGGAATAGCCAGAAACCTGTTTTTCAAACCTCTAACCAAGGTCCTTCAGGAGAGAAGTACCCAGACAGTTAGGACTTTAGAACCTTTCCCCAGATCTTCAGCCTTAGGCTCCCATGTGACTTTCAGTCACATGCTCCTGTCAATCACTCTGACATATGCATTACATACATACAGTTTGTTGCAAAATGTCCTTTCCCTATCATGTTCCCCTCTTTTGCACCAAACAAAAATCATGTTGGAAACACGATTTTTGTATTTGTGCACAATCTAAAATATTTACCAATTACCTAAACTAAGAAATCTACCCCAAATAAAAAATAACCTCCACTCCACTGTCTTAGTCTAACTAATGCTAACGTATTCTAGGGAATTTTAACAAGGAAAGAGGAAAAGGAAAAGGAATTAAATAATGAATGAGTACAAATGTCAAACAGAAAAATCAAAACAGCAAATAACATCAAACAAAAGATGAACATAACTTCCATGCAAACATCAAACTTAGAATACTCGTATCAGCTAATACAGAAAATTGTACTACTATTGCAATACATTAACATTAAACTTAGAGAAAAAATTTTGAAAATTACAATAAATACAACATTGCATAAGTTTTACAATGAAAATCAAACCAAACATTCAACTCACATATGCAAATACATATAACAATAAATATAAGTGATCTACGTACATAATTTACATACATACATGCATGCTATACCTATACACATATATGCATTTATGTATACTTCATATTTACACATATTTTACATGTATACATACACTATAATACAATTAATTTACAATCATATTATATACCCTATTTACATATATTTACATATTTATTTACAACTTAGTTTGATGTATGATGTCATATTATTTTGTGTTGTGTAACGTATAAGGCAGTGCAATTCAGCATCTAATTTTCTTATCTTATCTTACTTAATCCTACCTAACCTGTATCTTCAAAATTCTTCCAACTAGATTTCTATACCTAAACTGAACCTAAGTATGTAAATATATTTTGTTAGTAAATAACATATCTATAGCTAATCATAACACTGTTAGTATCCTAACTATACATTGTTTCACTCATTTAAGTAGTGATTCAATGTAACCTAACCATGTTTATGTTTTGTGTGTATGTTTTCTTATGTTGTTACTTTTGTCATGTTATGTTGTTTTGCTATTTTAATGTCAGTGTTACTGTGATGTAAGTTTTATGTTACCGTTGTATGCAACATACTCCTATTTTGGATCTTTCTTACTCTTCTCACCTTCTCTTGAATATTCTTCTGCAATTACATAGTAGTAAATATATTTGTGTTTGTATGTGAATAAATGCTATGTTATTTTGTACGATAATACATTACCCCAAAGTATCAATTCATTAGTCCATTTATCCTGTAATTCTCTTCATTGCAAATTTCCCAAAGTCTTTCAAATTTATAAAATTTCAGTCTTTTAACACTGTCCATTAATTCCTGAATTTTCCTCTTCATCTGCATTGTCCTCTTCTATCCTCTTCTGCAGGAATGGTCCTCTCCTTACTGATCTTTTTGACTGCAGACTCAATTTGACTGATGACTCTAACTTTCTGAAATCTCTTCATTTTCTTCTTCAATGATTTAAACATTTTCATTATTTATACCATATGCTAATTTTATATGTGAACAATGATACCATGATTCTCTACCCAAAACTTTTACTGAAGATGGAGAAACTAACACAATAGTGTAAGGACCTAACCAACCTTCTTGTGTTGCTGATGTTTTAGCAACATTTTTTACATATACCATATCTCCTGGTTTGTAATTATAAAGAGAATAAGCCAAAGGACTAGTTTGAATTAATACTCCCATATCATGAAGTTCTTTTAGTCTTTGTTGTAAAAGCACTTAAGAAAGAAGCAAGTTGACAGTCTCCTCCTAGGAGAGATGCATAGACTGTCTTACAAGTTTTTGCTTGTAGTGGAGCATGTCCAAAGAGCATTACATAGGTGATATATGTAAATCTGCTCTTGGGCTCATATGTAAGTAAAATAAAGCTATGGGAAGAATCTTTGGTCATTTGAGATGAGTTTCAGCACAGAGCTTCCCTACCATAGTCATTGGTTCCTTATTAATGTGCTTCACTTGCCCTGAACTTTGTGGATGATAAGGAACATGATATTTGAGTGTTATTCCTAGATTCTCATAGACTCTTTTCAGGATGTCTTGAGTAAAATGCAATCCCTTATCAGAGTCTATTGTTAGTGGTACTCCAAATCTAGGTATAATTTCCTTAATCAACACTTTCACCATAAAGCTAGCTGTATTTGTATTTGATGGAAAAGCTTCAGGCCATTTGGTTAATCTATCAATAATTAGCAAGCAAAACTTGTATCTTCCAGTTTTTGGCATGCTGATGTAATCAATCTGCAGGCTCTCAAATGGACAATATGCTAAAGGTCTACCACCTAAACCTTTCTGTCTGAATGCCCATTGATTGACTTTTTGGCAAACAGAACAGCTTGAGCAGATAGATCTTATTTACTATGGTACTTATTCCAGGAGTTACCCATTGTCTTTTTATGGTGTCAATTACAGCTTGAGTATCAAAATGACCCTTTGTGTGAATGGCTTGACACAAATAAGTATATAGGTCTTTTGGTAATAGTGGCTTTCCAGTATCTGTTAACCATATACCATGTTCTTTTCTTGCTCCAAACTGCTCTTTCCATTTTTGTATTTTTGAGTCTATGTAAGCTTTTTCTAGATCATCAGATTCTATAGTTGATAAGTTCATGACATGCACTAGAGCACTTCTGGCAGCAAATTTAGCAGTTATATCAACTCTATGATTTCATTTAGCAACTGAATCTCTTTTATTAGTATGACTTCTACAATGAATTACTGCTAGTTGTTTCAGCTTCTGGATAGCATTCAACAACTCAGTTATAATTTCTCATGAGCAATTGGTTTTCCCAATGCAATAATAAAACCTTGTTGTTTCCAGATCTTTCCTGTAACACAACACACTGAAAAATCATAATGGGAGTCTATATACACATTTGCACTTTTACCATCAACCAGAAGACATGCTTGCTTTAATGTGACCAACTCTGCACATTGAGCACTAATATTACTAGCTAATGATCCATACCACAGTGCCTCAAATTCTGTGACAACTGTAGCACCTGTACATCTAATTCCATTACACAGATATAAAGAACCATCTGTGAATAAAACCAAATCTGGATTTTTGATTGGAATGTCTTTTAAATCTATCCTCAGCATATCCACTAGATCTACTACTTCTACACATTCATGTAATGGTTCACCATTCTTTGGCAAATCAGGAAGAAGTGTAGCTGGATTTAATATACACCTTTTCAACTCGATGTTTTCACTACCTAGAAGTATAATTTCATACTTAGATATTCATTGGTCTCAATATGCTTGAGTATGAAATTTCCTCATTAGTGCTCCTATTTGATGTGAACAAAATACTGTCAATGGACATCCCAAAACTAAGTCTGATGACTTCTGAACTAACACAGCTGCAGCAGCTACACCCCTTAAACAAGGAATTGTACCTGCAACAATTGGATCTAGCTGATGACTATACTATCTAATTGGATGATAACTTTGTCCTAAAGTCTGTGTCAGTACAACAGATGCAATTCCTTTTGTCTCATTCACAAATAATTGAAAAGGTTTAATATAGTTCGGGATTCCTGTGCTGGTGCAGATAAAATTGCTTCCTTAAGCTTACTTAAGACTTGCAGATGTTCAGGATTGAGTTTCAGAGGTTCTGGTTCTGTATTCCTAGTTAGATCTGTTAAACATTTAGTAATTTCACTATACCCAGGTATCCATTGTCTACAGAAACCAGTTGTTCCAAGAACAGCTCTGAGTTGCTTCTTGGTCTTAGGTGCACTCAGTTTCTGGATATCATCTATTCTTTTCTTATTGATATTTCTGGAACCCTCTGACAACACAAAGCCAAGATATTCAGTGTGAGGCAAAACCAACTGAAGTTTTGTCTTAGAGATCTTATGTCCACATTTATACAATTTAATCAAAAGAATCTTGCTATCTCTTAAACACACTTTAGCAGATGGAGATGCTAAGAGGATATCATCTACAAAATGTCCTATTTTACTTTCCTTGAATATTATTGTTTTAAGGTCTCTGTTCAAAATTTGAGAGAATTGACTCAGGCTATTGCAGAAATCTTGTGGAAGACAAGTCCATGTCCTCTGGGTACTCTCCCATGTGAAAGCAAAGATTTTTTGAGAATCCTCATGAATTGCTATCAAGAAAAACGCTGAACATAAATCTACCATGGTGAAATATCTTGCATGACTTGGAATGGATGAGATTATAACTGCTGGGCTTGGTACTATAGGATGTGTCTTTATTACGATTGTTTACAGCTCTCAAATCCTGTATGAATCTATAGAAAATGCTGTAATCTTGATCCAGCTTTTGCTTTTTTATTGGAAGTATGGGCATATTGTATTCTGAGAAACAGGGTATTATGATCCCTTGTTGAAATAGGGACTCAATAATCAGTCTTTTCCTGTCTATAGCTTCTTTATTCAAAGGGTATTGAGGAACACAAGGAACTGGTCCTTTCTTGGTTTTCACTGTTACTGGAGTAGATGATTTCAATAGGCCTACATCTGTGGAAGACTTTGACCGTAAGTCTTCTGATATATCCTCAGGAATAGGATAGATGGAATCGAACTCATTCTTTGCACTGAGTGAATCTAAGAACAGCAATGGAAAAGCTTTCAGAGATTCTTCTGGGATTTGTAATGATATATCCCCAGGGTCAGTATATTGAATTGTTGCTCGTAATTTACAAAGAAAAGTTCTTCCCGAGAAGGTTCATTGGACATTCAGGCATACAAAGAAATGCATGTTCCACAGATAGTGGACCTAAAGTAATCATTTTAGGTCGTAATTTTGCTACTCTCTCTGGTTTTCCAGTAGCTCTAATCACTTCCATTCTACCAACCTCTTTACAATTTTTAGGAAGACTTTGCATAACTGATTTCCTGGCTCCAGTGTCCACCAAAAGATCACATATCTGATCTCCTATAGTTACAGAAATATAGGGTTCAGTGCTATTTGGAGGTTGGAAGGTTTCAAGAATTGGTGCAAGCACAGTAACATCAGCACAAATATCAGTCATTTCCTGTCCATCTAAGTCTACATCTGCTTGAATTACATGATTTTCCTAGGATTTTGTATCATCAGCTTTTATATTACTCTCATTGGTCCTTAAATTCTCCATCTTAGTATCATTGTTCCCATTTACAATTTCCTTATTATTATTTAGTTTATATTCTTCATTAATTTCTCTTATTCTACCATTCATTAGAATTTTCTATTAAATTTCTATTACATTGTTTTTTCTCTGTACAATTATTTACACTAATTGTGTCCTCCTTTGATTCCATGAATTCATTTCTATCACCATCTATTTTATTTTCATTACTCTCAATTTCATTTATACTCAACTCATTTTCATTTATACCACACTCATTTCTTGATTCATTTTCATGTGTCTTAGGGGGAACCTTCATAAAGCACTTGTACCCTTACTCTGGTCACTTTTTACTACTTGGCTGTTTTTTGGTCTTGCTCCAGAATTTACCTATGATTGCATAGTACTGAGATCCGGGGCTTGTTGCCCCTGGTAACAGGCATTCTGGCATTGATTTGCATATCTATTTTTATTATTATTATTGCTCCATCTGTTATTATTAGAATTATTACTCCAATTATTGTAACCTATTAAAACCATTATTCCTATTTAGTTGTCTTCTGAATTGATTTCTGAATCTGCAGTATTGGTACAGATGTCTGACTCGATCACAAAGGAAACAGCGCCTAGGACCGGATCTCTCACTAGGCTTATAGTTATTATTATACCTTGGCTGTACAGCTCTCAAAGCAGCCACAGCCTTTACTTCCTTAATTTTACTTTCTTTAGCTTTCATTTCAGATTCCTTTAATTTTCTCTTCAAATCCTCAACAATGGAATCCCTATCATCAGCTTTTTCATTTGGATCATTTGTCAAATAAGTAGCCTTTCTCCTTAACTTGTTCAGATTGAATTCTTCCCAATCGGGGCAATTTGACTTAAAAAATTGTCTGACTCTTGGGACTGCATTCTTCACAAAGACCCATTTGATGTGGGCAATAGTGCTTTCTTCAAGTGCATCCATCCCTAATAGAGTTTCAGCTGCCTCAGTTATCCTTTCCAGGAAAACCGCAGGAGCTTCAGAAACCTTGTGTTTTATGGCTTCAAACTTTGACCAAGCATTGGGCCTTTTAGTATATCTCCCCATAACATCTATGATTGCATCTCTTGCTTCATTTAACATATCATAAACCCCATCATCTGCAGTATCCAGCTTTAAGTTCTCCAGCCACGATTGTAACAGAGGATCTGTTCTTGTCTTCTCTATAAACTTATCCCTCTCTCTCTTAGTCAGAACCTCTTTCATTAATAAGGCAAAATCATTAAAATCAGGATCATATAATTCAATTGCCCTATGCATTTCCTTAATCACTTTATTTGGCTCATGACTAAAGTTCTCCTTTTGATGGATTCAAGGTCCTCTGGGAAAAATCTTTTGTGCATTCTAACCTTATGCACCTCATTCTTTGTAACCACTGGCATATCTCTTAGGGGACATAAATTCACTATTCTTGCTGCTTCTTCCTGCTCCAGCCTATTTAGTCTTTTCCCTTTATTGTTTATATTGTTGTTATCATTTACACATCCCAGGTTCATATTAATGTTATTTATAAATTGCTCCAGTATATCCATTTGTTGTTTCATGTGCACAACCATAAGTTTTAAGTTAGAATTACTTCTAAACCAAGCTACTAGATCTTTTAGGCAATTTACAAAAAGGCACATAGAGGCACGAAACTTGTACACAATACTCCCACAGATATAGGCCATTACATCACACAACTTCATATCCATTACAGGCTTCATACAGTCCATTTTGAATATATAGTGACAATAATTAGGGAAAGATACAAAAACAAAATAAGTAATACACATTACATATTCACACAATAACATAAGCACAGGACTAAATATGCCTGATGACATTAGCTTCCACAGTTAAAGAAGAATTCAAAATAATATTGTTACAATGTACTTTTATACATATAATAAATAAGATGTTACAATTTTTCCAATTAAAAAAATAGTTTTCCCAAGGTGGCTACTGGGGGTCTGTGATGCAGTCAAAATAACCCCACCCCCCTTAGTAAGGCAAGCCCTTAGAATTCTATTTGGCTTTCCCCCTTAGCTTCTAGCAGCCTAGAGATGGTTTAGAATGTTAGTTACTTAACTATACTTCAGAAATATTATACATATAATAAACCTAGCTGGCTCTGCCATAAACTGTTTTAATGGGATTTTTGTGAGGAATAAACAAGAGGGAAACATAAAAAATCATATTTATTGGTTGGGGAGAAAGAAAAAGGGGTTAGGAAAATTATTACAAGTTATCTTACACTCGAATTTCTATAAATCTATCTAAACCTATCTTATTCTAAGCTAAACAATGTTTCCCCAATAACCAAATCTCACAAGTGGAGTCCAATCAAATGGGCTAGGATCTTTAGGTGATAACTGTCCAAACAGGTCCAGTTTGTGTGTCCTCAATCTTCTGTTCAAGCTGCCAGAAGCCAGTTCAAAAGATTCCTCTCTTCAGTTGGTATCAGGAAAAGCTAGAAACCTGTTTTTCAAACTTCCATCCAAGGAGAGAAGTGCCTAGACAGTTGGGACTTTAGAACCTTTCCCCTGATCTTCAGCCTTAGGCTCCCATATGACTCTCAGTCACATGCTGCTGTCAATCACTCTGATGTATACATTACACAGTTTGTTGCCAAATGTCCTTTCCCTATCACACCTCCCATCTCTAGGTCTGGCTTTCAATCCACTGTGAAGAGCATTAGGAAAGTTGAGAAGAGGTGGGGAAGGGTTTGTGGAAAAGATAATGAATTTTGTTTAGGATATGTTGAGTTTTTGATGCTGCCAGGACATCCAGTTCATCTAAAAGGAAGTTGGCATGCGGAACTAGGATCAGAAACAGGACCTGGACCCAGATTTTCATGACGAAGAGGCTAGCTCTCTACTAGAGAAGGAATGACCAGATGCCTCTCATTTCAGCCCCCAAATCACTCTAGTCAAGTTGCAAATGGTTTAAAAATCCCCTAACCTAGAATTTTGAGACAAGAGACAAGCCCATGGTTGTTTTATCCCTGTTGATCAGGTTTTTACAAATGTCACAGCTTCCAGTTAACAGACTAAAGAACCAATTCCTGTCTTATTAGTCTGCCTTCACCAACTTTACCATTCTGATCATCTGAATTAACCTTGTCTGGACCCTTTCTAGTTTCAGGATCTCTTTCTTGGTAGAAAACCGAGCGACTTCTACCTCAAGGATATACCTTAGCTTTGCACAAGGGAGAAAATTTTGTCAGGGTAATTTTCTATTTTGGGTTAGCTGGGTGGTGGGTGGAGTGGATAGAGCACTGTGTGGAGTCAAGAGGGACTGAATTCAAATACAACCTCAGACACTTACTAGCCTGTGACCCGGGGTAAGTCACTTAGCCTTGTTTGCAGTTTCCTCATATGTAAAATGAGCTGGAGAAGGAAATGGCAAATCATTCCAGTATCTTCACCAAGAAAACCCCAAATGGGGTTATGAAGAGTTAAATATGACTGAACAACAAGAAATCAATTACTTCTACATCTCCATTACTGACTGCTCTATGATTAAGGTTAAGTTCACTCTGTTGGAAATAAGAGCCTGTGTGCCCAATAGTATATAGCAGCCAATTATTGTAAACTTTAAATAGCTTTGGGGGTATATTTCCAAATGGCTTTCCAGAATGGCTAGATTAGTTGTTATACCAACAATGCATTTGAGTATCTTTTCCTTTGGTTTTGTCATCTGCTTTTGTCAACTTTGCCAATCTAAAAGGGTGAGATGGGAGCTTAGAGTTGTTTTAATTTGCGTGTATTCAATGATTAATTATCTTAGAATATTTTTCACATGGCTTTTGATGACTTGGATTTTTCCATGTGAATACAAATTATATTTTTTGACAATTACTAAAAAAACCCTAACCTTTTATCTTAGATGGATACTAAGTATCTGTTCCAAGGCAGAAGAGCTACAAGGGGTAGGTGATTAGGGTTAAGTGACTTCTCCAAGGTCACAAAGCTAGCAATTGTCTGAGGCCAGATTTGAACCAAGGACCTCCTATCTCTGGGCTTGTCTCTCTAGTCACTGAGCCACCCCACTACCCCAATTATTACATTTTTAAAAGTATATAATAAATTCAACTTTTTTATTTCCAAAGTTGTCTTGCTTATCTATGTTTGTCTTTGAACTTCCTTCTGTTCTTTGCATTTAAAATTGCTTCAACAACCTTTTTTTTCAAAAATGCTATCATTATCTTTTTTCTCCTCTTCCATCCCACCCAATGGAAAGAAAAATACAACCCATGTAATGAATAAGCTTGAAGAAAAACAAATCTTGCTGCCACACTGCCCTCCTTTCTCCCAAGAATCAAGGCCGTGATGAGGTTGCCTAGGAAGAAGTTGTTCTGAGATATACGCTTCCCCTACTCCTGGCTGTGTTCTGAGATGCTGTGATGACATAGAACTATCTGGAACATCAACCTTTGACTGTGTTCAACCTTCATCGCAGGGAATTATGAAACACAGTGGGAACAAACCACCCCCCTTGGTATCATGAAAAGGTACTTGCTGATGAACCTCTAGCACCTAAGGACTTCTTACTAAGTTTCCCTCGAGGCTCCCAAGGATTTCCACTCTGTGGTATTAGAGAAAGGGAGCCAGACTGCAGTACAATTCCTCACTGCTATCAACAAGGAGAACCCTGAGAAAATCTTGAGAGTTGTGGATGTGTGTCTGATCATAGAACTTACATACCATTGAATCCCAGGGCATCCTGGCTGCTGCAGAAATAATAGGACTTTTTAGATAACAGACTAAAGGGTCTATGGGGGGAAAGAGTTGCATTGAAAAGATGTAGAATAAGCTAAAAGAGATCACAGATGCAAACTACAATTTGGGGGCCACCAGAGTGTCCACATAGATAACAAATTCCACATGCTCTTTGGTTCTGGCAGGATAGAGCTGCTGGCCTACCTGTGTATAATTTTTGTAAAATCCAACATTTAAAAAATTTTTGAGAGAAATTTCAGGAAAAGAACCTTGCCAACTCCTCAAATCAAGAAAGTGAACTGTTTGGAGAAAGTGACATAAAGAGACCTACACTGCATCAAAAGATCCACAATGAACTTTGGGATATAATATAATGAATTGAAATGAAGGGGGTTAAACACATTTATTCTGAATATAAACTCTTGATGCCAAAGGGGATTGCCCCCTAACTGGCTTTTTGTCAATGCACCTAGCAAACATTGGTTTTGTTCTCTCTCTCCTATTTCCCTCTTATCTCCAATTATTGTAGTTTCCTCTTATAAGTGCAATATTGTATGCACCTTTAGCTAGAAGATCTTTACAGGTATAATAAGTGAGTTACATTAAATGATTCATTGGGGAGACTAGTCTGCCAAAGAATCACAGGGGGGTTGGTGAAAATAGGATAAACTCTTCCCTTGCCTATTTTTAGCTAATCAAATCAAGAACTTAAAGTACCCCTCTTAACATTAAGTATGAGACTTCACAAGTCACTAGAGTAAGTTCACACCTCCAAAGGCCACTGCTCCCCACTTGGGCAAATTATGCAAATTGAAAGACTGCCATTGATTTCTGTGAAGGAGAAGTAACAGGAAGTGAGAAGAAGTGATGTCGAAAAGAGGAGCATAAAAGTAAAAATCAGCATGGTCCAGGGGTCTTTCCTTCCTGACATTTGGAGTGAGTGGCTGAGATCCCTGCCTTGGTTTTGGAGAAGGCTGTATTGGTGGAACTCTGGCTGAAGGCACCACCAGGACCTCTGGCTGAGGATTACCCGGACATCCATGTGGAGATAAGGGACTTGGGGAAGCCCCTGCCACGGCTGACCTGGACATTACCAGAGAAAGGCTGGTAGGCTTGTTAGGAATCTGTCTCTTTATCTATATTTACATTTTCACTCTTTCCATCTCTGTAAATAAAAGCTGCTAAAAGTCATTTTGACTTAAGCTATATTTTAAAATCAGCAACCACAACATTACTTTATAACTCTCATATTTAGCATAAAACTCTAAATTTAAACCTTATACTTGCTGGGGGAACAGTGGCTGAGTGTCATGCAAAGAACTGTGAAATAAAAGATCTGAGGAATTATAGAAGAGGAGCTGTCCAACCCTAGAAGCCAGGTCCTTCTCCTCACAATCTCTATCATGGAACCCAGGATGCTGAGGTTCTGCATTCCCTTATTCTTGTGTTTGGGAAGACATGGTAAGGCATCCTGAGCATATAGCCCTGGGGTTATCCTACTCCTACTGTTCACAAGTACTTTAGATAAGATCTTAACGTTCATTGTTTCAATTAAATAACTTCTCTATTGGAGAAGACATTACAAATAAAAAATTCACACATTTTCCATGTCCAAAATTGCAGGTTTCTTCTTAACCTTGAGTCCATTACACCTCTGTTGTTGTCTCTCCCATTAGCTTATAAGTTCCTTGAGAACAGGGGCTGTCTTTTGCCTCTTTTTGTGTCCCCAATCATCTCTTAAATAAAACACAAAATTCTTTATTTGGAACTTAAAGCTCTTCACAATCTAGTTTCAGTCCACTTTTTCCAGGCGTATTACATATTACTTACAATTCTTGTCTCACTCTCTGTTGGTCTAGCCTCACTAGCCTGCTTGCTATTCCTTCTTTCACATTCCATCTTCTATCTCTATGCACTCATCAGCTCTCTTTAATTTACTATTTACTTGTTACATTAAAATACTCAGGTAACTCCTTCCCTCTCTCCTCTTTCCCCAGAGAAGGCATCATTCATATGTAGATATAAAACTGTCTTACTTTTTTCTATTCTTTAGTTCTTTCTCTGAAAGTGGACATATGCAAGTCATTCTTCAAACAACATTTCTATTGTATATAATGTTCTCTTGGTTCTGTTCGTTTCACTCTTCATAATTTCATGGAGGTCCTTCTATGTTTTTCCAAAGTTAACTCGTTTGTCATTGATGGCGCCTCCTCCTCCCTCTTACAGGTCAGAATTATTCACTTTCTTCAAAACTCGATATTCCAGGGCTGCCTTCACAAATATGTTCTCTTTAAGGTTAGAGGCTGCTTTGTCTTTTTATCCCCAGCCCCCGGACAGGTCAGAACACAGCAGGCACTTAATAAATGCTTGTTGATTGTGATCCATACCATTGGAGTGAGTATACACATTGATGAGATCATACTTATTGAAGTGAGGCCAAATCATTTTGAAGTCTAACAACTTGGATTTGGAGTCAAGAGTATTTGGGTTTGTTTTTAAATAACTGTGTGCAGTGAAATAATGAAAGCAAAATATTAAATGTAATATTAATTTAAAAAGACTATCATTGCCATCTATAAAATTAACTCTTAAGTCAGGAGTCAGTTAGTAGCTCTTAACAATTAAGTTTTAATCCAACTGGAGATAAAGTAAAAAGAGGGAAATGTAGGAAGGAGACAAAAATACCTAAAATACCCTAAGCCGAATCAGGAAGCTGAAATCTGAAGCCCGCCAAGCCACCGAAGTCCACAAAAACCTGGAGTGCACAGCAGGCACCAGAGCTCCCACTCCAGACCTTCCAGTGCCAATGGAAGAAAGCCCTCCACCTCCCACACCACACCTTTTTCTTACCGGCCCCTGTTATGTAACATATGCATGTAAAATGGGATGCAAGGTAGGACAAACTTGGGGAGGATGAGCCTGGGGAGTGGATTCTAGCTACACAGCAGGAACTTTGTAATTACATGAGCTCAGCTCTCTATCAAAGTAAAATGAATTGCTATTGCTTGGTAGAGAATGTAGAAATGTATAGTTATATTAGTTGATAGGTGTACGATTATATTCTAGAGTCCAGGTCCATCACAAGACCCCTTTGTCCTCCAAACCCTCCATCCCAACCTTGCCCTGGAAGTTCCCATCTTGATCTCCTCTTCCCAATTTAAGGACCACCACCAATCAGACCTCTCCAATTGTTCAAAGCCAAATCTTTAGGACAGTCAATCAACATTTCTTAAATGCCTACTCTGTACCAGGTATTGTGCTAAGTGCTGGGGATTCAAATAAAAGCAAAAGACAGCTCCTACTCTTGAGCTCATAGTCTAATGTGTAGGACAGCACGGAGACAGCCATGTACAAATGAGATACATACAGGATAAACTGTAGATAATCGAGAGAGGGAAAGCACAAGTTTAATAAAGGATTTTTTATAGAAAGCAGGAATTTAGCTGGGACTTGAAGAAACACAAGAAGGCCAGGAGCTGGAGATGGGGAGAGAGAGCATTCCAGACTGGGAAACAGCTAGTGAAAATCCAGAGAAAGAACAGATAAATAAAAATAAGCAAGACTGTTTTATATATGCATATATATTTTTGTTGAATGATAGGGAAGGGTGGGAGGAAGATACCTGGGAACTTAAATGTAACAAAATAAAATTTAAAACTGTTAGAAGATAGGAGATGGGAGTGTCTATTTTTGGCATTAGAAAGTGAGCTTTTTCAGAGTAAGGATCATCTCCTTTTTCTTTTTGTATTTCTAGAGTTTTACATTGGGTGACTTAATACTTTTCCATTTCTTTAATAAATTGAGGTCTTTTCTCCTTAACTTCAGAGTTCTTGTGAAGATTCCCCACCTACTACCCCTATCTGGGTCAGTATTCATGTAAAATTTAAAGGAATCCCTCATTCTTCCTTCAGGAGTAACTTCATGGCTATTCTCCATTGACCAAGCCAATCAGAGAAAAAAAATCTTGGGATACTTTGTTTTCTCTTGCCTATGGAATTCAAGCAGTTGGGAATATCTGTTTCCAAAACTGTGATTAATGCTCAACTCCACTTTAAGTGAAAGAGTTGTCTTTTTAGCAACTTATTTCTAACAGGTTTCTGCATCCTTAGAAGATAAGGGGAAAAGCCTTAAGTTCCAATCTCCCCATTCCAATTGATCAATCATAGCTCAAAAATTACTCAATTAACTAGCATTTTATTAAGCATCTATTATGTGCCAGGTACAAGACTAAGGACTGGGGATTCAACAAAAGGCAACAGCCCTTGCTGTCAAGGAACTCAGTCCAATGAGGGAGACAAAAGGCAAACAACTATGAACAAATAGGAAAAAACACAGTTTTAACTGGGGGGTAGTTTCAAAGAGGAGGCACTAAGATAAAGACTGAGAATGGTTTCTTGCAGAAGGTAGAGTTTCAGTTGAGACTTCAAGAAACCCAAAGAAGCTAGGTAGCAGAGATGAGGAGAGGGAACATTTCTGGAGTGGGTGATGACAACTGAAAATGCCTTGAGTCATGAGAGTGTCTTGTTCAATGAACAGCAAGGAATACTTTCCTCTCCTTTTCTCTGGCTCCTGGTTTCCCTGATGAATCAGGTTCTTTTGCAGGAGACCTCTCACTCTCCTTTCTAGTGGCTTTACCTCCATTTTCATTGTAGAGATTTTTTTATGCAGGGTATTTGTAGATTGCTTTTGCCATTAGAATGTGATATCCTTGGGCCAAGGACTGGGTCTTTGCCTTTCTTTGTATCTCTGGCAGTGTTTTTGGCCCACTGTAAAAACAATAAATGTCTGTTGATCGACTTGATTGCTTGATATGTTTCGGCTGCAACTCGATATGGTGCTTAAATTGCAGTGCATGCTGGGTTTATACCCCAAAGAGATAAGGAAAAAGACGTGTACAAGAATATTCCTAGCTGCACTCTTTGTGGTGGTGACATGGGCACTGTACCCCCAGAAACCCAGGCTATTATCAGGGAAACTCCCTTGCATCCTTGTGACTAAACCTAGAAACACCCAATGCCCCCCCCCCCCAGGGTCCTGAGATGTTTATCCTTCTTGATTGTCCTCTAGATTTAAGATGGACAAACAGTTGAATCTTTATGCCTCCAGGCAGATCCCAGTCAGATGACCACCTCACCCCACCAAATGCCTGAGGGACTAATATCTAGGTCATAATCACACCAGGACATAGCATCTAAAGAGTATAAAAACCCCAGAATGATGTCGTCTGGGGGACAGCCTTTCCACCCATGCTGTCATGCTGTTCTCCCAATGAACTGCTCCCCATCTTGCTGTCCCACCTTGCTATCCTCCTGGCCATTCTCAACATTACTTTCTAAATTAATAAATTTCTCTTTTTGTTTTTAAGCTAAGTTGTGTAGTCTTGCATTCTTGCAAAAGGTATTCTTCCCAAACCCCAGGGGTACACATCCAAACCCCATAACAGTGGCAAAAAAATTGGAAAATGAGGGGATGCCCTTCAATTGGGGAATGGCTGAACAAATTGTGGTATATGTTGGTGATGGAATACTATTGTGCTAAAAGGAATAATAAAGTGGAGGAATTCCATGGAGACTGGAACGACCTCCAGGAAGTGATGCAGAGTGAGAGGAGCAGAACCAGGAGAACATTGTACACAGAGACTAATACACTGTGGTATAATCGAACGTAATGGACTTCTCTATTTGCAGCAATGCAATGACCCTGAACAACTCAGAGGGATTTACGAGAAAGAATGCTATCCACATCCAGAGGAAAAACTGTGGGAGTAGAAACAGAAGAAAAACAGCTGCTTGATCACATGGGTGGATGGGGATATAATTGGGGATGTAGATTCTAAATGATCACCCTGGTGCAAACATCAACAACATGGAAATAGGTTCTGATCAAGGACACATATAAAACCCAGTGGAAATGTGCATTGACTACTGGAAGGGGGGGGGGGGAGGGAAGGTGAGGGAATGAATAGGATTGTTGTAACCAAGGAATAATGTTCTAAATTGATTAAATAAAATTTTTTTAAAAATTAAAAAAAAATTACAGTGCAGGTCCAATCTCACCACCTCCTTGGGAGGGTGGGGGGGGAGGAAGGAGGACAGAAAGTTAACAACTTTTCTGCCCCCAAAGTGCCAAAGTCAGAAGTTTACAAGCTAACAAGAAGTGGCCCAGCCCCTTCAAAGATCTACCTGGGTTCTAATAACCTAGAAAGGAAGCCAAGGACTGGGAAAACAAATGGGGAAAGGGGCTAAGGTGGGGGATGGTCCTCTTCAATTGGCACCCCATGGTGCCAATTGAAGAGTGCAAGCCTCTCTAATAACCTGTGTGGGTACTCTGACCTAGGAGGGAAGCCAGGGACTGGAAAACAAAGGAGAAAAGGTTAAGCTGGGAGATAAAGACACATAGAGGGAAATGAGAAACAAAAGATAGAAGTAGCATGGAAATAGAAAGACATACTGCCTCTCTGACCTTTCATCCAGAGGGTTTATTTAAAATGTTAATATTTCAAATTAGTTTCTCAGATAACACAAAGGAGATACCAAAAAGTTTTTTACATCAGCTTACAAACCTAATTACGAAAACAATAGAACAAGTGGTTTCAGCCAGGTGTTCCACCAATTAGCAAGGAAGAAGCTATCTGAAAGTCCCTTGGCCTTTGATAAACCTTTTTCCTCCAGGAATCCTAGTCAGACATGTTTCCTGACTATCAGCATTTCCATGATGTTTATTCAGATGATAAAATTAAGCTTTTCAGACTGCTTGTATCTCCTTGAAAATTATTTATTTGATTTAGAATATTTTTCCATGGTTACATGATTCATATTATTTCCTACCCCCTCTCCTCCCCCTTCCTATAGCCTAGGTCAAGGTGCATCATTGGTCAAGACCTATTTCCATATTATTAACAATTGCAATCAAGTGATCATTTAGAGTCTACATCCACAATCATATCCCCATTGAACCATGTGATCAAGGAAATATTTTTCTTCTGTGTTTCTAATCCCATATTTCTTTCTCTGGATGTGGATAGTGTACTTTCTCTTAAGTCCCTCAAAATTGTCCCGTATCATTGCATTTCTATTAGTAGAGAAGTCTATTATGTTCAATTGTGCCACAGCGTATCAGTCTCAGTGCACAATGTTTTCCTGGTTCTGTTCCTTTTGCTGTGTATCAATTCCTGGAGGTTGTTCCAGTTCACATGAAATTCCTCCAGTTCATTATTCCTTCTAGCACAACAGTATTCTATCACCAACAGATGCCACAATTTGTTCAGCCATTCTCCAATTGATGGGCATGCCCTCATTTTCCAATTTTTTGCCACCACAAAGAGCGTAGCTATAAATATTTTCATAAAAGTATTTTTCCTTATTATCTCTTTGGAGCACAAACCCAGCAGTGGTATGACTGGATCAAAGGGCAGGGAGTCATTAAAGCCCTTTGAGCATAATTCCAAATTGCCCTCCAGAATGGTTGGATCAATTCACAACTCTATCAGCAATGCATTAGTGTCCCAATTTTGCCACATCCTCTCCTAACATTTATTACTTTTCTTTGCTGTCATATTAGTCAATCTGCTAGGTGTAAGGTGGTACCTCAGAGTTGTTTTGATTTGCATTTCTCTAATTATAAGAGATTTAGAACACTTTTTCATGTGCTTAGTCTGCCTATAGCATTCACAACTCCAGGTGCAGCTTACTTGAAATGCCTCAGTTGCTAATAGTTTTGCCCAACAGTTTAAATCTCAAGTTAATTTCTCTGATAGGAAGATTCAGTGTAAGTCAATCATATGAATTATTGAAAATATATATATGTAAGTCTGACCCAAGAACTCTTTGCTCATTGGCATCAGGTTTTGAATACATATTTTATCATCCCCAAGATTTGTCACAACTAACACCTATGCTAACATCAGGCTGGGATGCTATTAACTGATTCCTGAAATTGAGTCTATCAGTGCTATACTATATAACAGGATGGTGCTCTCACTTTGAAAGCATTTCAAGGTCATTTAGTAGTTTCCATGGAAAATTGATATGTCTGGTGACATTCTCCTATAAATGAATATTTTCCAACTATGACTCCTTTACATTTCATTGGACAATCATCAGAATGAAAGCAAGTTTGCTGGATGAAAGTTTTATTATAGATAGCAAAACACATATGACTTTTCCACAATAACTTTGAACCCAAAGCTACAGTTACAGTTGGACCTATAGAAATGTTTAGTTTAGAGGGGCAATGAACAAAAGATTCATATACTGCCATTACAAAGTACATATGAAATATCATATATAACTCACAAAATGGACATATGCCCAACATATAATTCATGCCATGGCATCCCAACTGCGTGGAGAATCACCCTACATGTTAGTAGGCCACCTGAAGACAAATTTGTAAAGGAGATGTGCTATATGTGGAAATCAAATTGTTTTTTAAAGAGAGGAAGAGATGGCTAAACATTCATTAATGACAAGCCACTTTCACTCAGAAAAATATCACCAAACAGGCCAAGTTAGGCTCTTTGGTGTGTGTCTGCTTTGAGGTTGGAATAAAGAAAAGAAATATTTAGTCTCCTTAGTCATCACAACAGGCAGTGACCAAGAAAGGGAATGTTCAGAAACTCCTGATAACATGACTTATTTCTAATCCCCTGATAAGTTCTTACATATTTGAACTATGATTGGTAAAAATAAAATTAAATAAAAGTTTGGTTTCCAGTGAGACGCTCACAAAACACGAATGAGGTCTAGGGTTATCCGAGTTCGGGGAAGATCAATATTGATCACTTTAACTTCCACTCTCTCGCCAGGGCCCAGACTAAGACTCCTCCTCTTCTTCACTTTAGAAAGCTTTGCTTCTGTAACATTTCGGATAGGAATCAGCCCTGACTTGCCAACTCCTATATCCACAAAAATCCCAAAGAGAGTAGCATTCTCGACCTTTCCAGTGAGAATTGTCCCAATATTCAGATCTTCTAGGCAGACTATGCTCCTCTTGAAGTCAGGTTTATCAAAATCTTTAAGAAAAAGGGGGGAAAAAAAGACAAAATCAAAACCAGTTACAGTACTATATTTCTTAGTCACAATATTTATCAGTCAATGAGGACTAGCTGGGTACTCACTGTATGCCTAACCCTACATTAATTAAGTACCATGAGGGATCTGAAAGGACCAGAAACTGTCCTTAGTTAATTACAATCTAGTTGGGAGAGAGGTCAGACTTGCACACATAAAACAATTTGAAGAAACTTATTAAAAATCACACCAATATAATACCAAGTGAGTTAAAAAAAAAGCTGTAAGGCCATAGAGTCATTCATTACTAGCTGAAGGGCAGAGAAAAATATGATTTTTGTCTAATGATATCACAATATTGATTAGGTGCCAAGGAGAATATAGAACAGTTGACTGGAGGCTCTGTCTATCCACAGAATTTTCAAACTCATTCATCTATCGACATGTTTTGATTCTCTCCTGTTTTATAAGACAGGACCTGTAACACTGGGGTAGGAGGCATTGTGAAGGATATAAAAATGAGGATGATGCTGGTTTTGCCTTTGCAGAATCTGCTTGATTAGGAAAACAATAACTTTGGGTAATAACATGAATGAAAATCTCACAAACATAGAGACCAATGGAATGGTTTCCAGAAAATGTCATTATATTTACACAATCACTTGTGACCTATCCTTGACTATTTAGACTCTGAATTATTCTTCTCTCTTCAAAGGGCCAGAACTAGCCCTTTAGGATTAGAATTAGGAAGGTTTGAGTTAAAATCCTGTCTCAAACACTTACTGGACAAGTATGTCTCAGTTTCCTCATCTATAAAATGGGGTTAATAACAACACTTATCTTAAGGTTATGATGAGGATGATATTAATAAAGTGCTTTACAAACCTTAAAAAAACCACATATACATGTAGTTACTATTATTATTAACTATATTCATTAGTATCTTTCTCATAGGCCAGTGAGAAAGGAAGAAAGAAGTTGAACTGACATCAAGCTGGCTCTTTGTGAGCAAATTCTCATGTAAAAAGGCTTGAAGGGGGCAGCTAGGTAACTCAGTGGATTGAGAGCCAGGCTTAGAGATGCGAAGTCCTAGGCTCAAATCTGGTTTCAGATACTTCCTAGCCATGTGATCCTGGGCTAGTCACTGAACCCCCATTGCATAGCCCTTAGCGCTCTTCTGCCTTAGAACCAAAACGTCTAAGATGGAAGGAAGGTAAGGGTTTAAAAACAAACAAACAAAAAACAAAAAGGACTAAATATGGAAGGAGGCTAGAACTAATGGTTGAAATGAGGCTTGTGGATTACTTGTGGATTGTTTTTTCCCTGGGTTTCCTTTTTTTAGGATTGTCAAGCATTGTTTATGGCAATAAAGAACACATTCCATATTCAAAACTCCCACTTATACTTATAGCCTCATTTCTATCCCCTCTCCCTTTTCATCTCCTCCTCCTCCTCCACAACTGTCATGCTCCATTCTGACAGCTCGCTGAAGTCATCTTTTGACATTTGCCTCAACAAGTGATTAGTCAGTTTGTTTCTCATTCCCCACCTATTCGCCCCATCCCTCCAACAAATCATAACACTAAAAGAAAATTCAGACACACACACACACACACACACACACACACACACACACACACATCTTTTTTCCATACTACAAAAAAACCTCTGAAATTTGAACTCCGTATGACATATAATTCTGCAGAGAAAGAAACCTGTTGTAATGTAATATCACACTGAAAAAAGGCCATGTCCATGCAAAGTAAAACCACATAGAGGATCAGGCCCAAAGATGAGATTGGCTGTCAGGACCCAAAGGAATTATTCAATGCTTGAATGCTCCTTTCTCTCCCCATTCTTGCAGGCAACCAGCTGCTTCAGATTCCCCAAGGATTCCTGATCAGCTGCTTATTTTAATTTTGCATGGGAAATCAGTCAGGAACTACTTAACATGTTCCTGAAGACAGCTTGAGTCATGGGACAGCTGAAAATTCTCCTTGAAAAGTCTGTAACATCAACATTTTAACATTTTTGACAGACAAGGCTACATCCCACCCTAAATCTAAGAAACTTTTGGTATACTCAGTTATAAATACTATAAATAGTATATCTACCAAGAGTGTTACTCTAGATGGAGTTGATTGTATTGAACGTCAATTGAAAAATACTTAGGGAAAATGAGAAAAGATTTAGGAGAAAGTGACTGTGGCCCTGGGAAAGTAAGTACTTTTTGAGAAAATGTGGCATTTAGTGGATAGTGCCAGGCCTGAGGATGAGTGGTCCTGGATTTAAATACGGTCTCAGACATTTCCTAGCTGTGTAACCCTTGACAAGCACTTAATCCCAGTTGCCAAGCCTTTACCACTCTTCTGCCTTGGAACCAATAATTAGTATTGATTCTAAGACAGAAGGTATGGGTTTAAAAAACAAAAAAGAAAAATCATCACTTGGTGATGAGCTATTCAGAACTTAGTGAAACTGGCCCAAGAACAAATGCTGCCCAAAGCTAGGCCTTCCCAGCTTTATAGGACCTGCAAGAACTGCAGGAAGTAAGTCTACTGAGGACTCACAGGCACCTCCATGCATGCCACAATGAAGTGCAAGACAACTTCAGAGCAGGACTTCAATGGAAGAATAGAGAAATCTTTCAACTTTTAAAAGTCATAAATCTGTAAAATGAAGGGGTGGGGTTAATGAACGATTAGTTCCTTTCTAGTTCTAAATCTTATAACACACTAACCATAAAAATCATGATTGTTAGCAATCTGAAGACACTTTGGAAATCATGGTTAGGTCGACTTGTTTGTGGGCATTCTTCCCCCTTACTCTGGTTGTTAAGAATACTCTCATTATTTATGGTGAAAGTAAAGAGCAGTGTGAGTAAGGAGAAAATATAGGAAAAGTCTCTAATTTCTTTAGGGTCATTTTGACTACCCCAAGCAAGGATCTCAAGGCTGTTATGTAGAGACTGGATTCACTCCACAGGTTCTGACTTGTTTCACAAAGGGCTTCTGAATTCTATACAGGTGATGTCACTAGAGTCAGGAATTCATCAGGGAAGTGTTTGGGGACAAGGGGTGACACACATATGGACATATGACTGTATTAAGTTGAATATAATGGGAAAAATTGCAGAAGAGAAGGGAAGCAAACAAGCTTTTATTAAGTACACACTGTGTGCTAGGCACTGAGCTAAGAACTTAACAAATATTATCTCATTTAGATAACTGAGTCAGAAATCTTGACCTGATGCCAACTTGGTAAGTCATTACCTCCATTTGTTTCAGTTTTTTTCTTTGCTGTGAGGATCAAAAGAATCCCTAAGGGGGTCGGGTAGGTGGCTCAGTGGATAGAGAGCCATGCCTAGAAATGGGAAATCCTAAGCTCAAATCTGGCCTTAGACACTTCCTAGCTGTGTGATCCTAGACAAGTCACTTAACCCCCAATGCCTAGTCATTACTACTCTGGCTTTGGAACTGATACTTAGTACTGATTCTAAGACAGCAGGGAAGAATTTAAAAAAAAGTATCTACCAGTGAATAAGCATTTATTAAGCACCTACTACATGCCAGGCACTATGATAGGCACCAGGGATACAAAGACAAAAATGAAATAATCTATGCTCTCAAGCAGCTTACACTACAAGATGTAAATAATGCAGATATAAAAGTGGGGATGAGAAAAGACTTTTCTTGTAAGGTGTCATCTGGAGAACACTTTGAAAGAAAGAGACAGATGCAATTCTAAGAGATAGAAGTAAAGAAGGGAAAGCATTTCAGGTATGGAGGACAGTGAGAGCAGGATGTAGAGAGGCAGTATCCCAAGTGAGGAACAAGAAGGCCAGTTTGGGTGTACAGTAGAGTTGGTTAGTCAACAAGTATCTAAGCATTTACTATGACTATATGCCAACCACTGTTAATGCCAAGGATAAAAAGAAGGGCAAAATCAGTCTTTGCCCTTAAGACCTCTCATTCTAATGGGAAGACAAGATATTAACAATGAGGTGGCATTTATAAGATATTTATAGAGTAGATGGAAAGCAGTCTGGGAGGGGAAACCATTAACAGTTGGGGCAGGGATAGACTAGGAAAGGCCTCTTGGGGAACGTAGGATCTGGATTTAATCTTGAAGAAAATCAGGGAAACAAAGAGATATAGATGAGGGGAAAAGAATCCTAGGTCTGTGGGACAGCCTGTATAAAAGCATGGAGATAGGAGATGGAGCTTCTTTTTCTAGGAATAACAGTTTGGCCATTGCTGTCGAAAAGTCAAGTGTAAGAACAGAAAGGGAAGGGGATGGGTTATAAAATGCTTTAAATGTCACAAAGGGGTTGGGGGGTGTTCTTAAAATAACATCTTGGTTCAGGCCTGCCCTGGTCAATGAGGCAATTCTGGGAAAGGCAGAAATATTTTCTGAGCACACCGAGGCAGCAAGCAGCTGACTGTGTCCAGTAAGGCCTTCTAGCTGTTCTGCCGCTCTTATGAGACAGGTAGAAACAAGTTCCAGAGGATGGCAAAAGTAGGTTGACTGATAGAGTATGATTAGTGCTGCCTCAGCTCCTCCTCCTCCATTACAGTGTCTGAGGGAGAAGGGATTAGGGTCCCTGCCCAAGGAGTTTTCGGACCACCACATCCTGTAGCCTGGCTGACCTGATGGAGTGACAAGGTTTAAACATGGGGTCACTCAGACTGACTCTGCACAAGTGGCTGAATGCACAGCAATTCTATTTACATAATCTAAATTAGGCCATCTATGAGCAGGGTGAGCAGCACATAGGAGGGAGAGATAGGTAGATTGGACCCAGTTTGTGAAAGATTTTAAAAGATAAACAGAGGAGCTTATATTTGATCTGAGAGGAAAGAGGGAGCCATTGGACTATATTAAGTGAGAAAGTGAAACGAATGAACTTGAAATGAAAAAATATTACTTTGGGAGTTAAAGTAGAGAGATCAATGAGAAGGCTACTGAAATAGTCTAGTAGAGAGGTTGTGAGGGTTTGAATTAGAATGTATGTGAATAGCTAGAAGGGGAGAGATGAAAGTAATACAGTGAAAATGGAAAGATTTAATATTTGACAACTTTTGTAATATGTGGAGTGAGGAAGAGGGAAGGAGTGAAGTACCATGCCAAGGTTGTAAACTCTGAGTGCCTGGAAGAATGGTGGTAGTACCCTCAACAAGAACAGAGAAGTTCAGAAAAGACATTAGTTTTGTGAGGAACCTGAATTCAGTTTTAGACAGGTTTGATTCTGAGATGAGACACCCTGTTGATGGACAAATGAAAAAATGTAAAAGTGATGAGATATGAAAAAGTAAGTGCAAAATGAGAATGTAAGTATTTACAATATTCACTCCTTACCTGTTCGGAAGTCAAAGCTTTCAGGTTGATTTAGACCATCAATGATGATTTGAAGTGTATGCACTGTTGTTCCCAATCTTTTAGCAATTTCTCCTATTTCTTCCCTTTGAAGAAGTGAATTTATTTTTTGTTGTATTTCTGGTTTTCCAATTTCACAGAGGTTGCCACCAATTAGAGATAAAAACCTTCAACAGTAAAAACAAAACAAATCCTTTAATTTTTTACCCAGGATCATTAAATTTCCTTCATCATTTACTCCTTTATTTTCATTTACCTCTGAAATGTACAAAAACATAAACATAGGTCAATATATATATTAAATACTTGGTGATAAATTACTGGTGTGTCCTAAACTTTGCTAGATGTTGTAGACTAAATTTTAACTCAGTATTCCTACATTTCCTTTACCTGACCATCTCAGTCATTGATTTAAAAAAAAAAATCTTATGTGGCATAGTAAATAGAGTATTTTACTTGTAGCCAGGAAGGCATAGGTTTATTAAATTCTGACTCAGACACTTATTACTTGTGTAACCCTGGGAAGTCTCTTGACTTTTCCTAATCTCATTTCCTCATCTGAAAAAGGGAGATAATAAATAGGACAGGATCAAATGAGGAAATGTGCATAGAGAGTTGCGCAAACCATAAAACCATTACGGTGGTGTTATTTAACTCATGCTTTCAAAACCCTCCAAGTAGGAAAACTGGTTGTAAGCTAAATTAATCTAAGAGTCAGGGTGGAGGGAGGAGATAAAGAAGGGGAAGAATTAACTACATGAAAACCAAACTAATTTGTTATATACACAGCTTTGTTATTGTATAATATATAGCATCACAGCACTTATATGACAGTAAAACTGGGCCCTTTTTGCAAAATGATGAGGAAATCACCAATGTACTTACTTTAAAACATTATTCTCAAATGGCATCAATAGTCATCAAAATTAGGTCATCTATATTAACCATGTTCATTTTTATGAAAATAAAAATAATTTTCTTTAACTATGATTCCACAGGGGTGGGGAGTAAAGAAAGTGCAATGATTAAGCAATAACTACAAAATAATTACTTATTATATATGATAAATATATAACATAAATATACTTTCACTATACTTACCATTTCCCTTTGGTTTATGGCTATATCTTAATTGCTCAGCCTCTGAAGTTTAGCAATATGATGATATATGTATTTTATATTAATGAACCTAAAATGCATTTTATACCTGAACATTTGGCTATAGCTTACTTCTTTGAAATTCCCAGTATTGGTATTTAGGAACCTCAAGTGGTCGAGTAATAGAGTCCAGATCTGTGATTCTATTAGTGAGGTAATTCCTACCACTTCCATTGATCTAGACGGGCAACTCACTGGACAGGATTAGGGAGTTGCCTACAGACACTGAAAAATTAAGCAGCTTTTGCTCACAATCACAACACCAAGTCAGAAACAAGATTTGAACCCATGTCCCCCAATTTAAGGTCATTCTTCCAGTCATTATGTTGGTCAATATAGTATTTTTTAGATATTTGAATTTCACTTTATACCCCTTGGACTGGTTGCTGTAACACTGCTAAGGGATCGTTTTTTGATTTCAAGTCTGTGATGCTGTATCTTACTAGAAAAGAGACCTTCCTTTAGGTTCCAGAAGTGGCTGTTATTGTCCTATATAGGAGAGAGAATTCCCAATTTGCCAATTAAAAAATGACAAACTGTCTAAGATCAAAATTTCTTCAGGTCTTATCCTGCTGCTATGGGAATAAAAGCAGCTTTTTTGAAAAAAAAAATTTACAAATATCTTTCCTTTAAAACACTTAGCATTCAGAGTTTTAAGCTATTTTACCTGGTGAACTAATGATGTCGAAAGTAGACAAGGAAATTTTTTTAAAATGTCACTTGGGGATTCTGATTTAAGAGAAGAAAGTCCAAACTTCTTAAACTAGCATGACATAAGGTCCTCCAACATAGCCTTTCAGCTTTTATCATCCTCTAGTCCTATTGACACTGATTCTGCTTTAGCCAAATTGGACTACTAGCAATTTTCTAAACACACAATGGATTTTCCTTGGTTTTGTTCATGTTGTTCTTTTTGTTCAGAATATTTTCTGACATTTTTGACTGATGAATACCTATCCTCAACCCCATCCAAAGTTTCCATTGATATATATATATATACATATGTGTGCATATGCATGCTGACCCACCCCAACCCACCCAAACACTCTCTGATCCTCTTCTTTACTTTCCCCATTTAACCTTATTGTACTTTCTTTTGTGTACTCCCATAGCACTAGGCCTGGAGTCAGGAAGACCTAAGTTCAAATCTAGACTGAGACACTTACTAGCTGTGTGACCCTAGGCGAGCCACTTACCCCTATATGTCTCAGTTTCCTCATCTGTAAAATGAGCTGGAGAAAGAAATGCAAAATGCCAAGAAAACCCCACATGGGGTCACAAAGACCTGGACATGACTGAAACAACTGAATACCACCATAGCAATTTGATTGTACTTTTCCAAAAGCACTTTTAACTCACTGTATTATAGATGCTTATATGCCTTAACTTCCCCATTGGATAAGAAAATCTCTCATATTTCAGACTCTAGTACCTAGAATAGCAGGCACCGAATCTTTGTTGACCTGAAAGGAAATTGGTAATCTGAGAGGAAAAGAAGATGTGTTGGAGTAGGAAAGATTGTGTGCGTGCATGCCTGTGTGTCCATGCACAGAATCTCCACAGCACAGCTGAGAAGGGTAGTTGCTAACTGTTGGGGCTGATGGATGGACTGTGCCATGAAAATGTCCCAGAGACAGGAAACAGTTGTCTAAGTTCTGACTGACATGGCAGATGTAATGAGACAATCTTTATCAACAACCAACTTCCTTATTCAGCTTCCTAAATAATCCATGCATTGCTGACTAGATCTCCCTGGCATTCACCGTGTTTTATTAAACTACAACTGAATAGCTATTAGCTGAGTACCTTTCAAATACCCTGGTTGTTTCCCCTTATCCACCACCCATCTGGGTGTTCCATGCTTCCTAGAACAACGTTGTACTCACATATTAAATCTCTGACAAAGAGGAATATTTTATTACTAACAAATGTAACTAAAGAGAAGTATTCAAATACATTGCACAAGAACTAGTAATTCAGTGGAGACAGCACTAAAGGGAGAGCAGGCCGACCTGGTTTTCTGCATTGATTATTTCTCTCATTTGCTTGGCTACGTGGGTATGAATAATTCATTTAACTTCTGGTTCACAGTTTTTTACCCCCAAAATAAGGATGGAATACCTGCCCACAAACAAGGATAATACTCCACAACTGGGGGCCACTTTACCTTTTTACTCTTACCTCCTTCAAAGCAGTTAAATATGCAAAATACTACCTAACTTCTGAACACCTCCTACACCATCTAGCCTCCAGGCTTTCAAATCCAAGGTCCTTTGTGTAAGTTAAAAAATGGTATATAATATGGAACCTTATTATTTAATTATTTTTTCTTATATGAACATAACTAGGTACTTTAAGACTTTTCTTAGGTTTGTTAGAGCTGGCAGCACCACTGATCTAGTGCTTTATGGTCATTATTAATAACTAAATAGTGTTAATAAAATAAAGAGAAGCACTACTCTGACATGACTTGTTACAAGTAAGAACTCCAGACAAAGACTGATATGGGGAAGCTAATATTTGGCATAAAACAATGTAATGACTCACAGTAATGCTTAATAGAGGCAGAACTGAGTGCAATTGGGCAAAATGCTACAAGATTTTACACTGCTTGGGAGAATGATGTGAATTTAGCACAGAATTTTAAAAGTTTATTTCACATATTTTTCTGTCTTTTATCTTTTTGAATTGCCAATCCCATATATCTGAATTTGTTGGATTTGTATAAACTGAGATCCTATGGTATTCCCAAGGCCTGTAACATCTTCCCTTCCCACCTTACCCACTGAATTCCTATCCCATTCTTTAAAGCCTAAACCCAAGAAACCTCCTCTAATGAACATTATGTAATCTCTGATCCTTTCCCAACCTCTGCTTCCTCCCACCAAAGTGAGTAATAGTACCTACATGGTACTTCTCAAGGGTTAAATCTAGAACTCTTCCATACTTCTAATGTACCTTTCTACCATGACTATATAATATTGTGCATTATAGATTTGTGTCACCCTCCTAAAAAGTAAGCAGAAGGTTCCAAGAAAGCAGTAAGTATGTCTTCTCTAAACGTTTTAAGTTCCTTAGAACTTAGCATAGTGATCTACACATTGAAAAAATTTAATAAAATTTTGTTGAATGAATGAGTGTAATGCTCTTTGGAATAAAGTGTCATACCCATCTAGATTACAACATACACTGATTTAATTTCTGCAATTGTTTTTTGAAAATGAATACACCAAAGTAGATGTTAACTGAATGTAAAAGGGCTAAAGAAATCTTGGTAACTGAGTGCAATTGAATAGTACTCTGCAGTAGGAAGTGATGAAGATGAAGAATACACAGAAGCCTGGTTAAGCTGTGTGCATACTTTATAAATCATTTTCACTCTTACCCAAAGAAAGTCTAAGGGCACTTGCCACAAAAATCAATAAAAAAGATCAGGTTGGAGTCAGTTCTCATGCTATACACTGATCCCCTCTATTGAGATACGGTATTGCTGAGAACAAAGTTAAATGCTTTTTTTTATTTAGAAAACTTTGATAAAGATAAAACAAGGTTGGATAAGTAAGAAAATGGTAATCAAATTCAGAGAGAATGGAATCATAAAGTAAACTGGGTATAGATATTATCCAATAAATGGCCAACCTTAATCTTGCTGGATTTTCAAGTATATTAAATATATGCATATAGCACCTCCCTAGTATGGTGCTCTGCCCATTTAATATCTCCTATTGCACTGATTATGGATACCATTTACAGAAACTGAATTTTGATTGTGGGAATATGCATTGTTAGTAAGGTTCAATACAAAGTTTAGGAATTGGTTGTAAAATTTCCAGCCACTGCAAATCAAGAAGGTTCACATTCCCAGTCTTCAAAAAGAAGTGTCAATTAAAGACTATTACGTTCAAGGTTTGGAACATAAAATGTTGTGAGTTTTTTTTTAAAGCATATTCTATTTTTTAATTGAAAAATTTTATTTAATTAATTTAGAATATTTGATTACATGATTCTTGTTCTTTTCCTCCCCTTCACCCCCCCACCCCCCTGTAGCTGATGCGCAGTTCCACTGGGTTTTACATGTGTCATTGATCAAGACTTATTATTTCCATATTATTGATAATTGCACTAGGTTGATTGTTTAGAGTCTACAGCCCCAGTCATATCCCCATCAACCCACGTGATCTTGAAACATAAAATGTTAAGTGACAAATGGAGATAGTAATTACCAGCTATTAAAAACATATACATACATATGAACATAAATAATATATGCTAAGTATTGGCTCCCAGGCAGAATAGTAAAAGTTGGGCAACTGGAGTTAAGTAATTTGCTAGGAGTGTTAGAACAGACTTGAACTCTGGAACTCCCATCTCTTGGTCTGGCTCTCTATCCACTGAGTGACCCAGTTGCTCCAAAAAACTATATTTTTTAAAAATTTAAATAAAAATTAAATGATTCCATTAAAAAAACCTGATTGTATTATTACCAACATAAATTAATGGCAATTTTCCTTCAAACATGGGTAAATTTAAGAAATAACCACATAGTTGATTTTAAATGGAATTTTTTTCTAAAGTCAAATAAGTCACACTTCTTTGTGCCACTGAATCGCAACAGCTTTTTTTTGCCTACAAAGTCATGCTGAGTCACTCATGTTTTTTATTTAATACATAATTTCATCCATCTTACTTAAAAGTTAGAAAGTAGCATAAATGCAACAAATAAGCACATCATGTTCTTTTAGCAACACATCTGTACAAAGTTAAAACACAGACCTCATGATTGAAGATCATGCCTCCTTTCAAACACAATTCCAAATAATCAGAAATGACTAATATTTTTCATGAGGAGCTAATGTTTTTTCTTTTTATAGAGAATAAGAAATTTTATACAAGATACAGTAATTTTCTAAAACTTTGTAAGACTTCAGATGTAGTCACTTTTATGTAACAATTTCCAGCAATATCATTTAGGAGCTGAGAGGCCTGAGTTTGTTACATTAAAGCAACATGATATGGCACAGAACGAATAGTGATGCAACATAATCACTTTAAAAATAACTTAATATTAGCATATGTCTTATGAGTGAAACAAATATGATTTTAAGTCCCAAACAGTAAGAGACATGCTACAAGAGTAAAGTACTTTCAGTTGTCTTTATTCACTATAAACATTTTAAAAGTGTCCTATCACAGCTGATTTTTATTCTCTAGTTTTAATCAGTTTTAGAGTAATTCTATCACATCATCAAAAAAGAAAAATGTAAAATTCAATTTTTAAGTATGAATTTGGAAACTGTAATTTCTACTTAAAATTAGTGTGAGCATCCAAGGATAAGAAAATTGACCTCAAACAATCAACTTTTAGAGAAGAAATCTGATTTTAAGAACATAGTTCTAGGGACATACTTTTTCTGCAAGAAATGAAATGTATATTTAATATTCACATTACTTCTGATCACTAATATTTTATTCTCAATACCAACTACCTTTATTTTAAAAAACAAATGTGAATATTTAAAGTACTGAACAATTCAACTAAATTTTCATAGTATTCATATTTAAAATAATTATACCTACTAGTTTTAACTTTTCTGAAACTATTTCTTTAATAAAAAGAAAACAGACATAAGGAATAGCATCTCTAATGGCATGCAGTGTTTTGTAAATCTTAAAGCACTATAATTCATGTGAATAATTATTACTCTTAATACTAAAAGGGTAGCACCAAGGCAAAGAATGAAAATCAAATAAAAGGAACAACAAATAGCCAGTTGTGGCCCAGTGGATAAAGTGTTGGGCTTGGGGTGAGAAACACTCCTCTCAACTCAAATTAAGCCTCAGATACTTACTAGCTGTGTGACCCTGGGCAAATCACTTAACCCTTTCTGACCCAGTTTCTCATCTGTACAATGATCTGGAGGAAGAAATGGCAAACCACTCCAATATCTGTACCAAGAAAACCCAAATGGAGTCATGAATGTGAATGAAATGAATGTATAATAACAAAACTTTAAAGATGATTGGTCTAGAGTTGGGAACACTATTGTGTATGCACAGGCAAACTATTATCATATTGTATGACTGTGTATATCTGGTTTCTAGAAAAATGCCAGAGATCTGAATTCAAGTTTGGCAAAAGGGTAAAAAATTTTTACTGGTGATTTCTTCTGTGCTTTACAAATGAAGTAAATTATAAAGGAAGTTATTAGACAAATAGTCACATACAATTAAAGGAATAGTGCTTTCTCTGAAACATCTGTAGTTTTTGTGGTTACATCAAAAGGACAGCAATACTAATTGCCACTTTCATCACTGTCTACAAATCATGGCAAACTCCTGTCCTCTTTGTTATAGCAAATAATTGTGATACATGCAAGTTTTTGGTGGAGCAGAGATGAGCATGACTTAAAATGATAATAGATCAGGGGTAGGAGTTGGAGGTACATACTCATAATAGAGTGAAAAATAACAGATGCAAAAAAGTTTTATATGACTTTTCTTAGTACATCATTAACAAAAAGTTAAAGCAGTTAATTCTCAACAAGGACTTGCAACTGATTTATTTCTATATAAAGCAAACTAGGTTGAACAGCTAGGTGGTGTAGCAGATACGAGTGCTAGGCCTGAAATCAGGAAGACTCATCTTCCTGAGTTCAAATCTGGCTTCAGGCACTTACTTAGCTGTGTGACCCTGGACAAATCACTTAATTCTATTTGCCTCGGTCCTCATCTATAAAATGAGCGGGAGAAGGAAATGGAAAACTATTCCTGCATCTTTGCCAAGAAAACCCAAAATGGATCATAAAAAACTAGACATGACTGAAATGGCTGAACAACAACAAAAAAAAGCTAACCCCAAATTTAAGACTTTGCCTATGGGGCAATGGATAGACTCTGATGACTAAGTTCTGATATGAAAGGTTATTTTAAGTATATAGTTTTGAGGTAGCTAAGCTGTTAATATTATCAGCTGTCATTGAAATGTTTTCTGAGGACCTCATTCTAAATAGCAATATTAAAAAACCATGAAGAGTAGCAGGAGAGAAGCTATCATGGATTAGGCATTGTAGTCTTTGTCTTCCAAAAGACTTGGTTTATGAACATGAGAATATTACCTGCTTCTAACTTCTGAAGAGTCTACTAAATGTTTCCTTCTTTTTCTCAGCTCTGTTACACATGCACAGAAACTAGATACTCTTGGCATGTTGCATTAATTGTCTGCAGGGCCATATACCATTGAAAGCTGTTTTCATGTTTGCTGTTTCGAGAAATTTAGTACTTGGTATCAACTTTGTAGAAAAATGTGCTGCTTAGAATTCCCAAGAACTTTTGGTTCTTAATGATGACTTTTCTTAAAATACTGCCTTGTTAAAAACTTTTGCAACTCCTCTTCCAAAACTGCTTTCAGAGCATCCCAGGAAAATGAGTCTCATTATTCAATAGTCACATCTTGCTTTCAATAAAAAATATTATCTAGAACAATCATCCATCCTTTGTTATGACTGATTTTAGGCTATTTGAAAAAAAAATTAACCCTCAATGGATGAAGATTTGCCATCATTGAGGATGTGGTCAAAACAATGAGATAAGTTTAGATAGCAATTCCAAATACAGGTTTGTAATATTAATTTTAAGATAGGTCCTAATATTTTGAGCAATGGCTACTTAATGAAATAAGTCTATAGTTTCCCATGGTGGTTATTATGAAATGCACAGTGGTTGTTTAAAAATAGAATTTGTGTGCATATGGGAATTTAAAAATTGGTCTCATTTCTTAACGGTCATACTTCATATCCTGGATTACATCTTTAAGAAGATCACAATACAAAATGAAATGAAAAAATGAGGATATGATTTTGAAGGATGGCATTTGCTTACAAGCACAAGTTCTATTTGTTAAAAAAAAAAATACTCTTATTACCTCTTTGTACACCTCTGATAGCCAATTGAGAGATATTCAAATGTGAGACCAGAAAAGTTAAAATTGCAACATGTCAATTTTCATTAGTTCTCCTGCTCTAAGGGATTTACAATTCAGGCAGAAGACTTAAGTCCCAGCTGAAAACTGGCCTAGGAGTTACCGCCTGGGAGCAATTTATTATTATTCTTTTTTGAGGAAAAAAGTTTGTTTGGTTCTTAGGTTACAGAATAAGAGTTGGATAAAATTAAGTTAATGGTTTCAAAGGCTATGGAACTTCTATAGCTCAAAAACATTGTGTTTAGAACTAATATAATTTAATTTGCTGGCTGTAAAGCCATAACGTGGATTAGTGGCTGTGAATATTTAGAACAGGACAACAAATCAAAAAGCTCTGTTCAGAGACACAGGCTAGTGATGATAAAGCTGAAATTAAATGGCTTTGGAACTACAAAAGTTTGCATAAAAGGAATGGATCATCTCCTTAGAAGTGTCACATTTTTAATATAATGACAAAGAAGTAACTCAGTCACATTCACAATGCAAAAATAATGGAGAATAAAGTCAAGAATCGAGACCACCTGTCTCTTAAGCATCTGATGTCTTTATAGTCATTAATCTACTTTGTAAGAGAAAATGGGGGATAATTAGTTGCTATCTCTTAGAAAGTTCAGGATATTACTTTGTTATTAACTGGGAACAAAAAAATCAAATCCCACAATCACAGTTAGTGATACCTTAATCAAATGGCCTTGGTCTGAATGTGGTATCTTTCCACTGAAGAGGCTAACTTTAATAAAGTTATTGAAGATTATATTACTGCTACATGGTTTAATGATGGCTACTTTAGAAAATGACAGGTTTGTGGCTATTGATTGAAAGATATGGCAATGACAGGGAATGATGATTAAGAACTGTTTTTGTGCCAAATGAATGTTATTTTAAAAAGAGAAAACAAGATCAATTTTCCCATAGTAAAAACCCTGATAGTCTTAGGACTATCCTGTCTCTGACAAGTAAACTAGGCTCCTAGGAATGTTCGGTCTTTGGGTAGAAATGGGAAGATCTTATTGGGAAAGTCATTTAACCACTCTAAAACCATTTTCACATCTATAGATGGGGCAGGATAGATTCAGACTAAATGATGGCTGATAAATAGCACTTTATGATCTTTCTAGTACTTCATATACATTAGCCAATTTGATATTCAAAATGATTTAGTAAGGAATGCCATAGTTTCTTGCACATTACAGACAATAAATGCCCACTGGATTGGTTTGCATTGGGTAGATAGTCAAATATTCAAATATATTTGTGATCCCATCTACTTGGATGTTCCTTCCAATGAACTGCATTGCAAACTATTCTGTGCCATTCTCATGTCCTCCCATAAATTCTCAATGGGAATCAACTCAGGGTGTTCAAGGTCTTCTTTGCTTCGTCCTGATACTACCAAGATACCAGCAGGGTATTCTAGCCATGTTGCCTTTTATCCTCATGGTAACCATGCAACCAGCCCATCATATTCATTTGTATAGTTAACTGATGACCTCCTTTACTCTAGTTCCTTGTAATATGTTGTATCCGCTTTCCATGTTTCAGACACTTCTCCATTGTTCTCTGGGTAGAAATGAAGTCTCAAGATGAGAATGGCATAATTGTCAAAAGCAGAATTTGAGCCCAAGTCTTTCCTGACTCTACACCTTGTTTCTCATTATACTATGCTAATGTTCTATGACTACATTTTATTCATGAGATGTTGCCCTCTGCCTTCACTATTCTCCCAAAATTCAGTTTGCTGAACTTCAGGGAAGAGAAAAAAGCAAAACTTAGATCCCTAGGTTTCCTTTGCTTTCATTGGCCTGGAGCAGAGGAGTACAAAATTTCATTCATGAAACCAAGATGTTTCATCTATCTGTTGGGATAATTCTTTTAAATCATGAAACCCTGATAAACAACTAAGGGATAATGAGCTTCTGGGTTTTCTGCTATTCAAGAGTAAGGGTAAATAAAGTAAGTCCCATGATATATTTTTATCTGACTCATACAAATGGCCATTTAACAGCCAGTTGGTCATTTCTGAATATTTGCATAATACAATTTCCTTCTAGAGTCCTATTATTTTAACTTCAGTTTCTAGAACTGAAATGATAAACAATTAAATCTTATTACTTGTATCCTGAACTGCTGAGAGACAGGAAAACCAAAGTTGAAGCTGATGCTTGGTTGCAGCAATGAGTGTTGAGTGACAGACTTGACATTAAATTTCCTGGCCTTTGTCAAGTTATATCAAGAGCATAACACAACTTTCCAGCTTAACTATCTGGAGTGAATCAAATCCTTAACACAGCAGATTCTTTGGAAAAGTGCCAGGTCTCGCTGCAACATGTACAAATCGGTGTAATCTGCAACACAATGCTCGATCTCCTGGCACTTTATTCAAGCAATAGGAGAAATCTGATGCTTGCCTCTGGCTGTCATAGTCAGCCAAAATATTATTTCACAAATAGGGAAGGAATTTTTTGGGGAAAGGTAACCCTTGGGAAGAAAACACTGGGCCTCATTTTTCTGGTATGAAAGTAGTTTTTTGACTAACTGTTCAAAATACATAGCAAAGATCCTCAAGTAAGGGTTTAATAAAGACTTTAGCATAATGATGGAGTAGACTGGATGTCCTTCCTTGTGCATCTGAGGGTTTGTTGTCCTAGACTGTAAATCTGGGACAGTTGGGATTCTATACACGTTACATGGAGATGAGAATTTTAAAAAGAAAGGTATTTGATACAAAGTAGGTAACATGTTCCTGGCAGGTCCTAGAATCTTTTTAAGCCAAAAGTGCTCCAACCAGTATATGAAAATGGGGATCCTCTGGAAAAGTCAGGTTAGGAAACAAAAGAAGATTGGGAAACCCTAGACTATTTTCTGATGTATTTTAGCTATACCAAGGAAAAAATACAAATAGAGATAGGTATACTGCTCAGGGTGGACATGTCAGAGGGAAGGTAAAAGTATTTGATTCATAGTTGGATTGTGACTTTTCTGTTAACAATTTTACCTTTAAACAGGAAAAATTACCAAGAATCATTGACATGATGCTTAAGATAGGAAGAGAGTAAGATAATGATTCCTGGTTGTCATGAATAGGTTTCAGGTTATAAGGCCCAAATGAAATACAATGCAGAATACTGAAAGAGTGAGTAGACCTGAAAGCAAAATCATTACCTACCAAATATCTCTGAAAGATTGGGGAAAATGAAAGAAGTACTAAAGGAATGAAGAAGGGAACACAATGCACTATTTAAAAAAAATTGAAAAACAGTAGAATATATGAACTAAGGATGGCATGGTTTAACAGAGATTCATCTACTTCTGATGTTTATTATCCATGTAGCTGTGGGCAAGTTCTTTAGCATTTCTGGGGTTCAGTTTCCTCAACCATTAACTGAGGAAGTTGCAATATACCTCTAATTTCCCTTTCAGTTCTAGATCTATGCTCCTATGAGCTTTAATTCTCTTCCTGGCAAGACTCTAGAAGAGATTATTGAAAGGATGGTTAGGAAACATTTAGAAAAGGCAGCAGTAATTCCCCAGAGCCAATATGGCTTCACCCTCCCCCCCAAAAGGTCATGCCAAATAACTTTATGTCCTTTTCTGACAGGTTTAATAAAATAGGTAGTTTAGGGAAATGCTGTAAAAAGCAAAAAAAAAAAATAGGCATCCTTATATAATCCTTGTGGTTAGTGAAAATACTGTAACTTGTCTTGCATATCATGACAGCTTTCAGCTTAGTTATTATGCTTTTATTGTGCTGAAAAATTCCTCTCTATTTATTAGTTTTAGTGTTCTTACATCACTGAATGTCAGAATTAAGCAAAGGGTTTTCCTGTTTCTTCTTCTTTATTCTAAATAATAATGATTAATAATTTTAAAAAGAGTACATATTTTTCTGAAGTTAATATGTACCTAAATTTTGCGATCTAATATGAATAGGAAAACTGGTCTATAATTTTTAAGTGGGCTTCAAAGTTAATATCATATCTGCCCCATAAAAACTAGTGTTCCGTTTTCCCACATATATAACTTAAATGAAATAAATGAATATTTACAAAAATGCAAAATGCCTAGAAAAACATGAGATAATTTAATAATGCAAAATCAGAAAGAAGAATTAAACAAGACATAAATGAATTATAAAATGGCCAAGTTGCAGGGGAAAATCAGCAAACTACAGCTATATCCCCCCAAAGATCTAGAAAATACAATAGGTCTGATCTTTACTAGGAAATTCAATAAATAATCCCAATGAGGCATTATTCAAGGCCAGGTTGGCAGAGAGAGACAGACAAGACAGAGAGGTCTAAAAACAATGAAGATGAAGTGTGGTCAGGAGCATACAGCAACACCAGCATTCTAGCACAGGAAAAGCCTATGTACCAAAGGAGGAAGATATTGTAGAGGGGAAAGGAAGGGGACTCAGTAGGTAGAGAAACATACCTAGAAATGGGAGATTCTGGGTTCAAATATGGCCTCAGATACTTCCTAGCTATGTGATTCTGGGCAAGTCACTTAACCCAAATTGCCAAGTCCTTACTACTCTTCTGCCTTGGAATGGATACTTAGTACTCATTCTAAGACAGAAGGTATGGATTTAAAAAAAAAAAAAGAAGATGACGAAGACGGCATTACAGGTCCTGAGTAAATGGATTTAACACGTAACAACAGGTGTCAACTGGCAGCTCTGTAACTTACTACCCAACTCGGGGTCACCAGGGTGAATGAAGGAGAACTGTACCTAGGGACACGTATTCTAGGTTGAGAAGAGGAGTTTGCCCTAAGTTGTACAAAGAGCAAATACAGAAACAATAAGTAGCTACATAGCTCTGATACTAGGAAGGTGAGCTTGGTTTTAAATCCATCTTCTAGCCAAAAATAAAGCTTTCAGAGGAATAACCAGGGCAGAATCCCAGAACAAAAGAAAACCTACAGTTCTGGACCAGTAAAGCTTTCTAACTGACTGACCTTATCTGAGTCCAGAAGCAGTCTGAAACTCCAAAGGGGGCCAGTCCACAGGCCCGTTGTTCACTCAAACCAAGGTCAGGAACTTGAGAAACTCAGAAAAGGAAAAGAGCAATAAGACACTGCCCTAGACTGGAGTACTGAAAGTTTTGTAGGAAATTCAGCTTGAGCTGTTTCTGAAATCATAGAATAACACAACACTTAATACTTCAAGAAAGCAACAGTAGGACCTGCCCAGACATATCAGTAGGAAATAGATAGAACCTAGACCAAAGCCAAGAAGTAGGTTAGAAGAACAAGCAAAAAAAAAAAAAGTACCACTATAAAAAAAAATTATTATTATGATAAGAATGTTCAAAATATAAATCAAGAAGAAAAGAATGATTCTAAATATTTATGAACAAAACCTCAAAGAAAAAAGTTTGGGCACAAATTCAACTTGAACCTGGATGGAATAAAGCATGAATTAAAGAGTTTAAAAATTTTTTGTAAATGAGAGAACTGAAGAAAAATATTTAGAAAAGAAATGAGAGGTATAGAAAGAAAAACTGGAAAGTAAATTAATAGCTTGGAACAGCACAAAACCTTGCCCAAGCAACAAATTCTCTCAAAATTAGAATGGAACAAAAAAAAAGCCAGTGATTTCGTGAGATAAGAGGACATTTTACAGACAAAAGGTAGAAAAAAGAAAAAGAAAATGTAAAGCATCTCATAAAAACAATTGACCTGAAAAAATAGAATAAAAATTAAGAATCATAGATTTTCCTAAAAATATTAACTAAAAACGAGCCTAGAAATCATATTTCAAAAAATCATAAAAGAAAACTACATAGATATCTTAGAACAAGAGGGCAAAAATGGAAATGGAGTCCATTAGACATCACCTTAAATAAAACTTCAAAATGAAAAATTTCAGGAACATTATAATGAAAATTCAGAGCTTCTATTTCAAATAAAAATGACTACAAGCAGAACAAAAGAAATAATGCAAGTACCAAGAAGCCACAGTCAAGATTGCATAATTTACCAGCCACTATAATAAAAGAGTAAAAAGCTTATAATAAAATATTTCAGAATATATATACCTTAAGGTATATATAGGATGTAGACTTAAAGTAAAACTTATCCACTGAAACGGAATGGAATCCTAAAGGAGGGGGGAAAATGGTATTTTAATGAAATAGAGGATTTCCAAGCATTTTGGATGAAGGGACCTGAACTGCATAGAAACTCTGAAATACAAACATAAAGGTTAAACAGGAATTAACAATCATAAGAAATTAAGGTAAGACAAATTGGTTAAATTCTAATATGAAAATATGTTACATATGTAACCTCTGAACTCTATTATCAGGTGTCACAGTGGGAGTTTAATTAGACTGAAGGCCTGGAAATAGTTTTGTTATATCTTAGTAAACTTAAAAGAAGAACTGAAAGAGAAGAGAAAAAGAAAACAATAAAAGGTTAAAGAGAGACAAATGTTAGTAAAAATTAGCTCCCACAATCAGGATATAGAAGTAGAAGTCTATAGGAATATGAAGGAAGGGTGGTGGGAGCAGGTAAAAACCTGAATTTCAATCTAATCTGAAGAGGTCAAATGATAAAAGAATATGCACAGAAAGAGTTGAGAAAAGAAATGTCTTTCACTCAACAGAAAAACAGGAGGAGAATGGGAAATAAGGAGAGTTCATTAAGCTAGGAACTAGATCTAAGCAAAATAAACCACATATACCTTTTTGAAGTAGCAAAGAATTGGAAACTGAGACATGACTAAAAAGTTCTGCCATATGAATGTGATGGGTTATTGATGTGCTAAAAGAAATGATGAAGGTGCCTGGTGTCAGAAAAACCTGGGAAGACTAATGTGAACTGATACAGAATTAAGTAAGCAAAAGCAAAAAAAAATTATACAACAACAATACCATAAAGACACCGAAAGAATAAGGAATTGATAAGAATAACAACAAACTATTCTTTCATAGAAGTAATGCTGAAATTTGCTGCCTTCTTCCTGAGAAAGAGGTGAAAGGAATCAAGAATGCAAACTGAGATATTCTTTTTGGACATGGCCAATATGAAAATTGGCTTTGCTTGATTATGTATTTGAAACAGAATTTTTGGTTATTCTTTCTTCCTCAATTAAGGAAGGGGGTGAGAAGGTGAAAATTATGGCTTTGCCATGTATTTTACAGTGTGATTTTTTTACTCTAAGTACTTACATGCTGTCATTAAAGGAATACATATATAGTACTGATACTGATTCATTTACTTGTTGCTTTTAAGGAAAATGTAGTTTTCCTGCTTAGCTTTTTAATTCTGTTTATTTTTACTGATGCTTTGTCTGAAATCCAGGTGTATATGAATCTTTGTGTTTCAAATATGTTTCTTGTAATAATGTATTGCTTTTTCCTGCTTTCTAATCCATGTTCCATTTTATGGGTGAGTTCATTCCATTTCTGTTCATGGCTATGACTCTAAATCGTGTATTTTCTCTCTCTATCCTGTTGTGCTTTTTCCCTCTCTCTGCCTTCTCTCTCACCAATCTCTCTTTACAAATAAAATGACATCCCTAAAGGAATTTGCTTAATAATCAATCTATAATTTAAAAGATGTTTCTGCTCTGCTGGCCTTTGCCCTGACCCCAATGACAGATTTTAAAGATCTTTCCTCCCTTTTAGTCCCTTCATCAAGTGCCACCCTACTGAGTGGAGTTTGTTTTGCTCATGACTACTCTGGTCTCTTTTTCTTAAATATTCCCCCCCCCTCCAGTCCCAATCTATTTCCAGCCCTGTTGAGTTTATTGTAATTCTACTACCAGCATTTTGGTTTTAAATTTGTGTGTTTAGTCTTTCTTTTCTCTGGTTCAGATGAAATGATTGATAAATTTAATTTCTGTTGAAACTCCACCCCATCATGTTTTCATACTCTTCCCTATTATATGAGGTAAATTCCATACCCTCTTCCTACTTTCTTCTCACTTTGTCCTTTCTCATTCCCTTCTTATCCTAATGCTATCAAAACAGAACTACTCCCTAAGCCCTCTACCTGCCTTATTTAACTTTATGACATAGAGACCTTTTGATTTTAAGAAGACACTTTTGTTTTCTTACCCAATTAAAATACATATAATTAATTATCACATATTACCTTCAAATGAGTCAAATGTATTTTCTTTATTATGGTTCTCTTGACTCTAGTATTTACATTTCAGTTTTTGCCCAGCTTTGGTTTTTTCATCAGGCAGGTTGGAAGACCTCTATTTCATTAAAGGTATATTTGCTACCAAATCCATTGGATTATACACAGTTTTGTTAGATAGGTTTTTGATTGTAGGTCTTTATCTTTTGCCTATTGGAATATTACATTCCAAGTTTTCCTGTCACTTGGAATAATAGCTACACAAATATTATGTAATCCTGTGGTGAGCTCTTTAGTTAAATTCTGTCTACTTGCAGTGTTTTTTCTTTGAACTAGAAAGTCTGGGATTTTGACCACAACATTCTGAGGAGTTTTCATTTTGAGGTTTCTTTCAGGAAGTTACTGGTAGATTTTTTTCTGTTTGCTCTTTGCCTTATGTCTAATAGATATATGAGCAATTGTTTATGATTTTTTGAAATATGGTACGGAAATATTCTTTTATAAAGAATTATGGATTATTCATACATTTTCTTTAACCTGTTTTCCAGATCAATTGTTTTTGGTAGTATGTAACTACTTTTTTTTTCAGTCTTCTGATTGTTTTAGAATACCTATTGTCTTGGAGTCAATGCTTTCTGACTAGTCCATTGTAATTTTCAATAGATTTTGGATAAGATTTACCAGTATCTATTATAAGCTATTAATCCTCTTCACAGATAAGTAAAAGTAGAAATAAAAGAACAATTGTTTTTAAAATTTGGCCCCAAACTATTTTCTAGTCTAATTTCTAACAACTACATTACCCACCTCCTATTCTCCAATTAAACTGGTCCTAATTATCACTCCTTGAACAGAACCCACCCTTTCCTTCTTGGTCATCTTTGTTCATTCCAGTTCTTTAGCTATAAGTCTTTCCTCTTCTATCTTCCAGACTTGATTTCTTTTACCTATTGAAATTGTATTCATTCTGCAAAACCCAACTCAAATGCTATTTTCTTCATAAAGCTTTTCCAGGTTCCCTTAGGTAGAAATGCTTTTTTCCTTTGAATTCCACCTAGCATATATCCACCTGGTATAGCTAAGCGGGGACTTGATGCCATTAGGGATGCCCTGTAATCTTTGCCTTCTACATTAGCCCAGGATACTTAAATGATTAGAGAGCTTAGATAAGATGGGAATCAACAATTCCATTTTTTTTTTCTGGTAAGATGAAGAATCTCCAAGAATCTACCTTATTAATTGTTGCCTAAAATTCTTTTTTTTTTTAAAACCCATACCTTCTGTCTTGGAACCAATAAGGCAGAAGAGTGGTAAGGGCTAGGCAATGGGGGTTAAGTGACTTGCCCAGGGATGCACAGCTAGGAAGTGTTTGAGGCCAGATTTGAACTAAGGACCTTCTATCTCTGGGCCTGACTCTCAATCCACTGAGCTACTCAACTTTCCCCATTGCCTAAAATTCTCCAGGCACTACTATCTGCTATGACTGTGCTCTACCTATAAAACTGAAGGACATAAGGTCCTTGTCATCTGACCCACAACTGCAACTTTGGGTATTCGAGGCATTTTGTTTATTATCTCCCCCATTAAAAATGTAGACTCTTGGGACTTCCGGTTAAGATGGCGGCTTAGAGAAAGCTGAAGTTCAGATCTCCGGAAAACCCTTCCCGACCGATCTCAAACTAGAAGCTCCTAAGGCGCCGAAATTCAAAACGATCAACAGCACAGACCCTGGGAACCCTCCTCCTGGACCTGGACCCGGTTCAAAAGGTACGGCTCCCCTTAAAAGCCAGAACCCGAGATCCCTCGGACCTCAGGGGTAGGAGCGCAGAGTCCAAGGCTCCCGGAAGCGGCAGCCGCGCCGGGCTCAGAGAGCAGGGTCTGAGGAACAACAACCCTCAGGGTCTTCTACCCAAGTCCCAGTCCGGGTGAAAGTTACTGCCTGGGGCTTCCGCTGCAGAGAGCCTGTCGGTCCGGGTGAAAGTTACTGCCTGGGGCCTCCGCTGCAAAGAGCTGGTCAAAACAACAGCAACCCTCAGGGCGGGCAAGACAGCCTCATGGGCTGGATCCTGCTATCCAAGTCTCAGTGAAAGTCTGTGCTCTCGGAGCTTGGGGAAGCGGCAGCCCATCCCCCCGCAGGCCTACGAAACAGCCTCACGGCCAGCGATTCTGAAGGCAACTTCCGGAAATCGAGCCAGGGGGAGAGTGTGGCCTCGTGGTCCGACCCTTCCATTCCAGTTCCAGTGAGGCATATTCAGTTTAACCCAGGGAACGCTCATAGAACTATCTGCCCAGGACTAAAGCCCCTGAACACCAGAAAGAGACAAGAAAAACGAATCCTCCACATTCAGAAATGGCAAACTCCACAGAACCACAGAAGCCCCAAAATACCAAGAAAAATAAGAAGAAAGGGGCGACTTTGGACACATTCTATGGAGCCAAAATACAAAATACAGAGCAGACAGAAGATAATATAAAAGAAAATGCTCCAAAACCTTCCAAAGGAAATGGAAACTCTCCACAAACCTATGAAGAATTTGAATCAGAAATGACCAAAAAGATGGAAGCCTTCTGGGAGGAAAAGTTGGAAATAATGCAAAAGAAATTCACGCATCTACAAAACCAGTTTGACCAAACTGTAAAAGAAAACCAGGCTTTAAAGGCCAGAATCAGGCAGCTGGAAGACAATGATCGTGTAAAAGAGCAAGAATCAATAAAGCAAAGCCAAAATACCAAGAAATTAGAAGAGAACATAAAATATCTCACCGACAAGGTGATAGATCTGGAAAATAGGGGGAGAAGGGATAATTTAAGAATAATTGGACTCCCAGATAAGCCAGAAATAAACACCAAACTGGACATGGTGATACAAGATATAATCAAAGAAAATTGCCCAGAGATTCTAGAACAAGGGGGCAATACATCCACTGACAGAGCTCACAGAACACCTTCTACACTAAACCCCCAAAAGACAACTCCCAGGAATGTAATTGCCAAATTCCAAAGCTATCAAACAAAAGAAAAAATCCTACAGGAAGCCAGAAAAAGACAATTTAGATATAAAGGAATGCCAATCAGGGTCACCCAAGACCTTGCAAGTTCTACTCTGAATGATCGTAAGGCATGGAACATGATCTTCAGAAAGGCCAGAGAGCTGGGTCTCCAACCAAGAATCAGCTACCCAGCAAAACTGACTATATACTTCCAAGGGAAAGTATGGGCATTCAACAAAATAGAAGACTTCCAACTTTTTGCAAAGAAAAGACCAGAGCTCTGTGGAAAGTTTGATACCGAAAATCAAAGAGCAAGGAATACCTGAAAAGGTAAATATTAAGGAAAGGGGAAAAATGTTATCTTCTTTTACTCAAACTCTCTTCTATAAGGACTACATTTATATCAACCTATGTATACTAATATGTGGGGAAAATGTAATGTATAAATAGGGGGTAAAGAAAGACCAAATAGAATAATGGTTCTCACACAAAGATTCACAGGGGAAGGGGAGGGGAAGAAAACTCCTATAAGAAGGAGAGGAAGAGAGGGGGGGGGTTTACTTAAACCTCAATCTCAGGGAAATCAACTCTGAGAGGGAAAAACATCCAGATCCATTGGGATCTTGAATTCTATCTTACCCAACAAGGGTAAGGAGAAGGGAAAACCAAGGGGGGGAGGGGGAGAGGGAGAACAAAAAGGGAGGGAAAGAGAGGGGGGAGGGGGAGGGAACAAAAAGGGAGGGACTAAAAAGGGAAACATCAAGGGAGGGGACAAGGGGGACTGATTCAAAGTAAATCACTGGACTAAAAGGTAGAGCCGAAGAAGAAAAGGTTAGAATTAGGGAAGGCAATCAAAATGCCAGGGAGTCCACAAATGACAATCATAACTTTGAACGTGAATGGGATGAACTCACCCATAAAACGTAGACGAATAGCAGAATGGATTAGAATCCAAAACCCTACCATATTTTGTCTTCAAGAAACACACATGAGGCGGGTTGACACCCACAAGGTCAGAATTAAAGGATGGAGTAAGACCTTCTGGGCCTCAACTGATAGAAAGAAGGCAGGAGTGGTAATCATGATATCTGATAAAGCCAATGCAAAAATAGACCTGATCAAAAGGGATAGGGAAGGTAATTATATTTTGTTAAAAGGGACTCTAGACAATGAGGAAATATCATTAATCAACATGTATGCACCAAATAATATAGCACCCAAATTTCTAATGGAGAAACTAGGAGAATTGAAGGAAGAAATAGACAATAAAACCATACTAGTGGGAGACTTAAACCAACCATTATCAAATTTAGATAAATCAAATCAAAAAATAAATAAGAAAGAGGTAAAAGAAGTGAATGAAATCTTAGAAAAATTAGAATTAATAGACATATGGAGAAAAATAAATAGGGATAAAAAGGAATACACCTTCTTCTCAGCACCACATGGCACATTCACAAAAATTGACCATACATTAGGTCACAGAAACATAGCACACAAATGCAAAAAAGCAGAAATAATGAATGCAGCCTTCTCAGATCACAAGGCAATAAAAATAATGATTAGTAATGGTACATGGAAAACCAAATCTAAAACCAATTGGAAATTAAACAATATGATACTCCAAAACCGTTTAGCTAAAGAAGAAATCATAGAAACAATTAATAATTTCATCAAGGAAAATGACAATGGCGAAACATCCTTTCAAACCTTTTGGGATGCAGCCAAAGCGGTAATCAGAGGCAAATTCATATCCCTGAAAGCTCATATTAACAAACAAGGGAGAGCAGAGATCAATCAATTGGAAATGCAATTGAAAAAACTCGAAAGCGATCAAATTAAAAACCCCCAGCAGAAAACCAAATTAGAAATCCTAAAAATTAAGGGAGAAATTAATAAAATCGAAAGTGATAGAACTATTGATTTAATAAATAAGACAAGAAGCTGGTACTTTGAAAAAACAAACAAAATAGACAAAGTACTGGTCAATCTAATTAAAAAAAGGAAGGAAGAAAAGCAAATTCACAGCATTAAAGATGAAAAGGGGGACAGCACCTCCAATGAGGAGGAAATTAAGGCAATCATTAGAAATTACTTTGCCCAATTATATGGCAATAAATACACCAATTTAGGAGAAATGGATGAATATATACAAAAATACAAACTGCCTAGACTAACAGAAGAGGAAATAGAATTCTTAAATAATCCCATATCAGAAATTGAAATCCATCAAGCCATCAAAGAACTTCCTAAGAAAAAATCCCCAGGGCCTGATGGATTCACCTGTGAATTCTATCAAACATTCAGAGAACAGTTGACCCCAATACTATACAAACTATTTGACATAATAAGCAAAGAGGGAGTTCTACCAAACTCCTTTTACGACACAAACATGGTACTGATTCCAAAACCAGGCAGGTCAAAAACAGAGAAAGAAAACTATAGACCAATCTCCCTAATGAATATAGATGCAAAAATTTTAAATAGGATACTAGCAAAAAGACTCCAGCAAGTGATCAGAAGGATCATTCACCATGATCAAGTAGGATTCATACCAGGGATGCAGGGCTGGTTCAACATTAGGAAAACCATCCACATAATTGACCACATCAACAAGCAAACTAGCAAGAACCACATGATTATCTCAATAGATGCAGAAAAAGCCTTTGATAAAATACAACACCCATTCCTATTAAAAACACTAGAAAGCATAGGAATAGAAGGGTCATTCCTAAAAATAATAAACAGTATATATCTAAAACCAACAGCTAATATCATCTGCAATGGGGATAAACTAGAGGCATTCCCAATAAGATCAGGAGTGAAACAAGGATGCCCATTATCACCTCTACTATTTGACATTGTACTAGAAACACTAGCAGTAGCAATTAGAGAAGATAAAGAAATTGAAGGTATAAGAATAGGCAAGGAGGAGACCAAGTTATCACTCTTTGCGGATGACATGATGGTCTACTTAAAGAATCCTAGAGATTCAACCAAAAAGCTAATTGAAATAATCAACAACTTTAGCAAAGTTGCAGGATACAAAATAAACCCACATAAATCATCAGCTTTTCTATATATCTCCAACACAGCTCAGCAGCAAGAACTAGAAAGAGAAATCCCATTCAAAATCACCTTAGACAAAATAAAATACCTAGGAATCTATCTCCCAAGACAAACACAGGAACTATATGAACACAACTACAAAACACTCGCCACACAACTAAAACTAGACTTGAACAATTGGAAAAACATTAACTGCTCATGGATAGGACGAGCCAATATAATAAAAATGACCATCCTACCCAAACTTATTTATCTATTTAGTGCCATACCCATTGAACTACCAAAATACTTCTTCACTGATTTAGAAAAAACCATAACAAAGTTCATTTGGAAGAACAAAAGATCAAGGATATCCAGGGAATTAATGAAAAAAAACACATATGATGGGGGCCTTGCAGTCCCTGACCTAAAACTATATTACAAAGCAGCAGTCATCAAAACAATTTGGTACTGGCTAAGAAACAGAAAGGAAGATCAGTGGAATAGACTGGGGGAAAACGACCTCAGCAAGACAGTATACGATAAACCCAAAGATCCCAGCTTTTGGGACAAAAATCCACTATTCGATAAAAACTGCTGGGAAAATTGGAAGACAGTGTGGGAGAGACTAGGAATAGATCAACACCTCACACCCTACACCAAGATAAATTCAAAATGGGTGAGTGACTTAAACATAAAGAAGGAAACCATAAGTAAATTGGGTAAACACAGAATAGTATACATGTCAGACCTTTGGGAGGGGAAAGGCTTTAAAACCAAGCAAGATATAGAAAGAATCACAAAATGTAAAATAAATAATTTTGACTACATCAAACTAAAAAGCTTTTGTACAAACAAAACCAATGTAACTAAAATCAGAAGGGAAACAACAAATTGGGAAAAAATCTTCATAGAAACCTCTGACAAAGGTTTAATTACTCATATTTATAATGAGCTAAATCAATTGTACAAAAAATCAAGCCATTCTCCAATTGATAAATGGGCAAGGGACATGGATAGGCAGTTCTCAGATAAAGAAATCAAAACTATTAACAAGCACATGAAGAAGTGTTCTACATCTCTTATAATCAGAGAGATGCAAATCAAAACAACTCTGAGGTATCACCTCACACCTAGCAGATTGGCTAACATAACAGCAAAGGAAAGTAATGAATGCTGGAGGGGATGTGGCAAAATAGGGACATTAATTCATTGCTGGTGGAGCTGTGAAATGATCCAACCATTCTGGAGGGCAATTTGGAACTATGCCCAAAGAGCAACAAAAGAATATCTACCCTTTGACCCAGCCATAGCACTGCTGGGTCTGTACCCCAAAGAGATAATGGACACAAAGACTTGTACAAAAATATTCATAGCTGCGCTCTTTGTGGTGGCCCAAAACTGGAAAACGAGGGGATGCCCATCAATTGGGGAATGGCTGAACAAACTGTGGTATATGTTGGTGATGGAATACTATTGTGCTCAAAGGAATAATAAAGTGGAGAAGTTCCATGGAGACTGGAACAACCTCCAGGAAGTGATGCAGAGCGAGAGGAGCAGAACCAGGAGAACATTGTACACAGAGACTAATACACTGTGGTATAATCGAACGTAATGGACTTCTCCATTAGGGGCGGTGTAATGTCCCTGAACAACTTTCAGGGATCCAGGAGAAAAAAAACACCATTCATAAGCAAAGGATAAACTATGGGAGTGGAAACACCGAGAAAAAGCAACTGCCTGAATACAGCGGTTGAGGGGACATGACAGAGGATGGACTTTAAATGAACACTCTAATGCAAATACTATCAACAAAGCAATGGGTTCAAATCAAGAAAACATCTAATGCCCAGTGGACTTACGCGTCGGCTATGGGGGGTGGGGGGGAGGAAAAGAAAATGATCTATGTCTTTAACGAATAATGCTTGGAAATGATCAAATAAAATATATTTTAAAAAAAAAAAAAAGAAAAAAAAATGTAGACTCTTTAAAGCGGAGCCTATCTCAATTTTTTTGCTATAGCCTCAGCATCTAGCACAACACTTGTCACAAAGTGCTTAATGAATGCTTTTTGTATTCATTTACTTTGTCTCATGTCATATTTTTGTCACAATATTCATTACATAATGGCAGGTATTAAAAGTATTATTTACTTATCTCTCATGATACATTGTAAACTACCATAAGATAGGGTCTGTGCCTTTATTCATCTTTTTGTACCATACAATACAGCCCTAAGCAAAATAACTGGCTATTAGTAGGGTCTTAATAAATGTTTGATGATTGATCATTAACTAATTGATAATGAATACTGAGTCATTAAATAGATTTTTTTTGGAACAAGTGAAATAAAATTAATAACTCAACAAACGTTGATTGCACTATATGCAAGGAAACTGTCAGATATACTTATATAATGGAGAGCAATTTATTGATATTTCTCTTGATAGAACATTGCTATTGTTCAGCCATCTCCACTGTGTTCAACTCCTTGTAACCCCATTTGGGATTTTCTTAGCAAAGACACAAGAATGGCTTGCTATTTCCTTTTCCAGCTCTTTTGTTTGATTGCTAAAACACTTTTTGAGCTCTTCCATAGCCTAAGGCCCATTCACATTTTACTTTGAGGATCTGCATGTAGCTGCTCTGATCTCATGTTTTCTGAACTGGTATTTTAATCTTATCTGTCACCTTAGTAACTTTCAATGGCCAAGTTCTTTCTTTTGATGCGTATTCATTTTTCCAGTATTTTTCTAGACTTTTAACTTTATATAAAAGGTAGACTTTGCTCCAAGGTTGAAGGGATCACTGTCACAAGCTTCAGATTTTACATGCTGCTGTGTTGAGAAATGAATTCCTTAAAAAACATAATTGGCCAAATGGAAAAGAGGTACAAAAATTCACTGAAGAAAAGAACTTTTTAAAAAGCTGAATTGGCCAAATGGAAAAAGAAATACAAAAGTTCACTTAAAAAATAATTTCTTAAAGATTAGAATTGTGTAAGAGGTGGCTAATGATTCCATGAGATATAAAGAAACAATAAAACAACACTTAAAGGAATAAAAAAATTGAAGAAAATGTGAGCTATCTCCTTGGAAAAAATTACTACCCACAAAATAGATTAAAGAGAGATAATTTAAGAATTATTAGGCTCTTTGAAATTCATGATAAAAAAAAGAACATAAGCCGCATCTTTTAAGAAATTATGAAGGCAAATTGCCCAGATATCCTATAACCCGAGGGTAACTGAAATTTAAAAAAGAAAAAAATCTACTAGGCTCTTCCTGAAAAAGATTCCCAAAATGCAAATTACCAGGAATATAACAGGCAAAATCCAGACTTCCTGAATCAAAGAGAAAATACTGTAAGCATTCAGAAAAAAATGCCAATATCACAGAGCCATGGTCAAGATAACACAAGATTAAGCGGCTTCTACATAAAAGAAATGGATAAAAAGAAAAGCAATGTGATATTACAGAGGACAAAAGAAGGAGGATTACAACCAATAATCACATATACAGTAAAAATGAGTGTAATCCTTCAAGGAAAAAATGTGTATATATATTATATGTAATATACATATTACATATAACGAAATTGAGTACTTTCAAATATTCCTGATAGAAAAAACAGTTGTGAATAGAAAATGATATTCAAACAGAAGGCTGAAGAAAAACATAAAAAAGTAAACATGAGTAAGAAAGCATAAGGAACAAAATACAGTTAAATTATAAACAGAAAAAAAAAATAAGGCATTCAATAAGGTCAAAATGTTTACATCTTATAAAGGAAGATATTTGTAAATCCTAAGAACTTTCTATTAGGGCAATTAGAAGGAGTTTATAGAGGGCACAGGTACAGGTTGACTATGATGGAAAAATATTTTCCACTCCTATCCCTAGCCCCTGCCAAAAAAAAAGTAAGGAGAAAATGGAATGCACTGGGAGAAAATAGAAAGGAGTGATAGAATGGGCTAAATAAAATATCTCACATAAAAGAAGCACTAAAAATCTTAGAGTGTAAGGGGAACAGAGGGAGAAGGGGATGGCTTACAGGCAACCTTGAAACTTAACTCTCATTAGAATTGGTTCAAAGAGCAAATAACATATACATCTGATTGGGTGTATAAATTTACTTTAACCTATAGGGAAAAAGGAAGGGGAAAAGATAAGAGGAGCAGGGGAACTGTTAGAAGAGAAGGCTAGCATAATAGTATTCCATTACCATCAGAGAGCACAATTTGTTCAGCCATTCCCCAATCGAGGGATATAACCTCATTTTTAAATTTTTTGCCACCATAAAATCACGGCTATAATTATTTTTGTAAAAACATTTTTCCTTATTACCTCTTTGGGGTACAAACCCCGTAGTGGTATTGCTGGATGCAGGCATTCTTTGCAAAAATATCACCTTAAAATAAACTTTGGGCTTTTAGCTTCTATAATGCTTAAGTTCAGCCAGTTACTTTAATAAAAATGGCTTTAAAATATCTCCCAAATAGACTTTAAACAAAATTACTTCAGTAAAAAAAGGCTTTGGATTTTATGTCTTGAATCACAATCTCCACAAATGTCAGGACTGGAGGGGCGCTGAATTCCTTACACAAGAACTTTGTCTACAACATCCCCAGCCAGTAGTCAATTAGCAGTTGCTGAAGACATTAAGGAATGTGAAAACTTGCTACCTCCCAAGAAAGTCCATTCAAATTCCAATTAAATTTCTAATAATTCCTGTACAGTTCTAATTATTAGAATTTAAATTTTTATAGGAACCCTAATAGCCTTTTTTCAATTTCTCTCCATTCTTCATGGATCTACATTCTGAAGTTAACTGTGGTCCAGTGGGAAGAACAATGGCCTTTTAGAAGATATGAGTTTGAATTCTGTTGCTTTCTATCTATGCAATCTTGAGCAAGTCACTTCATCTTCCTGGGTCTTAGTTTCCTCATTTGTAAAATGTGAGGATTGCACTAGATCAGGAGTTTTTACTCTTTTCTTGAGTTTTGGACCTCTTTAGAAGTCTGGTGAACCAATGGACCCCTTTTTATCATGTTTTAAAATTCAGAAAATAAAGTACATAGGATTACAAAGGAAATCAATTACATAAAAATAGTTATTAAATATTAAACAAATTTGTGAACTTCGGGTTAAGAAACCCTTTGTTAAATGGTATCTGAGATTTCTTTTACCTCTAGAGAGCTGCGATCCTAGGATCTCTTCCAGGGTACTACCTATTATCTCTCAAGCAATCCTCAGATGCCCCACCCCTTCATCACTGTGGTTATCCTTTGGATGTTCATTAGCCTTCCAATGTCCTCCAAATTGAGGTACCCAGAAGTGAACAAAGTATTTCCTCATTTCAAAGTGACCTAGTAATCTCCTGTGCCAGATGTTTCAGAACACTTAGATACCATTCATTGGGGTCACATGACATCAAAGCAGCTGTATGTGTATATGTGTGTGTGTATATATATATATATATATATATATATATATATATATATATATATCATTGGATTGTATGCTCCTTGAGAGCAAGCACTCTTGTGTGTTTTGTCTTTCTTTGTGTCCTCAGAGCATGCACAGTGCCTGGTACATAGAAAGTACTTAATAAATGCCTGGCAACTGACCAACTGACATAGGCATGCAGTAGTCATTAGACAGAGTCTAATCAGTTGCATGTAATTAATTTTCAGAACATAAAGAAGAATGAACAATGCAATTTCTTTGACCTAACAGTACAGGGTTTACCAACTTGAAGCTGAGTCACAAACACTGGCTTCTTTCTTCACAGAGAAAAAAAGATTATTCCTATAACTTAGTGTTCAGAAAATTCTGAAAAAAGTAATCAACTGAACATAGTCCTATTTTTGGTTGCCAAAACTGAATCAGTAAGTTTTCCCATATGCCTAAACAAAGACTACTTCCTGGTATACAGTTTAGAGAATTCTTAAAAAGCTTCCATCTTACCTCATAGCTATATCATATGATTCTGGATGGATACATGTTTGGTCCAAAGGATTTGGCTTCAATGCAGCTTTAGGGGCTGCTTTGTTCCTTTTCTTGCTTTGTTTCTCATCTATAAGTTGAACATCTACTGCAGCAATGCTCAGGGCTTGATCCCCCTCTGAAAATTCATTTTGCAGGCTGCTGTCATAAAGGAAGAGAAGGTGGTTAGAAGGCAGGTCAACAGGGAGGTAGGCAGGAAAACGGGACAAAAGCAGAAAAGGAGGGAAGGAAGAAAGGAGGGAGGGAATAAGAAAGAAGAGGAGGAAGAGAGGAAGAAAGGGAGAGAAGGAAGGAAGGAAGGAAGGAAGGAAGGAAGGAAGGAAGGAAGGAAGGAAGGAAGGAAGGAAGGAAGGAAGGAAGGAAGGAAGGAAGGAAGGAAGGAAGGAAGGAAGGAAGGAAGGAAGGAAGGAAGGAAGGAAGGAAGGAAGGAAGGAAGGGAGAGAGAGAAGGGAGGAAGGGAGGGAGGAAGGGAGGAAGGAAGGGAGGAAGGGAGGAAGGGAGGAAGGGAGGGAGGAAGGGAGGAAGGAAGGGAGGAAGGGAGGAAGGGAGAAAGGGAGGAAGGAAGGAAGGAAGGAAGGAAGGAAGGAAGGAAGGAAGGAAGGAAGGAAGGAAGGAAGGAAGGAAGGAAGGAAGGAAGGAAGGAAGGAAGGAAGGAAGGAAGGAAGGAAGGAAGGAAGGAAGGAAGGAAGGAAGGAAGGAAGGAAGGAAGGAAGGAAGGAAGGAAGGAAAATAATATAATTCTGGTTATCATAATGTCTTTGCCATAGATACACATAACCCAATTTTGGCCACATCCATTTCACAGAAATGTACCACATATCACTGATTTAAAACCAAAGTGCATATATGTTTGTATGCAAGCATATGAATGCACATGTGTGTATATATACATAAAAGCATATTTAAAAACAAAGTTTTCTATATGTATGTGCACATACATGTAAGTGAAAATCAGAGCAGTTTACTTGGCTCAGCCTATTGTAGAAAGCAAGTTGTTCCCAAGTATATACTGCTATCTCGTGAATTAAGGGCCAAGGAAGCAAGTGGCATATTATGAGCACCTGGTATTGGATTCCTGGCAACAACTTTCTCTTCCCTGTTTTCACATAGTTTTGAGGATCCAAATTGCTCTTTTTTGATATTTTCTCATTCTTTCCTCCTTTAATTTAATTTTTATTCAGGTATCAGGGTCTTAAATGCATGGTCTCTATCTAGTAACAAAATGATTACATTAGTGATTGAGGATTTAGATCTAGAACCTCTGGGGAGGTTATGTTTTTCTGGAGAAGGTACCCTAGCAGAGGAAATGTCATTGAACTGTTTCAGTAGTATCCAACTCTTCATGATCCCAGTAGGGATTTTCTTGGCAAAGATACTGCAATGGTTTGTCATTTCCTTTTATAGTTCATTTTACAGATAAGAAACTGAGGCAAACAGGGTTAATTAAATTACTTGCCTAGGGTCACATGCCTAGAGTAAGTGTCTGAGGCTAGGTTTAAACTCACATACCTAGAGTAAGTGTCTTTCTGATTCCAAGGCCCTGCTCTACCCATTTTGGCACCTTGCTACCCTGATAGCAAGTAAGTCTGGGCAGAGACCAGTGAAAGGGTAAGCCATAAAGGCAAGGATAGCCCTGAATAAGTATAGATGAACAAGTATAGACTCCTTTCACTACTATAGCAAATATTTCTAATAAATCTAATATCCCTTAGGTTTCATGTCCAGCTCCTCAAAATAATGACAACATAATTTAAAAGTATATACAGAATGGGCACCTGGGCATCACAGAGCAGTATTTACAATATATACTTTTCCCAAGAAATCTGAACTCTTAGTGCTTTATAGTGCCCCAACTTTCCTCCCCTTCCCAGGTTTAGTATAGTAAAAGTCAACAAGAGACTTGAATTCTTTTCTAATATTTTCAATTAAGCTAAATCTTGATGAGAACAAGATTTGGGTAAGTAGTAACATATTTTTTTTTTAAAAAGCTAAGATTCATATATAAAATGAGGGTGTGATTAAGGATGACAAACAGGTCTAGAAGAATCACCTGCAGAATGTTCTGATGTAATCTTGGTTGAATCTGATAAAACCTGCACATTGTTGGAAAGATTTTGGACCTAGTCCTTTCACATTCTTCAATTGCTCTCGATTGATGAAAGGCCCATTTTTCTCCCGCCATTCAATAATATTTTTGGCCCGGTTGGCATTTAGTCCTGCAATATGCCTAAAGAGGAAAGTAAATGAGAGATATGGTAATGATAATATCTCATAAAACAAAACAAAAAAAAACCTCAAAAAGGGGTGTCACCCTCGCCCCCCCAAAACAGATATTTTTCATCAGAACAAAAATATTATCTTAATTTATAAGGCTTATTTTACAAAGGATTAGAAAGCAAGTTGAATTAAGCAAGAAGTCAGCAGGCAGAAGAAAGGAATATAAGGTAGCAATAGTACTAAGAAATGCTAGTAAATTGTCTGTTTCTTTTCACTCTTTCCAGATAATTCACCTTCCTTGGCTCAGACTCAAGTGATGACTTTGCTGGTTCTCATTTAACTTACAGGATGAAACAGAAGCAGAAGGCAATATAGACATAAGTTCAGTGATCATTTTTTTCTGTCTGTTCTCATTAGTATAAAAAGATAATGAAATATAGAGATATCTCTTCATGAATGTAACATTTAATAGTATTTATCTCCCAGTAAAGCACAAGGTATCCCGCCTGATTTTAATAAAATAATAACTAATACAGTTCATATAATAAATTTAACTTTATTGGGTCATAGGGTGCTTGTAGTTACAGCAAAAAAGTAACACTTTAAATATAGGGAGCATTCCATACAATGCTGACTATTGTATAAAATGGCCCAGATGTAAGGACCTAGTATTATGGAAATAAGTTCAAAGAACACACTTTTAATTTTTTTTTTTTTTTTTGGTGTGGAGCAGCTAGAGAGAACTTGGTGGGGAGAAGAAAGCAGAGGAATAAATATGGATTTTGACCATAAAATACTACCAATTTTATTTATGGGTCAAGGCTACTTTAATCAGACCTCACACATGATGGAAAAAATAGATGAAGAAAAGGGGGGAAAAATCCTGTATGAGTTAAGGAATAAGACAGAAAAAGAGCTGGGAACATGCTAAAAATTTTTTTTAAGGAAATTTGAGCAGACAAAAATTAAAGACACAGGGAAGAAAACTTTATAACCCAAAACTTGGAAGGACTATAAACATTTATTTTTTGGTTAGCATTAGTGTGAACTTCTATGTAAGTAGTCTATTAACATATGGTGGGAAACCTCTCTATGATAATCTGTGCACATTTCTTTAAATTCTACTCAGTGACATTAATGGATTCAATGGCTAACATCTGTTCATTGTTTTGGATTTTACATACTGAAAGTGATAATGTGAGATGTAACTACAGTTTTGACTATGTCTTCTCTTCTGAAATTTCTCTCCTCTTCCAAAGAGCTGTCAGTACATTGCAGAGGTGATATGTGTTTGGCTTGATTTCTTGGACCTGGTAAGTGAACCTATACATGTCCTCTTGCTCAAGCTGTGTTTGAGGCTTGAGGAAAACAAAACCCTTGGCTCTCTCTGATCTATAGCCAGGGAATTCCCATCTCACCTTAACAGAATTTCTGAACAGATGTTGATATCCACTCCTACAAAGCTGACACACTCTTCCACCACACTATCCAGAACTGCTTTGAGTAAAGTCTGGGACACATCATGCTGAAAAGACAAAATTCAAAGAATAATGAAAAATAAAGGGGAATCTGGTACCTGAAATAACTTATCATTTTATCTTAGTTCCCCTTAAAGACCCAAGGAAGCTATAGCACCTCAATAGTGATTTTCTCCATTTTTTTGAAGTATCATGACAATGTACAGAGCAAAAGAAAATACTGTCTCCAGTGCTTGACTCAAACCTCAGAATTTAGAGCCTATTAGTTTAATGTGATTATATGTTCTTTTAGATTATTGTCACAGTGATTTTGCCTATTCCTGAAGTTTTATAACATATTCTTTTTAATCTTCATCACCCTCTCTATAGGATTCTTCCTTGATGCTTATAAATATACTCTGGCCTCTCACATTCTTTCTTGGAAAAATTTATTTGATTAATTAATTTTGAATTTTTTTTCATGGTTACAAGATTCATGTTCTTTCCCTCCCCTCCCCCAAACTCCTTCCCATAGCCAATGCACAATTCCACTGCGTTTTATATGTATCATTGATCAAAACCTATTTTCATATTATTGATATTTGCACTCGGGTGATAGTTTAGAGTCCATATCCCCAAACATATCCCCAACAACCCATGTGATCAAGTAGGTGTTTTTCTTCTGTATTTCTACTCCCACAGTTCTTCTGAATTTGGATGGTGTTCTTTCTTGTAAGTGCCTCAGAATTGTCCTGGATCATTGCATTTCAGAGAAGTCCATTACATTCGATTATGCCACAGTGTATCAGTCTCTGTGAATATTGTTCTCCTGGTTCTGCTCCTTTCACTCTGCATCAATTCCTGGAGGTCTTTTCAGTTCACATGGAATCCCTCAAGTTTATTATTCCTTTTAGCACAATAATATTCCATCACCAAAATATACCACAATTTGTTCAGTCATTCCCAAACTGAAGGGCATCCCCTCATTTTCCAATTTTTTGCCACCACAAAGAGCATGGCTATAAACATTTCTGTACAAGACCTTTTCCTTATGATCTCTTTAGGGTACAAATGCTATGGCTGGATCAAAGGGCAGGCAGTCTTTTAGCACCCTGATGGTAATCTGGAACTATGCCCAGAGGGTGGTGATGAATTAATATCCCTATTTTGCCACATCCCCTCCAACATTTATTACTTTCCTTTGCTACCATGCTAGTCAATCAGCAGGTCGTACATTCTTTTAAAACAAAACCAAACCACTAAAAACATAAGTTTATCATCCTCTTAAGACAGTATCCTATCTCTTCTTTTAATAGTCCAACTCCTAAAACGATAGCTATACTCATCACCATCACCTTTCCTCTCAATCTAGCTTCTGCTGTCATCACAATTGAAACTGCTCTAATGGTATCCTAAGCTCTTTCATTTCCTTTTATGTAATCGCATTAGCTCTCAGGGATTCAATGATCAATCCATGAGATAACTTTCAGAGCTTGACAAGTTCCACCAACAGTATATTTATATGCAGCTTTTCCTATAGGTCCTCCAACATGTAATTTTTGTTTTCTATCAGCTTTGCCAATCTGATAGGTGGTTAAGGGGAACTTCATAGTTCTAATTTGCATTTTCTAATTAGTGTGCTGTAGAAGAATTTTTACATGGCAACTGATAGCTTGGATTTCTTACTACAAAAACTAGTTGATCATATCCACTGACCACTTATCAGCTGAGAATGGCTCTTATTCTTTTAAATTTGAATCAGCTCAAAGAAATTGTTTCCTTTGTTCCCTGTTTATTTCACAATTAATGTCTAACTCATGCACTGATTTCAAGCTTATCTTGGCATATTGTATGGGGTGCTGCTCTCTTCCTAGTTCTTGCCAGAATGCTTAACAGTTTTCCCAGAAGTTTATGCTGAATAGTGAGTTTCTACTCTAGTAGCTGAGGTTTGGGGGCTTATATTCATTTATTTCTATATATGGTGTATCAAATTTATTTCACTGATCAATTATTCTTTTTAAAATCAGGATTAAACTGTTTTGATGATTATGTAGTAGTATAGGTAGTACAATTTGAGATCTAGTACTGGTGGAGTCACTTCCTTCCCAAGTCCTTATTTTCCTCAAGATTCTTGGCTTTATAGATCCTCAGTTGAAGTTCATTATTTTTTTCTACTATTATAAAATTTTTGATTGTATGAATAATGTTATGGAATAAGTAAATTAATTTAGGTAGTATTGTTATCTTTAACCTATAAGCATCAGTTTACCCATGAGCAATTAAGATTTCACCATTCATTTAGGTCTGCCTTTATTTGTTTTGCAATTGTATTCACAGATTTCCTGTGTGTCTTGGCAAGTAGATTTAACAAGTATTTTTTACCTTCCATAGTTATTTTAAATGGAATTTCACTTTCAATGTCTTTCTGCTGTGTTTGGTTAGTAATATACAGAAATGCTGTAACAATTTGTGGTTACATTTTATATCCTGAAACTTGCTGAAGTACTAGATTTTTAAAAATAACTCAAAGGACCAAGCTGTCGACTAATGCAGTGCCCCCCATCCCCCTTAATTTGTAAGGCATAGAAAATAGATATGACATAATTTTGAATTTCAAAGTAATATTCTAATGCTTTTTCCATCAAGTGATATGCCTGGTCTTAAAGTAAATTATTTGGGTTAGTTTTTTTAATTGACCTTTTAGGATTCTCTAAGTAACTAGCATATCAAGTGCAAAATATCATATCAAATAGTAGTTGTAATAATCCATGCTTTATCCTACCACATCTCTCTCTGTGTGTGCTTCTGTCTCTTTCTATTTTTATACCGATTACAGAATTAACTTTTAGTTTTGGAAACATACTATTAACTCTAAGAAAAAAATCTAAAATATTCCTATGCTTTCTCTTTTTTCTAAAGGAAATGAATGTAGAATTTTGTATTTTAAAAAAAGTTAAACTTTTTCTGTGTTGGCTTATAGAAGCATGTAATTTTTATTCTTATTATTAATACTGTCTATTTTTTATTTTTTCATTCTTCCAATTATCAAGCATTTATTTTTTTTCTCCCTTCCACTTGGGGGAAACAAAACACAAAATCTTTGTAACAATTAAACATAATTAAAGAAAACAAATTCCATTATTGCTTAGTCTAAAAATGCATCTTTACTTTTTTTTTTGTGATATTGAACCAATCCTGGATTCCTAGCATAAATCCAGACTGGCCCTAGTTTATAATCTTATAACATTTTCTAGACTTCTCTCATAATACTTTGTTAAATTTTTTTATATTGCTATTCATTAGAAATAATTGCCTAGAGGGTAGAGCTAAGATGGCCAGGAAGTAGCAGAAACTTTCTAAATCTCTTTCCAACTGATCAATACAAAATGTCTCAAAAGGGTAGAAATCAAAATCAGATTAATAAAGGAGCTCTCCCATGAGATGTAGCCTTAAAGTAAGACAGTGTTTGGGGATTTCCATGCTATATGGTGACAAAACTATACTTATCAGAGCTTGGGCTGATTACCTCTCCCCCACATCACCTACTACCTTTGCCAGAATCAGAGAATGGGCCACACAATCCCTAAATTCTCAGGGGCTAGCTGACCACAGACTGACCTCTAAGGGCAGTGCAAGGTCTTGGCATTAAGACTTGGGACCAAATGCTGAAGAGCATAGAGACTGGGAAACAGAGCATGAAGATTGGGCAGAATCAAGATTCAAGGCTGGCCACTGCAGAGGCAATAGGGACTGAAAAAAATAGCCTCAAAGCAATGGCACACAAAGAATTGTCTGGAAGATACAACCAAGGGAAAGATCTGTAAGACAGAAGCTAAGAAGTCAATGTCCATCAAAATGTAGAAACCACAACACACAAGTAACAAAAGAAACAACAGCCTGAATAATTTCTATGGTAAAAAAGAGCAAAATACAGAAGCAATAGCAGAATATAATAAACAAGCAAATACATCCAAACTTTTCAAAAAACAAAAAATGGAAATTGGTCACAAGCTCTCAAGGAACTCAAAAAGGAGTTCAAGAGCCAAGTAATAAAGAAGGGAAGGAAAGTGAGGAAAAGAAATGAAAGTAATTAAAAAGAAAACAACTGCTTAAAAGACAAAATTGCCCACATGGAAAAAGAGGCATATAAATCAAATGAAGTTATAAGCAAATTGGAGACTAGAATTGACCTGCTGGAAGCCATAAAAAGCAGGACAGATGAAACCAAAAAGGAAAACAAAAAGATCACAACTGAAAATCAGTCTTTAATGACTTGAATTGGGCAAGTAGAAGCTAATGATCGCACAAAATAGTAGGAATTAATAAAACAAAATCAAAAGAATAAAAAAATAGAAGGAAACATGCAATACCTCTTTGAAAAGACAAAAGACATAGAAAACAGATCCAGGAGAGACAATGTGAGAATTATTGGTCTACCTGAATACTTAAGAAAAAAAAAAAGCCATGACATCATATTACGAGAAATTATCCAAGAAAACTTCCCTTATATTCTTGAACAAGAGGACAAAATAGACATTGAAAGGGTCCATAGATCACCCCCTACATTAAATCCTCAAAAGACAAGCCCCCAGAATGTAACAGAAAGAGTTGGTAGACCAAGGAGAAAATATTGCAAGAAGCCAGGAGGAGAAAATTCATATAACAAGGATCCTTATTCAGGCTTATACAACATCTGATAGACTGCACACTAAAGGACCTCAATGCTTGGATATTGTAAAGGCCAGAATGTAAGGGGCTGAACTAAATTGATCAGAGACTATGGTCGCCAGAAATTTATTAATTCCAAATAATTGTTAGCAACTTGTTTATAAAATAGAGGGAAAGTGAAAGTAGAGAAATGAGAAAGAGGGCAGAGTAAGAAATATAGCTTAACTAGGTAGACTATTTTGCTTAAGCCCTGGCTTTACTCCAGCAGGGCTCCAGAAGCCCCAACTGGAGGGCCTACCGGTCAATTAACAAAGGTTTTAGCCAAGAGGCCTCCTCCCAAACAAGTGTGAATTTCAAAATTACTCCATCCTATTCAAACCATTCTTTAGAAGATAGGATTTAGCTATTTCCTGATCAATCACAATAGAGATACTTGGAATAACAGAATCAGGTCCTGGAAACTACATTCTCCACCCTACTCAGTGTAACAAGATTAGGAAGGGCTGTAGCAAACTCAAGATTTAATTATTTGAGAATATGGCCTTCAACAGACATGTGCAAAAAAAGGACAGACCTCTGGGTGGTCCTAAGTCAAACTTGAGCCAGCATTGGCACAGGTGAGACACAGGAAATGAGGTAGAGAACAGCCTCTGGAGTTCTCGGGACTTTCTGTCAGGATGGCTAGAGTTCAGTTCGAGCCTGGAGCATGAGGTTGGAGGAGCCCCACAGACTGCTTTCCTTCAGATTGGTCACATGAGTGATAAGGACTGACCCCTTTCCCTGCCTTGGCTCTCCAAAGTCTTAATGCCCACATTGGCTCAGCCTGAGACAGGGTGGTTCTGAGTTAAAATCCTTTCTTTTTCTCCCTCTTTCCTTCTCTCCCTCTCTCTCTCCCTCTAATATTTTCTTCCTCCTGTTGTAATTAATTCACAATAAAAATTTGGCAGCTGACTTGGGTTTTTATTATTTTGGGATTTCCCTAGGTGACCATTTAAATTTAGATTTTTTCAGTCTCAACTATAATTTTAACTGTTACACAAGGGGCCCTTCCAGAGGCTAGTACCTCTAGAAAAACCAAGAAAGGAAGTCAGCCTTTTTCACTGACCAGCGTGGTAGTTCTAATAGAAGCAGTCTACAGCCAGAGCTCCTCCAGGGTCAAGTTCAATGCAAAAGATGTCGTCAAAGGAAGGTCTTGGCATTTATAAAGACCACTCCTTTTCTTTACTTCCTGTGACTTCCTTCCATTTGACGTGGACCAATTACAGCTAAAGTTTTGTTTAGGACTGCCCAGGGGGCAGTCAATGGTGGTGATTCATGACCCACTATCACACATGTGGGTCACAAACCTCCCCCACTTAAGGATAAGTAGCGTTTATGTGTATATATGCATGCTTCTTGTGATTAAATCTCAAAATGGGCAGGGGAGAATTAATACCATTTTCACAATATTCAGGGAAGGCAAAAGAATTGGGTCTACAACTGAGAATCACCTACCCATCAAAAATTACTATAAACTTTCAGGGGGAAAGTATGGGCATTTAATAAAATAGATGACTTCCAAGCATTCCTAAAGAAAAGACCAGAACTAAATGGAAAATTTGATGTCCAAATACAAAATTCAAGAGAATCATAAAAAGGTAAATAAGAAAGAATGAAACAAAATTTTTTAAGGATTTCAGCAAGGATAAATTAATTATATTTTTATATAGAAAAATGGTATCTGTAACTCTTAACAATTGCTTTCAATATCATAGTAGATAGAAAGATTATTCATAGTCAGAGGTTGGGGTATTAAATTGTTTAAGATAATATGTAAAAAGGGGGAGAGGGGTTGAGAATAGTATTAAGAGGAACTTAAAGGAAAAAGAAAAAGAAAATAAAATATGCCAAATAAAGAGGTACATGGTTGGGGAAGGGGGATAAGAATACTATTATAAGATGAGGAGGAAGAAATTAGGTATAGGTAATACTTAATACATACTCTCAGTGGAATCAGTTCTGAGAGAGAAGAGCGGCCACATCTATTTGAGAATAGAATTCAAATCTTTCCCTACAAGGAATTTGAAAAGGAATAACAAAGGGAGGGGGAGTGAGGCAGGGAATATTAAAAGGGAGAGAAACTTGTGTGTAGGGCAATTAATAGATCTTAAAAGAAAAATAAAAGGGTAATAAGAAAAGAGGGGGTGGGATGGAAAGTAAAATGAGGGTGGGGAAAAGGGAGACTAATTAAAAGCAAAACCCTAGTGTAGAAGGAAATGGTGAAAGAAGAAAGGGCAGGACTAAAAGAGGGAATCAAAATGATGGGGAATACACAGGTGATAATTATAACTCTGAATGTGAATGAGATGAGTTGACCCATATAACAGAAGCATATAGCACAATGGATTAGAAGCCAAAATCCAAGCAAATCTTGTCTACAAGAAACACACATGAGGCAAGCAGACACATACAGGGTAAAAGTAATTAGCTGGAGCAAAATTCATTGGGCATCAACTGAGAAGAAGGTAGGAATCACAATTGTGATATCTGACAAAGCCAAAGTAAAATAGATCTGATTAAAAGAGATAAGGAAGGTAATCACATCCTGATAAAAGGTAGTATAGAATACTGATATTTCTTCATTGTCAACACATATGCACCAAATACTATAACACCCAGATTTTTAAAGGAGAAACTATTGGAGCTTAAGGAGGAAATAATAAAACTATACTACAGGAGACCTTAACCTTCCTCTACTATATCTAGATAAATCAAAACAAAAAAAAAAAAGAAGTAAGATATGTGAATGAAATCTTTAAAAAATTAGTTAAGAGATAATACGGAGAAAAATAAATATTAGGGTCAAAAAGGAATATAACTTTTCATCAGGACAAGGTACATTCAGGAAGATTGACCATGTACTACTAGGGCATAAAAACATTGCAAACAAATGCAAAAAGAGCAGAAATAATAAATACAACTTTTTCAGACCACAATACAATAAAAATTATAATTAGTAAGGGTACATGTAGAGTCAAATAAAAAATTAACTGGAAATTAAATAATATAATACTCCAAAGTCAGGTTGGTTAAAGAATAAATAATAGGAATAATTAAAACAACATATCAAAATTTATGGGATGCAGACATAGCAGTAGTTAGGTGAAAATTTCTATCCCTGAGTTCATATATCAACAAATCAGAGAGGGAAAAGGTCAATGAATTGGGCATGCAAATTAAAAAACAAGAAAGAAAACAAATTAAAACTCTCCAGATAAAACCTAAATTGGAAGTCCTAAAAATCAAAGGAGAAATTAATAAAATTAAAAGTAAAAGAACTATTGAACTAATAAATAAGACAAGGAGCTTGTATTTTGAAAAAAAAAAAAATATATATATATATATAGTACTGGTTAATCAAATAGAAAAAGAAGAAAATCAAATTAACAGTATCAAAGATTAAAAGGGCAACCTCATCTCTAATGATGAGGAAATTAAGGTAATTATTAAGAACTATTTTGCCCAATTAAATGACAATAATTATGACAATCTAGGCAAAATGGGTGAATGTTTACAAACATATAAATTGCCTAGATTAACAAAAGAGGAAACAGAATACTTAAAGAATCCCATTTCAGAAAAAGAAATTGAACAAGACATCAAGGAACTTTCTAAGAAAAAATCTCCAGGGCCAGATGGATTCACAGGTGAATTCTATAAAACATTCAAAGAACAATCAATCTATAAAAATTATACACTTACATATATATGTATATACATATATATGTATGTTTGATAAGATATAGTTGGATAAGTGAAGAAATCTGGAAGGCCTACAGATAGGCTCATGCAGAGAGAAGATCTTTCTCGAACAAAATTTCAAAATCTTGGATATTTATTAAAATACAATCCCCCCCTGAAGTGGGTGTTAAAAGACATCCAGTTCAGCTCAGGATGCAATGTTGAGTTATGGGGTTGTAATAGTCAAATATCAAAAGAAAAGAAAAAAAACATAAGGAAAGAAAAAAAATGGAAAGAAAAAAATTCAAAATAGGCCCTTATTTGGGTTTAATAAAATTCTAATAGGCCCTTGTATAGGTCCAATTTAAAGTAGTTTCTATCCAAAAGTCTGTAGGACAGAATGAAGTAATAATTCACTTACCTATTTGCAGCCAAGACTACAGGAAGTTGCGATACTATAAGAATGAAAGGAACTAGAATTTTATTTTCATAGGAAAGTGTCATTCCCTGGTCTTATTTTTGTCATTCTCAAGGATATGGGGAACCAGGTTGATAGTCAAACTTTGGTACTTGTCTGAGTACTTCACAAAGAGTATAGATATAAGGAAATCTCAACCTTGAGCCTCACATTACTTTTTCTTTTACCTGTGTGCTCTTTACGGCACTATTCAGGTTAATTCTGAGCTCCTTGTTTTTATCTCATTTCCTAGAATCAGACACAAACATTAATCACAGTCCCATAACATTTTACTAATAAATGGCAGGTTCCCACAGTTTAAAGCTTTTGGGTATGCATTGATATTTTAGCAAGTATATATATATATATATATATATATATATATATATATATATATATATATATATATATATATATATATACACACACACATATTTATATATATATATACACACATATTTATATATATATATTTCTGTATATATATATATAAAACTTATATTACTGCAGAAAAAATAATATTTAATTGTATGTACCTTTAGTATAAGAAATGAAGAAAAAATCAAAATAAATGGAAAGCAATATTAAAAATGAGGGGGAAAGAAAAAAAATCATCATTTCAATATGTTCTCGAATAAAAAACAAACATCCACTTGACAATGGATTATTATCTCAATGCATATTATAGGATACAGTCAATCAGTCTCAACAGAAGATGCTCTCCTTACATGTGAGCAATGAATGCAAGAGTCCTTCTCTCCAATCTTTATAGATGTTGGAGTAGTTAACAATACTTGAAATGGCCCTTCCCAGGAAGGCTGAGTTGCTCCCATAGGCTGGAAGTCCTTAATATACACCTTGTCTCCTGGGTTCAGATCATGAAGTAAAAAGTCTAGTGGTCCGGCTTCTACTACAGCTCCGTATTCATGAAGTCCATGCAGTTTGTGTTAGAATTCCTGTATATACGAAGCAACAGTAGTATCTCCCCCTTAAAGTGATATATAATGCAGGGGAGAAAGGCTTAACCTGTATAGGTAGATGTCTAAAAAGCATCTCAAATGGTGATATGTGTAGATCTCCTCTAGGCCTGCTTCTAAGATAAAATAGGGCAAGAGGGAGAATTTCAGGCCATTTTAAATGTGTCTCACTGCATAATTTGCCAATCATAGTTTTAAGCTCTTTGTTCATTCTTTCAACTTGGTCTGAGCTCTGGGGATGATATGGAACATGGAATTTGGGAGTTATCCCCAAGCAAGAATATATCTGATTTAGGACAGAGTCAGTAAAATGATGTCATCTATCAGAATCAATACATGCTGACAGGCCAAAACAAGGAATAGTTTCTTTTAAAAGCACCTTAGCAACAAAAGTCACTGTGGTTCAGGTCGAAGGAAATGCTTCCAGCCATCTGGTCAGTTGATCTACTATGACTAGACAAAATTTATAATGTCCAGCCTTTGGCATTGTTATGAAATCTATCTGTAGGTGCTCAAAAGGTGTGTAAGCCAGAGGATGCCCACCAAACGTTTTGCCACGAAAGGTATGTTTGTTATATTCTTGGCAGGGAGAGCAGGTTGTACACACTTCAGAGGCTATAGTAATTATACCAGGGGCTATACATACTCTCTTAACAGAGTCCACGATGCCCTGGGTGCCAAAGTGATCATTTTTATGAATAGATTGGAAAATTTGGTGATAGAAACTTCTAGGGAGCAGGGGTTTCCCTTCAGATGACACTCATACTCCATTAAACTGTTTGCTTTAAATTTCTGTTTCCATTTCTCCACTTCCTTTTCATTATTGGAAAGTGATAAATTTAGATCATCAGTGGTTGTTAATGTTAAAATTAATCCAGGTCCTTCTATGGCTGCTAGCTTTGCAGTAGGATCTGCTCAGTCATTTCCCCTAGAGACAGGGCCAAAGCCACCCTTATGGGCAGAGCAATGAACTACACCTAGTGCTTCAGGCAGTATGAGAACAGAGAAAACTACATTAATAATTTCTGCATTAGCTATGGATTTTCCAGCTGAGGTTAAAAATCCTCCCTGGAGCCATAGCATCCCGACTGAGTGACAAATGCCAAAAGCATATATAGAATCCGCATAAATTGTTGCCATTTATCCTTGGCAATTATACAGGCATGTTTCAGAGCTATGAGTTCTGCCCCTTGAGCGCTAATATTAGAGGGCAGTGAAGCTGACCACTCAGTGGCAAATTCTGTGACTACAGCAGCTCCAGTGAAACATATGCCATCTCTAATAAAAGAGGAACCATCAGTAAATAAGACCAGATCTGGATTGTCTAAGGGAGTGTCCAAGAGATTATCTCGAGGCTTTTCTGCCATGAACACTGGTCTTTCTCAATTGTGTAATGGTTCTCCTGAAGTTGGTAAATCTGGAAGCAAGGTGGCAGGGTTAAGGGCTGTACAGTGTTTCAAGGTAATGTTTTTGCTATTAACGTTATTTCATATCTTGTAATTCACTGATCTGAGAATGCCTGTGTTCTATGCCTTAGCAACAATGCTTCTAGCTCATGTGGGCACATAATTGTTAATGGGCATCCCAATACTATGTCAATAATTTTTTGTTACTAGTAAGGCTGTAGCAGCCACTCCTATAAGACATAGTGGTGCTCCTGATGCTACTGGGTCCAGTTGGGCAGAATAATAAGCAATTGGGCACTCAGAAGGTCCCAAAGTCTGAGTTAAAACACCTGAAGCTACCCCTTTTCGCTCGTGAACACACAAAGTAAATGGCTTGTTGTAATCTGGGATGCCTAGAGCAGGGACAGACAGGATAGCCTATTTTAGATCTTAAAGAGCTGACAAGTGTTCTGGCTCTAATTTTAGGGGTTCAGGGACCAAATCCCTTGTTAGTGCTATAAGGGGTTTAGTAATTTCCCCATAACAAGGAATCCATTGTCTGCAAAACCCTGTTGCTCCTAAAATTGCTGTAAACTGTTTCTTAGTGGTAGGAACACTTAAATTTTGAATATTTTCAATTTGTTTGGGAGAAACAGAGCAACATCTGTAGTCAGGATGAATCCCAAATATTCTACCTTAGGGCGACACTACTGAACTTTATCCTTTGAGATCTTGTGTCCTCTTTTGTGCAATTCCAAAAGAAGGTGTTTACTATCTTCCTGATATGCCTCTGCATTTGTTGAAGCCAAGAATGGATCATCTACGTATTTGATAAATTTACTATTTTAAAATGTTATATTATCTGTCTGGCTCAAAATTTGTGCAAATAAACTCAGGCTTTCCACATAACCCTGGGGCAGATTACTCCATGTATCCTGAGCGCCCTTCAAGGTGAAAGCTAAGATACGCCTGGAGTTCTCATGTATGGGTGTGGGGAAAAAAAAGCTGAGCACAAGTCCACTACTGTAAAGTATGTAGCTGTGCTAGGAATAGATGAAATAATCATATGTATGTTGGAAACTATGGAGTGTCTCTTTATAATGTGGTTATTCACAGCCCTCAGATCCTGTATGAATCTATAGAGGTGCTTGCCACTGGGGCCCCTTTTTTGTTTTTTTAACAGGCAGGATGGGAGTGTTGTATTCTGGTATACAAGGGATTATTATTCCCTGTGCAATTAATGAGTTTATTACTAGGGTGATGCCCTCAATTGCCTGTTTTGAGAGGGGATATTGAGGAATGGAAGGAAGTGGGCTACATTTAGTTTTTATCTGCACAGGAACAGCCAATGTAAGTAAGCCTACATTGGAAGAAGATGTGGTCCAAAGAGGTTCTAGTATATCTTCAGGTATTACAAAGATGGGATGCTCTTTCCCTTCCTAACTCTCTGAGAGAATTACAGGGAGTAAATGTAAAGATTCCTCAGGTATTTCCAATGATAAGGAACCATCTGGGGAGCAAGTTATTGTGCCTCTGAGTTTGCATAGAAGGTCCCTCCAAAGCAAATTTAAAGGGGAGTCAGGCATCAAAAGGAAGGAATGTTGTACCTCTAGAGGTCCAATAGGCACCATTCTAGGGGAAAGTTTTTTAACTCTTTGAGGTATTCCTGACACTCCCATTACACTCTCTGAACCAACAGAATAGCAATGTAAATCGGGTGTACTCTTTAATACAGACCTGGATGCTCAAGTATCTAAACGACAGTCATAATAGGTGTTACCCACCTTTAAGGTAACATGGGGTTCATTAGTATAGGGGGAGCAGTGGATAGGGGGAGAAGTGGATAGGGACAACATGTAGGAGGACATCAGGGTCCTGAAAATCAAAGGTTGTATCCTCTGATTCCTGTGCCCCAGCCGCCCCTCCCCAGACACCTTCATTGTATTTGGGAAGTTCCTTGGGCACCCCCCTGAAGGGCATTAGCACATTGAGCATTTTTTGGATGAGCACCTCTTAAGTTATATTGTTGTTTGTCATTTGGTTTGAGTTATCATTTTCCCAATATCTATTCCTATAGTTATTCCTAAAGTTGTGGTTTCCATGATCATTTTTACAGTTATTTCTATAATTATCATTTCTGTAGTTGTTATTAAACTGAAGATTCCTTCTGGGTGCCTTGAGTAACATTCTACACTCTACCATTCTGTGGCCCTTCTTCTCACAGAATTGGCAGGTTAACGGATCGATAATTAGATTCCTGGAGAGGGCAAGTGCCATTGGTTGAGTATCATGCCCACTGTTCAGTTTAGTAATCATATCTTTTAAATATCTCAATTCTTCATTTCCTCCATAAGATTTTTATTTTCTTCCTCCTTTTCTTTGTTTCCCTTTGAAACATATAGGGCTGTTTTCCGCAATTCTTCAAGGTCCATCTCTGGCCATCTTGGGCAATGTGTTCTAAAGTAATCCCTAATCACTTTGCAAGAGTTATTAACACAGTGCCTTCTAACTTGTCTTATGAAAAATTTTTAGATAGGTCAAAATCCAGGTATCTACCCCCAAACTCAATTATTCTGTCCATGAATCTGGAGGGTGTCTCTTCCTCATTTTGTTTAATTCTTTCAAATTCTGTCCACTTATCTGTACTGTCTGCACACTCTCTCATTGCTGTTAAGATGGCCTCTACAACAGTACAATTGTAGATAATCCTCAGAGTTGTTATAGTCCCATTCAGGATCCCGAGATGGCCAGTGTGCTTTGTTGCACTCCTGGGTTTTGTTGACATGAGCAATTATTTTATTTTCTCATATTCAGTTAAAAAAGCCTGTAGCAAGTTCTCAATGTCTTTGTAAGACAGATTATATTGAAAAAATATATCTGTCATCTTTTTTGTTACCAGAAAGAGATCTTGTTCATATGTGGGAATATTTTGTATAAATTCATTTATTTCTTGGGGAGTAAACGGTATAGTGTGCCTTAAAGTGACCACATCCTGGTTCTGTCTTATTTCAGGTACTTCTCTTAGAGGAAACAGACCACTAATTCAAACTTCGGCTTTCCTTTGAGGAGAACTTTGTTGGTATTAAAGTATTCAGTGTAGTATCCTACCTTATTATATAACAAATTCCAATACTATATATATGACAAAATAAGCAAAGAAGGAATTTTACTAAATTGCTTTTATTACAAAAATATGGTACTGATTCCAAAGCCAGGTGGACCAAAGAGAGAAAGAAAACTACAGACCAATTTCTCTAATGAACATAGATGCAAAAATCTTAAATAGAATACTAGTAAAGACTCCAACAAGTAATCACGGGGATTATTTACTATGATCAGGTGGGATTTATACCAGGAATGCAAGGATTGTTCATTATCAGGAAAACCATCCACATAATTGACCATATCAACAAGAACACCAACTAAAATCACACGATCATCTCAATAGATGCAGAAAATTTTTGACAAAATACAATACTCATTCCTATTGAAAACACAAGAAAATATAGGAATAGAAGGATCTTTCCTAAAAATAATAAACAGTATATATCTAAAACCATTAGCCCTCATCATCTGCAATGGGGATAAACTAGAAGCCTTCCCAATAAGATCAGGAATGAAACAAAGATGCCCATTATCACCTCTAATATTCAACATTGTACTAGAAGATTAGCAGTAGCAATTAGAGAAGAAAAAGGAATTGAAAGGATTAAAGTAAGCAATGTGGAGACTAAACTATCACTCTTTGCAGATGATATGATGATCTACTTAAAAGAATCCTAGAGAACCAACTAAAAAGCTAATGGAAATAACCAACTTTAGCAAAGTTGCAAGATACAAAATAAATCCACAGAAATCAACAGCATTTCTATATATTTCTAACATAACTCAGCAACAAGAGTTATGTGAAAAAGGAATTAACATTCCCTTTTTTTGTTTTTAAATTTAACTTAGTCAATCGGGAACTTGGAATTCCCCATACTTTTAACTTAATCAACCAGGAACCTGAAGATCCTTTATTATCGATAGAAGGAAAGTTCACATCCTGAAAAATAGGAAATTGATCCCACAAGCACTGCCCCCCCTCAAAGCAGTGCCAAACAAATTAAGGAACTATGATTGGTTCCTGAGGTGTGATGTGGGAGTACTAGTGGGTGGAGAAATATGTTTATAAGGTGAGACCCAGCACAAAGTGGGGCATTCTGATTTACACTTGCACTCTGAACGCACTCCAATTCTGACTTGGGCCCTGACTGAAGGAATTCTCTTTTGCACTGGTGGCCCTTGCTAAAGAGATTCTCTCTTTGGCGTTGGTGATTCACTTGGGTTGGTGATACTCTGTCTGGAGACACTTTCAGGCTCAGATTTGGATTCCTGCATTAGTGACTGGGATCTGAAGGAAGATGCTTATTCTGGGGAATCTTGCTGAAGAGATTCCCACACTCTTCTGACTAGAGACTGAGATTTGCCAGGGGTGAGCTAGATTTCATCATATCAACACTTATGATTGGCTAGGCAACTCCTTAGTTCTTTCCTACATTTCCCTCTTTTAATTATCTCTATTTGAATGAAACTAAATTATTAAAGTTACTAATAGCCTCATAATTTTAATTATAATTATTACAACTGGCAACCAGACCCTTTTTTTAAACTCTTACAGTGAGAAAGAAAAATTCCATTTAAACTGCATGTCAGATACAAAAGAAGGTGGGAGGGAGGAGAGGGAAAGAACATGAGTCTAGTAACCATGGAAAAATATTCTAAATCATCTACTTAAATAAAATTAAAAAAAAAAGAAAAACTCTAATTAAAATCACCCTTGACAATATAAAATATTTAGGAATCTATTTGCCACGACAAACACAGGAATTATATGAATATAACTATAAAACATGTCCCACACAATTTGTAGCATACCAGGCATGGAAGTATGGTTGATGTATTAAATACTTGATCAGAGCAGTCAATGATCAATGTATAGGCAGTTCTAAGGGCAAGAGAATTCATGGGCCTAAGCCACAAAGGCTTTGCCCTCACCTTGTCAAACCTCATTCCTCTGAAAAGCACATGTCAGGTGTGTCCCCACCTACTCTGATCTTATCATTATCTATGCTACCAATGAAAATCAACTATGCTTTGTTACGTATTCATTCATCCTTGTTATCCACAATAAAGCGTGATTCCTCCTTTTGTTTCCTGCTACCTTGGAACTCTCCCTGATCTCTCTCTCTCTCTTTATATTTCCTAATGCCACTCTTGGCCATATATTTTCTATCTTGGAATTTTTACTTCCACGTGTCAGTATACTTCTCACATTTTCCTTCAATTATCTTTCCAAGGAGAATGTCATCAGGGATTCATGCCTTCCCTTGCTAAAATTATTGACCTGTCTGTGTCTCTTATTTATTACCCATTTTCTCAGATTCCTTGCTCCTTCTCGAGCCCAAACCCACTAAGGAAAATTCTTTTTATAATAGTCGCTGGACGTCTGTTATACAAATAAAACTAGATCATTTAATTAGAAAAACATTAATTGCTCATGGGTAGGATGAGCTAATGAAATAAAAATGACAATCCTACTCAAATTAGTTTACTTATTCAATGTCATACATACCTATCAAAGTACCAAGAAAATTTTTATTGAATTAGAAAAAAATTATAACAAAGTTCATTTGGAAGAACAAAAGATCAAGGGAAATAATTTAAAAAAATATGAAGGATGGGGGGACCTAGCAGTACCAGATCTTAAACTGTACTATAAAGGAGTGATCATCAAAACAGTAATGGTACTGGCTAAGAGACAGGAGGTAGGATCAATGGAATTGACTTAGGGTAAATGTCCCCAGCAAGATAGTGTACAATAAGATCCCAGCTTTTGGGACAAGAACTCACTATTGGGAAAACTGGGGAACAGTTTGGGATAAAAGAGGTCTAGATCAACATCTCACACCCTATACCAAGATAAATTCAAAATCAATAAATGACTTAAATATAAAGAAGGAAATTATAAGTAAATTAGGCGAACATAGAATATATCTGACCAATCTATGGGACAGGAAAGAATTACAATCAAGGAAGAGAGAGAGAATATTACAAAATGTAAAATGAATAATTTTGATTGAATTAAATTAAATTAAAAAGGTTTTCTACCAACAGAACCAATGCAACCAAAATTAGAAGGGAAGGGACAAATTGGGAAAAAATCTTAATGACAAAAACTTATGACAAAGGTCTAATTTTCTCAAATTTATACGGAGCTAAATCAATTGTTCAAAAAATCAAGTCATTCCCCAATTGATAAATGGGCAAAGGACATGAATAGGCAATTTTCAGATAAAGAAATCTATCAATAAGCACATGAGAATGTGTTCTAAATATCTCATAATTAGAGAAATGCAAATCAGAGCAACTCTGAGGTGCCACCTCACACCTAGAAGATTGACCAATAAGAGATCAAAGGAAAGTAATATATGTTGGAGGGCATGTGGCAAAATTGGGACACTAATGCATTGCTGGTGGAGTTATGAATTGATCCAACTATTCTGGAAGGCAATTTGGAACTATGCGGAAAGGGCTTTAAAGGATTGCCTGCCCTTTGATCTAGCCATACCACTGCTGGGTTTGTACCCCAAAGAAGTAATTGGGAATAATATATATTCAAAAATATTTATATTCATGCTCTTTGTGGTGGCAAAAAATTGTAAAATGAGGGAATGCCCATTGATTGGAGAATGGCTGAACAAATTGTGGTATTTGATGATGAAACGAATAATGAACTGGAAGAATCTCATGTGAACTGGAATGACTTCCAGGAATTGATGCAGAGTGAAAGGAGCAGAACCAGGAGAATATTGTACACAGAGACTGATACAGTATGGCACAATTGAACATAATGTACTTTTTTTATACTAGCAGCAATGCAATGATCCAGGACAATTCTGAGGGACTTATGAGAAAGAATGCTATCCACATTGTAAAGGATAATTTAGCACTGTAACCTACACTATGTTAATTATTTGGTCGCCATGGATATCTCAAATATATAAAAAAATATATAACCAAGTTAGCTGGAAATTTATGGTGATTTATTCGATATAGTGGATAGGAATTAAGAAAGAAGAAGGAAAAAGATGTAGGATTCCTCCCGATTGGCTAGTGCCAAGAGGAAGACCAGAGGCTCTAGGAAGATAAGGTTTTTTTGAAAAGTAAGGAGGAAGGAATAAGCCTGAACTCCAAAGGGCTCAGCCAAGATCTCTGAACCTGAATCAACTCAAGGGCAAACTCACCGCCAAACCCAGACAATAGCTGCCACCACGCCAAGATGTTGGAACACTTAACACGCTACCAGCCAGAGTTGCCTCTCCGGGGAAAGAGGGAGAGAGAGCAAGTGACGTGCCTAATATAGATGGTTTTATGTCACTTTCCTGCATCTCATCTGTACCAATGATAGCTTAGCTTGACTTAGGACAGCCCAGGGGTCTGTCCTCTTTTTCTGTACATAATGTCTGTTGAAGGCCATTTCCTCAGATAATTAAATCTTTGAGTATGGTGCAGGCATCCTGACCTTGTTAAACTGAGTAGGGTGGAGAAATGTAGTTCCCAAGACTTAATTCTGTTAAACCAAGTATCTCCATTGTTACTAATCAGGAAATAGCCAAATCAGATCTTCTAAAGTACGGCCTGAGTAGGGTGGAATAGTTTTAAAATTCAAAACATCCAGAGAAAAAACTGTGAGGGAAGAAACACAGAAGAAAAACATATGATTGATCACATGGTTCAATGGGGATATGAATGAGGATGTTGACTTTAAACAATCATTCTATTGCAAATATTAATAATATGGAATTAGGTCTTGATCAATGTTACACGTAAAACCCAGTGAAACTGCTTGTTGGCTCCAGGAAAAGGAAGGTAGGAGAAGAGGGAAAGAACATAAACCATATAACCATGGAAAAATATTCTAAATTAATTAAATAAAAAATTTTTAAAGAATCTATGATGACTTTTGAAGAAAATATAATTTCTCCTCTTTTCTCCCAGTAAAATGTAAAACCCATGAGGGCAGGCACACAAAAGGATAGCTCCTTTTGTCTTCATTTCACCAGTGTTAAATATGATATCGGGCAAATAGTAGATACTTGTTGAAGTGAATGAGATTAAATTTTGTGAAAACAATGGCTGTAATAAATACAATATGAATATAACTAACTGATCTATAATCAAAATTTAAGTAATAAAAATAGGAGAGAGAAAAAAGGGGAAAAAATAATTGCCTAGTTTCTCTCTCCCTGGTGCAGGCATCAGAATCATATTTGTAAAATAAAAGGAATATGGTAGTATCCATTCTTTTCCAATTTTTATAAAGTTACTCTCATTAATTATTCTTTGAACATTTTGTATAATTTACTTATAGATCATTGTGATCTTATAGTCTTTGGGATCTGAGTTATGAATTATACAATTTCTTTATGTTTCTTGAAAACCATACACTTTGATTCTGGATTTGTGAATTATTATTCTGTTCAAATCAAGATAATTATATTACTGATTTTACAAGTTCTTAAAGTATTGTGAAAAGAATAATGTGATAATATGATTGTAAATTATTACTTTTGTTGTTCTTCAAAGGTGGAAGAGATTATTTCCAGCAAAGCAAGACAGGGCAGGTTCATGGAAGAGCAGACTTGAAAAATGACTTAGCTGCTCATATTTTCTCATGACATAGTAGTATTCCATCATGATCATATACCATAATTTGTTTAGCCATTCCTCAGTTGACGGGTATCCTCTCAATATCCAGTTCTTTATTAGCACAAAGAGAGCAGCTATAAACATTTTGAAATATATCATTTCTTTTCCTTTATTACAGATCTCCTTGGGAAACAGACCTAGCAGTGGTATTGTGAGTTCTAAAGGTATACACAATCTTCTATTTTTCTGGGTATAATTCCAAATTGGTCTCAAAAATAGTTGGACCAGTTCACAGTTCCACCAACAGTGTATAAGTGCCCCCATTTTCCCACATACATTCCAATATTTGCCATTTTGTCCTTTTAGCTAATATGATGGGTGTGAGATGATATCTTAGAACTGTTTTGGTTTTCATTTTTATAATCAGTAGTGAACTGGAGAATTTTTTCATATACCTTTACTTGGCTTTGATTTTTTTCATCCGAAAATTGTCTTCATACCTTTTGCCCATTTTTCAACTGGAGGATAGTTCTTATTTTTACAGATTTGAAAAAGTTCTCTATATATTTTAGATATGAAATTTCTATCCAAGAGCAACATGTTTTATTTGTATAAAACCTTTTAAATTTAATGTATTAAAAATTATTCATTTTATGTCTTACAAAGCTCTTCATTTCTTGTTCATTCATGAATTCCTCTCCTATCCAAAAATATAAGTAATATATTCCCTGCTCTTTTAATTTATATATCTTCTTTTATGTCCAGATATTTCATTCTTTTTTTTTTCTTTTAAACCCTTACCTTCCATCTTGGAATCAATAGGCAGAAGAGTGGTAACGGCTAGGCAATAAGGATCAAGTGATTTGCTCAGGGTCACACAGCTAGGAAGTGTCTGAGGCAAGATTTGAACCTAGGACCTCCCTTCTGTAGGCCTGGCTCTCAATCCACAGAGCCACCTAGCTGCCCACTCTATCTCTTCTTGCAGGACTTTATTAGTAATATATAAACATGCTGATGATTTATGTGGGTTTATTTTACATCCTGATACTTTGCTAAAGTTATTGATAATTTCCACTAACTTTTGGTTGAATCTCTAGATTTTTCCACATATACCATCAAGCCATCTGCAAAACAGATATAGTTTTATATTTGCCCATTTTGTTCCTTCAATTTTCCTTCTCTGATTATGAATTTTAGATTTACACCACCCTGCTTAGTCTTTAGAATTTTAGCAAGCAGGAATGTATACACCCACACTTAAGCATTAAGTGTGGGGGGGAGGAAGGTCTACGACCCACATGTGCTAGCAAGTGACAAATCAGAAACAACTGACTGACCCCCTGGGCTGTCCAAAGCCAAGTTTAATCCACCATTGGTACATCTAAGACATAGGAAGTGATGTAAAGAACTGGCTTTATATTTCACGTCACTTTCTGTGAGGACTTGGAGGTAGAATTGCACTTGGAGAAGCTTGAGTGTGAGACCTCAGACTACTTCTCTGAGACAATCATGTGGTGAGTGTTAAGGCTGACTCCCCTGGAGGAAACAGCCTCTGGAAAAGCCCCTTGGCTGAGGCCTCTGAACTCCTGCTGGGTTCAGACCAGTCCAGGGCAGCTATCCTCCCCCTTTTCCTCTCTCTCTCTCTCTCTCATTCTTAATTTCTTCCTTCTATTGTAAATGAACCACCATAAAATTCCATTCTGACTTGAGTATTTCATTGGGATTTAGAATTTAAATCCCTGGCAACCAACTCAGTCTCAACCCTAAAATTTACCCCTAACATATTGCTATTGCTAGCATTTCGAATACCATGCTAATAATGGTGCTAATGGACATCTCTGTTTCACTTCTGATCTTACTAAGAAGGCTTCTAGTTCATCTCCATTACAAATAATACTTGCTGATGGTTTTAGGTATATGCTTCATATTTTAAGAAAAAATCCATTTATACCTATGCTTTCTAGTATTTTTAATAGGAATGAGTGTTATATTTTGTCGAAGGCTTTTTCTGCATCTACTAATATAACCATATAGTTTTTTATTACTTTTATTATTATTAAGTTTTCTTATATTAAGCCATCCACGCTTTCCTGGTATAAATTGACTTCAGTCACAATATATAAGATTTTTGATATAGTGTTGTAGCTTCCTAGTTTTTTAAATTAATGAAGTTGGCCTCTAATTTTCTTTCTCTGTTTTTGCCTTCTTAATTTAAGTAGCAGCACCATATTTGTTTCATAAACATAAATGTTCTTTACAAAGATGCTGATTGCAATCTGCATTTGCTCATCCTGTAAGATCCTTGGCAATAACTTTTTATAACATTTATAACTAAAGGTCCAGGGTTGACATCACAAGGATACCAATGGAATATGTGACCTGGAGATTAATAGCCTTCCTGCTTGAACATCTTTTTTATTCATCTATTTACTTCCTAACATTCTTTAAATCATTTCTCCATTAGAAGTATTTGACTATATATACACACACCTACCATGTGCCTCTCCTTTACCCACCAGTTGATTTTTAACTTAAATTCCCGAGAGACCATTGCACTCTATTACCCATAGTAAAAGAATTTTGGAAGGAAGGAAAGGAACAAGTGCCTATTATGTGCCAGGCACAATGAGAAAGTCTTTATAAATATATCATTTAATCATCCCAACGATCCTTAAGAACTATTGTCTATTATTATCTCTATTTTACAAATGAGGAAACTGAAGCAAACAAAAGAAGTAACTTGCCCAGGGTCTGTTAGTCTGTCTGTCTCTTTGTCTCTATTTCTCTCTCCTTTTTTCTTTTATTTTTCATTACCCCCAAAATAACTCCCCACCAGAGGTGTGCTAATAAATGACTAACAACTGGCTTTTTTAAAAATAGGGACACAATTTTTTTGTTTGCAAAGATATTTTATTTTACCATTACATATAATGGCTAAACTAAAGTTTTCTTTAGTTATATGAGCTGAATTGTCTCCTTCCCTCCTTAGCCTCCTCCTGCCCAGAGTTGACAAGTAATTCAGTCTGAATTACACATATCATGCAAAAACATATTTTCATATTTATTTTTGTAAGAGAATAATCATATAAAACAAAAACTCTAAAATAAAAACCCAAATAAACTAAAGTGAAAACTTGTATGCTTTGATTTGCATTCCAACTCCAACAGTTCTTTCTCTGGAAGTGGATAGCATTCTTTGACATATTTTTTAAGTTTAATATGCATTATTAATATTTCATCCATCACTTTAAGTCTAGATAATCAACAGGATAACAAATCAAGGCTTCATTGAATTTTGCCTATTTCAAAGGTCTAGATACTCACAATGAAATTTAAAAATTCGCTTGTGTGTCTATAATAGCTGGCTCCAGCTCACCTGTAGTCATTTATGATAAACTTTTAAGTGGTCATTGATTTCAGTTAGGAGGTCCTGTGTTCTTCTGAGACTTGATGCAATTAAACCAATGTTAATCACAAATAATAATCATCATAGTAATGATAATGGCATGTGCAACTAAATTATAAAGTAGATAGAGCACTGGACTTAGAGTCAAGAAGAGGTCTTCCTGAACTTAAAACTGGTCTCAGGCACTTACTAGTTGTGTGACCCAGGGCAAGTCTTACTTAACTCTATTTACCTCAAGTTCCTCATTGGTAAAATGAGCTGGAGAAGCAAAAGTAAAAACACTCTAGATCTCTGCCAAGAAAATCCCAAATAGTCACAAAGAGTTGGATATAACTGAAAAGCAATTGAACAACAATAATGGCTAGAATTTATAGTTTTAAGATTTGCAAGATGTTTTACAAATATAATCTTATTTTGTCATCATAACAATCCTATACGGCACTATTATTATGCTTACTTTACAAGTGAGTCAGGGGTCAAGTGACTTGCTGAAATCATATAGCTAACAAGAGCCTGAATCTGGATTTGAACTCAGGTCTTCCTAACTCTAGGTCTAGCACTCTCAGTAGGAGCACTAGCAATTTACCATTAGTAGGGAATAATCCTCATTTGAACTCTGGGATCACTTTTATGATAATGGTAGTGACAGGGTCTTCATGATAGTAAGGCTATCCAAATGCCTTTAACCTTTTAAATTAGAAACTGAGGATAAAGAAAGGAGGCTGTAATGGAGACTAGCAAACTTACTACTAAAAGGTATTAAAAGTTAAGACAGCACAGAGAAAAAAAAAAAACCTAAACTAAAATGCAAACAAATTCAAATTCAATAGTCTAAAGCTACTAATACCACTTTCTTTTCTATAGTCTCATTAGTTTCCAATAGGTTCATTGATCATTTCTATGTTTACTATTACTAAATCAAAACAAAAACAAATTCCTGCCTTTCTAAACTTCAAACATGTATTACCAACCTCTTGTTGCACATCTCTTAGGATGTCTGGAAGGCATCTCAAATTCAACAAAATTGGAATTGAATTCATATTTTCCTAAAATCTTACCCCTCACCAAAACCTCAGTGTACCTGAGGTAGCTAGCTGGTACAGTAGAGAAAGTGTCTGATTTCAGGAAAAGTCACCTTTCTGAGTTCAAATATGGCTTCAGGCACTTATTAACTGTATGACCTTGGAAAAGTCATTTGACTCCACAGTTTCCTTCTCGGTAAAATTGCCTGGAGAAGGAAATGGCAAACCACTCCAGTATGCTTGCCAAGAAAATCCCAGATGGAGTTATGAACAGTTGGACACAACTGAAAAATTACTGAATAATCACAAAACTCTAATACAGTAATTAGCCTGAGGTCATTCAACATGAAATCCTTCAACTTCAGAGACCACCCTAGATTGCAAAGTAGGAAGAACTATAGCTTGATTCCTGTCCAATTGACCACCAAAAGACTCCAACAAAGATAAAGAAAGAACACCAGACTAAATCCTGATTAAGAAATCTAAGAAGAAATACTCAATTTTTGTTCAGTCCAGGTTGAAAGAGGCCAGTGGTTCTCAACTTTTTTTTTCCTGTTAACTTCTCAACAAAGAAAAAGTATGTTCTGAACTCCTATAATAATTTAATGTTACTCATAATATGTTTATATTCATTCATTAAATGATTACAATACCTAAAATAACTTTTGCCATAAAATCTCCAAATTAAAAGTTACACTATACAATTATAAAATGCTATTCCATTACTTCTTTTATTATAATTATAAAAATCTAAATACAAAATAATAAAACTATGAATTAATTTTATAAATATTTTATGTGGGATATTTTGTAAGATTTAAAAGAAGCAATTAAATAAACCTACTGATGAGTAAGATTTCATGTTTAACTTTCTTATTTACAAATTTTATTGAATATAAAATGTTAATGAAATATATTACAACTTGGAAGATGTTGAATTTTGATGTTGAATTTTTCTACTTGAAAAAAAGTTTGCAATATTTGATTCAACACCAGAAAGTCTTAAAACTGAACTTGAACCAAGTTTATTTCTGTATTTCTATTTCAGTTATTCAATAAACATTTATTAAACTTCTGTTAATTATTAGGCAGTGTGCTAAGTGCTGGAGAAACAAAAAGGGGCAAAAAAAGTCTCTGCTTCTAAGGAGCTCACAGTCTAAAGAGGGAGGGACAACATGCAGTTATATAAATAAAATATATAGCAGCAGATAAGCTGGAAATAATTCAGCAAATGGAAGTTACTAGGATTAAAGGAGATTGGAAAATGCCTCCTATAGAAAATGAGCTTTTAGGTAGGATTTAAAGGAAGTCAAGGAAGCCAGGGGCTGAGACAAAAAATAAAGAGAACATTCCAGAGGAAGCAGCAAGGTGGCTCAGTGGATTGAGAGCTAGGTCTAGAGACAGAAGGACCTGAGTTCAAATGTGAGCTCATACACATATTGTGTGGTCCTAGGCCTGTCACTTTCAACTGAGCTGAGAGAGTAAGGAAAGGGGCAACAATGAGAGATTTGAGAAGAGATTCAAAGGTCTGGAGAATCTTTGTGGTTAGTGGGACAGAAAGTTAATTAGAGAGGTTAAAAAGTGTTCCTTTGTAGTAGAGAGGGCTCAACTTATTTTATGTAACATAAATTTGTAGCAAAACCAGTCAGGGTGGTTGCGTGATTTTCTCTAGCTTCTTTCCTCAATATATGAGTAGAAGTAAAAACAGTAGAAGGTTGGCATGATCCAAGGCTGAGATCTGGGCAGAGCAAAGCTAGAGACAGTGACACAGGAGCAAAGGAAATCAATAGAAGAACACAATATAGAGTTTAATTGTTTCAAAGTGTCAAGATGGGGAAAGAGAGTATAGTTACAGTCAGGGTGATGGGCTGGGAGAGAATTGAAGCAGGTCAAAGTATTAGAAGTCATATAGCATTTAGATTTGCAAAACAGAGGGAGAGATGGAATAAAAAATAAATTGTGAGCAGATAAGAGAGTGAGTTTAAAAGCACATGAACATGAGAATGGAACACTCCTGGGTTGATGGCAAAATCAAATATATCACTACATCTGTGTTTGGCTGAAGTGGGGAGGAAAAGCTAGTCACATGAAATAAATAAGCTAAAGAATTACAAGGGTAGAATGTTTAAGAAAATATCAGTATGTATGATGAAGTCTTCTAGTATAAGGATAGGAGTTGGAGAGGAGAGAATGACTATGAGATAGGTAGTGAGTGAAAGATGACAGATCAATAATCCAAGAGTTGCACTAATGTTCAAGAATTAATAAATGGCCTAGAGGAAGCCTCCAGTGTTGTGGGTGCATAGATCTTTTATGGAGAACTGATGGAAGGAAATGAAAAATAAATTTATAGGATCAGAAGGCATGGTTAATGACATTATGGATCTATTAAAAATATGGCAGTAAAAAACATGTGTCTTGTCTTTCTTCCTGCTGTAATCCTATCCCAGAGAGGGAAAGGGCATGTTTAAAGCTTCAAACAATTACATCCAATAAGCATTTATTAAATGTCTACTATGTTTTAGGTACTATGCAGGAGATACAGAAATGTAAGTATTTATTCCCAAGGAATTACATTCCAGTGGACAGAGCACTGAAAAGCTGAAATCTTGGTTTTGAAGGGTAAAAGAAGGCAATGAGTTATCAATCCAGCATTAAAAAGAAAAACAAATATAGAATGCAAATCATGAGTTGTAAAATGAGACTCAACAATGGCTCAAAGACTACAGCAGGATGATGGGAGAAGGGAGGGGTAAAGTTGGTTAGAAATTGAAGATGAGAAGGCAAGAAAAAAATACTAAAAAGAAAAAATACAAGTCATGGTTTGGTACTAAGCTACAATCTATTTATACTTATATATCTGCTTCTCCATTGCTTTTTGTATCACCTGTGACGTTGATTTTTCTGTAGTGCTAGAGTATGCATTATTTAAAAGCCTACAATCATTACTGGGATAATATTCAATAAACATTTAATTAAGTACTTACTCTGCCTCACACAATGGAGATACAAATACAAAAAATAAAGTACTCCTTTCCTCAACTGAGCTTATGTTTTACAGGGTCAAAACACTTGGGTATACAACAAGATACATGACAGGTAAATATGAAGTCATTTCAGAGGGTAGAGAAGGGAGAAGTTCAAATAACTGGAAGAATCATTTAGGAAGTGGCACTTAGCTAAGACTTGAATGGAACCAGGGATTTCTAGAAGCAGCAATAAAAAGGGAGAGTTCCAGGAAAGAGGAAAAGTCTATTAAAAAAAAAAAGCAGAGTAGAGAGACAGAATGTAGAAGAGGGAAAAAGCAAATGGGCAAGTTTTGCTAGAAAGGGATATGGGGCAGGAGGGGTATGAGGGGATAAGGGAAAAGGTATGAAATCAGTCTAGGAAGAGAGGTTGGAGCTAGATTATGAAGAATTTTAAACACCAAAGAGGAGTTTGTATTTCATCTTCAAGGTGGTAAAGTATCAGTAAAGCATCTTTGAGGAGTTATTGGATTAGGTTTAGGATTTTTTAATATCAATTTGGGCTTTGTGGAGGAAAGACTGAAGAAATGAAAGGCTGGAAGCAGAGAGAATAATTAAACAGCTACTTAAATGGTACAGACAAGATTGTAATAAAGGCCTAAACTGGAGTAGCAGACATGAGTGGAGAGAAGAGAGGGTGGATGCAAAATAATGAAGTAGTTCTTGGCAATGAACTACCTGAGAGAAATTAAAAACATTTCATTATCTCCAAAAAGCAATCAAGCCTATATACCCTTTTCATTTAATTCTGGGTTATCTGCAACATCTAAGAAATGTAATAATGACGGATTAACTCAATTACTCATACAACTGCATTTTGTAATGTGGACCACTAAAAAATTTGGATTGTATTTGCTTTTCATTCACTTTGTTTTTATTAGTGTAGATGGTTATTTAGACCAATCACTCAAGTAACTATAGATTTCACTAACAATGCTTTTTAATTTTTTGACAAAATTAGTTCAGTGTTACCTGTAAATAGGATTACTTGATAGGTAGAACATTCCTCAATATTCTGAAGGCAACATTTTTTTTTGAGTCAAATTGTTCTTTTGAAATAAATTTACAAAAATTAGACAAGTGATCATATACTCTTTGCAACATGCAAATAGGTGTCTTCTTTGGAAAAATGATCTTTTGTATCTCAGAGATACTTTGAAACCAACTGCTGACATATTTTCTTAAATATATACTGTCTCACTTTTTTAAATGCCAATACTACTTCATCACATATGAAGAGGCAACGTCCAAATTCGGTGGTTTCATCAAATGATAAGAACAGAAACAAGAGAAAATTTGTTTTTTCCTCATGCTTATCTGGCATCTACATTCCAACGGAAATTTCAATGACAAATAATCTCAGCATATTCTGACTTGACATTCTCTGACAGTGCATTTTCACCACAACTACATTTCACTGTTTTTTTTTTGAGGTAATTTTGCTTGTGACCTTCCATCTTACTCTTCTGTAATGTTTTGAAAAACCTTTTTTCTGTCTTTGACCATTAAGTATCTTTGTTCACTAAGGAAGTCAAAAGGTTAATGACTGAGGTGGTTTCTAGACTTGGCAGTGATTGTTTTGAACTTCTTAGAATTTTCTAGAAATAGTAATGGAATCAATATTTAGACTTTGAAAACTAAGTTTTCAGCCAATTATAGGCTGACTTAGAACTCCTATAATTACTTGAAGTGTCTTCTCATCTTTTTCTTCTAATATGGCAGTGATTCTGACTTCCACACTAACTAGTAAATCATGACTGCAGAAAGACAGTTGATTCCAAAACAACTTCCACAATGGTAACTAATCATGTCTTCTCTGTTAAATAGTCAATTCCAATTTTTGTGCTGAAATTTAGTGATCCTTGTGTCTGTTACTTCCTAATAGTCCTCTAAGAGGAAATTTTTATAATATATAGGCATGTAACTTCTAAGTACTCTACAAGTCTTTGATCTCTTTTATTACATTATCTGAAATGATATTTTAAAGCAGTTTTTAACATCTGATGTGGCTGTTAAATGATTTTTCATGTTGCTATTAATGAAGTATTACAGTTGATCTAGTTTGAGGATTTTATATAGTTCTTTATGGAATTTCTTTATTTCTTCATCTAATGAAATAGATGTAGGAACAAAGTTAAAATAATTTTTAGCTCAACTTGAAAGTAATAATATCTGTAAGGCTTGGTTAAAAAATTGCGCATAAAGTATTATTTCCTTTGACCACATAATTAAACAAATATGAGGATCCCCTTTATTTGCCATTCTGAGGTCAGCCTGGGCTCTGTCCTTCCAAATGGATATAAGTCAACTTCACCTTTAGAACATTTCTTGCATATGTTCCCTTCTCTTCTTTGATACGGTCACCCTTGTACTGTGGAATCTCATCACCTGAGATCTAAATTATTATATAAGCATGCTGTTGGATCTGCTTGCCTAAAGACTCTTACCCACTTCAACTAATGTTCCAGTCTGTTATCAAACTGATTTTCCTAAAGCACAGGTCTGATCATGTCCATTCCTCTTACTCAATAAAGTTAAGTGGTTTCCTATTGCCTCTAGGATCAATCAAATATAACATATTGTTTGCCGTACAAATCCCTACCCTCCTCTTACCTTCCCAGGCTTCTTATTCCTTACTCATTCTAATATGCATTCTTTGATCCAGTCACATTTGTCACCTGGTTGTTCCATTAGCAAGACTTTCTGTAGCTTGGTTCTGGGTACAGGATGCTCTTCTTCCTAAATTTACTTTATTGACTTCCCTGGCTTCCTTAAAGTTCTATCTAAAATTCTATCTTTAATAGGAAGCTTTTCCCAAACTCTCTCAATTCTAGTGCCTTCCTTATTAATATTTCCTATCTGTCCAGTATACAGCCTGCTTTGTATTTATTTGTTTGCATGTAGTCTTCCCCATTATATTATAAGCTCCTCTTTTTATATTTCTTTTAGCACAGTGCCTAGGAAAGAGTAGGCATTTAAACACTGAGGTCTTTATATCAACTAGTTTAATTTGTATTGAAAATGTTAATATGAAAGCGGTTCACTTCTTAAACAACTTAAGACAATTTTATACATTTAGGACACAGTTAAATTAATTTGTAACCCTATTAAAACTAGGCAATTCTTGGGGCAACTGGGTAGCTCAGTGGATAGAGAGCTAGGCCTAGAGATGGGGGGTCCTAGGTTAAAATCTGGTCTCAGACACTTCCCAGCTGTGTGACCCTGGGCAAGTCACTTAACCCCCATTGCCTAGCCCTTACCACTCTTCTGCCTTGGAGCCAATACACAGTATTGACTCCAAGACGGAAGGTAAGGGTTAAAAAAAATTTTTTAAATAAAAACAAAACTAGGCAATTCTTAAAATCCTCGATCTCCATTTCCATAACTCTTCTAAATGGTAGTTCAATAGTATATACACAATTCTTTGTATCCACTAAAAATTATAAGAAATTTGTATTCTTTCCCCAAGTCTAAGATATTTTGATGTTATGTTCAATTACAGAATATACCATACTTGGAATGATTCTCACCAGAAGGAAAAACAAAATAAAGCAAAACAAAACATTGCTCAGCAGAAGCTTGACCAGGGAAATGAAAGCTTTCTAAACAGGAATTCAATCACCCTATTTCTAGGGCCTAAGGGCTCTTATAAGTCACTCAGGCAAATCTGGGCTGAGCCACAGTAGTTTTGAAAGGCATTCTACAAGTATAACTGATTGGATATCATTTTTAAAAATCAGTTACTTTGTCCAATTATTTCACTTCACTGGAACTATCTGTCTATTCCAAAATGTATTCTCTGAAGGCTTTAAATAATGTAAGATCAATAATGATCGGCATGACATAGCCAATCTGTTCTGAGAACCAAAGTTGGTTTAGTTTTCATTCCCCAGTAGATGTCTTGGGAACAAATATATTTTAGTGTATATAATGAGAAGATAATGGTCTCAAAAGTTAGTATAGTATAGATAAAATTACTGATTTTAGATATAGACAGAGAGATAGATAGAATTTAAGAAGAAATGTAAGATGAAAAAATTCCCCAACACTTCTCTTAAGATAAAGTCTATGATTATTAAATAATAGCAACAAGGTTTCAGCTGCTGACTAGAAACATAGATGTTTGGAATTTAACTACTGGTTTTGCTAAAATAATGAAGTGCTTAAAAGTAAATTAAAGATTTTTAGGGACAAGGTTGGGGTTTTATCATTACTTCCTAATAAAAGTAAGGATTTCTGAGAAGAAAAAGAAGCCTTAAAAATTTATCTTTGACTAAAAAGATAGTGTCTGAGAATGAAATTTTAATTTGTGAACCACAAGAAAAATGTAGGAATCATTGGCTAATTTATAAAGGGTTGGCAAAAATGTATGTATTTATTTGTGAAAAACATATTAAATTTAAAAGGAGAGGGAAAAACTACCTATGTATAACATCCAAGTTAAATACTATGGTCATCCAATAAACATTTGTTAATTTCCTAATATATACCAGACAGTAGGCTAAGTGCATGAGCAGAAGCAATGTAGGGACACAAACAGTAACAGTAAAAAAATCTAAGAAGTTAGCAATAAAACCTCAAATGTCTGAGAAAAAAATGCACAAAACTGTGTAAAAAGTAAGCTAAGAGTCCAAATTAGAGGTAAGAGATTCGATATCCTATATAAGACTTAGAATGAGGACTTACAAACCAGAATCTAAAAAAAGAAGACTGTTGGAATAGGATAGTATACAAAAAAAACAAAACCATAATTTGTATAAGACAACTGTGAAACCAGAATGCAGTGATATGAGGGAATATACATTGGTAAATATCCAATTCTCTAGGGAAAGAAAGAGATATTAAAATAGGAATGTATTACAGATCATGGGGACAGAAGGAGGAAATAGATCACAAGACTAGCACAGAGAGATTACATGTAAGTATCTGTTACTACTTCAATTATCTAGGCATCATCATAGCACACTCTAACAAATGAAATAAAAGGAGGGGAGGCAATAAATTCTTCACTTACATCACTTATCATTTCATCCTTAAAAAGACAAGGGAAGAAACAAGGAAAATTAGTATTCTAGAACTGATTCTGACCAAAGGCAAAACTAACATGGAAGTTACAAATAGGGACTGTTTCATTTTTTTGTATTTCTATGCTCAGCATACAGCACACAGCTATGATACCAGGCACAAAGTAGGAGCTTAATACCTATTGATTGATGTTGCAAAAGTTGAAAAAATGAGAACCATGGAAGGGAGTAACCACTCCATTTTAAGACATCTTATAAGAAAAGGCAAGGAAAGTCAGGGCACTGTTTGATAAGCACACTAAGTTTAGGGAGAGAATATGCTAAAAGACTAAAAGAGAAAAGATAGAGGATCTTTAGTACAACAGGATCAGTAGTACTAAAATTCTATAAGGAAGGTAGCCCGGGGCAATGAGAAGGGTGGGGATGAAGGAAAAAAGATGATAATTCTCAAGAATAATATTCTAAACCATTCTGGAGGGCAATTTGGAACTATGCACAAAGGGCACTAAAAGACTGCCTGCCCTTTGATCCAGCCATAGCACTGCTGGGATTGTACCCCAAAGAGATAATAAGGAAAAAGCCATGTACAAGACTATTCATAGCTGCGCTCTTTGTGGTGGCAAAATGTTGGAAAATGAGGGGATGCCCTTCAATTGGGGAATGGCTGAACAAATTGTGGTATCTGTTGGTGATGGAATACTATTGTGCTCAAAGGAACAATAAAGAGAAGGAATTCTATGGAGACTGGAACAACCTCCAGGAAGTGATGCAGAGCGAAAGGAGCAGAGCCAGGAGAACAATGTACACAGAGATGGATACTCTGTGGTACAATCAAATGTAACGGAGTCCTCCGTTAGTGGCAATGCAGGAGGGATATAGGAGAAAAACCACTATCCACATTCAGAGGAAAAACTGTGTTAGTAAAAACACCAAAGAAAAACAACTGCTTTATTACATGGATTGAGGGGGATACCATTGGGGATGTAGACTGAATGAACATCCGAGTGCAAATACCAACGATATGGGAATGGATTCTGGTCAAGGACACATGAAATACCCAGTGGAATTGTGCATCAGCTACAGGAGAGGAGGGGAGGTAGGAATAGAAAATGATTTTTGTAACCAGGGAATAATGTTCAAAATTGACCAAATTAAATAAAGAAAAAAGAAAAAAAAGAATAATATTCTAAAGAAATAACATAAACAACTCAATGACAAATGGGGGAGGGAGGGTGGTTGTATAGGGAAGTCTTAAATTATGTTTTGTTTTTTTAAAAGCCACAAGTGAAAAATGTAAGAGCATAGTTTTATAAGGCATTTAAAAATTACTAAAGCTCAGAATAAAAAGATGCCAAGAAATGCTGAAAATAGCAGAAAGCTATACTATTATTTAAGGTTTACTTGGTAAAAAAGAAGAGAAACAAAGAAAAGAGAAAATGACTATCTCAGGACAGATAGGATATAGATAGTATAACTACTCAACTTTTATTTTTCTTTTACTTTTTCTAGAACAAAAATAATTTGGAGAATGGAAAGACCAGAAATCAATGGAATTGAAATACAAGATAATAAAAAGACTATGAGAGCATGTAGCTGTCTTAATTGAGTTCAAGTTAAAAGGACAAACTTTTTTGGTGGAGGCAGTAACCAATGTTGGTGTCACTGATATCTGATCAAGCTCTATGCACTCCACATCTGCTTCAGCTGACTTCATGGTCATTGGAAAAAACTTGTCCTTGTTCCTCCATTCCACTAGAGGGAAAGTCTTCACATGCTTGGATACATTTCCCTAACTCAATGACAGGTTTGTTGCTCATAGATTACCCTCAACCTGGTTTAGCCTGTTTGCCAAGATGGTTTTATTGTGCATGCCATAGCTTCTTGGAGCCACAGGTAAGAGTTGATGACAGATAGCATCAAAGGTAGTGAGCAACTCTGAAAAAAGCTCTTGCATCAAAGGTGATAGACACCCCATACACCTAGTCTAAAGAAAGGATTAACTCTCCCCTTGTCTATTTTTAGCTAATAAAATCAAGAACTTAAAAGTATCCCTACTTACCATTAAATATGGGAGTCTACAAGTCACTTAATAGAGTAAGCTCACACTTCCAAAGGCCACTGTTTCACATAGCTCCCCCCTCCCTCCAAGCAAATTGAAAGGTTGCAATTGGTTTCTGTGAAGAGGTGGAGAGAAAGGAAGAGGAGAGACAAGAAGTGGCATGGGAAAAAGGGGTATAAAAAGAAACTAACATGGTCTGGGGGGAACAATCCTTTCCTGGCATTTGGAGTGAGTGGCTGAGATCCCTGACTTGTTTTTGGAGGATACTTTTTCACTCAATCCTGTGTTGGCTTGCTGGGTGAGTGGCTGAGATTCCTGCCTTGGCTTTGGATGAGGCTGCCTTGGTGGAAATCTGGCTGAAGATACCACCACTGGGACTTCTGGCTGAGGATTACTGGGAAATCCACATGGAGATCTGACTTGGGGAAGCCTCTGCCTAGGTTGAGTCAGACTTCATCAGAGAAGAGCTGGTAAGCTTATTAGGAAGCTTTCTCTTTATCTACATTTTACACTTTCACTCTTTCCACACCTCTTTGTAAAAAAAAGCTGATAAAAGTTATGTTGACTTAAGCTATAATATTTTTAAATAGGAGACCACAATATTACTTTATAACTCTATTTGAGTCAAAACTCAAATTATATTTCTTACACTAGGATATTGAGGTGACAAAAACCAAATTGCCCCTCTAGGTACTTTTCTAAAGCTATCTTTGATGTTAACCATAAAACCTAAGTGACCTAAAAATTTGCCACTGAATGGTCAGCTTCACTACCTTCTAACATTAGTGCTCAAGGAGCAGAACTCATAGCTCTGAAGCAAGCTTGTATAATTGCCAAGGATAAAAAGGCAACAATTTATATGGATTCTAGATATGCTTTTGGCATTTGTCACTCAGTCGGAATGTTATGGCTCCAGAGAGGATTTTTAACCTCAGCTGGAAAATCTATAGCTAATGTAGAAATTATTAATGAAGTTCTTTCTGCTCTCCAGCTTCCTGAAGCCCTAGCTGTAGTTCATTGTTCTGCCCATACAGGTGGCACTGACCCTGTCTCTAGAGGAAAAGATCGAGCAGATGCTGCTGCAAAGCTAGCAGCCATAGAAGGACCGGAATTAATTTTAACATTAACAACCACTAATGATTGAAATCTACCACTTTCCTATAATGAAAAGGAAGTGGAAAAATGGAAACAAAAATTTAAAGCAAAACAGATTAATGGAGTATGGGTGTCATCTGAAGGAAAACCCCTACTCCCTAGAAGTTTCTATAACCAAATTTGCTAATCTATTCATAAAAATAGTCATTTTGGCACCCAGGGCATCGTGGACTCTGTTAAGAGAGTATGGATAGCCCCTGGTATAACTACTATAGCCTCTAAAGTATGTCCAGCCTGCTCTACCTGCCAGGCATATAACCAACATGAATTTCGTGGAAAAGCCTTTGGTGGACGTCCTCTGGCTTACACACCTTTTGAACATCTACAGAAAGATTTCATAACGATGCCAAAGGCTGGATGTTATAAATTTTGTCTAGTAATTGTAGATCAACTAACCAGATGGTCGGAAACATTTCCTGTGACCCGAGCCACGTCAGATTTTGTTGCAAAGATACTTTTAAAGGAAATTATTCCTCTTTTTGGCCTGCCAGCATGTATTGATTCAGATAGAGGAAGTAGTTTTACTGATTCTGTCCTAAATCAGATATATACTAGCTTGGGAATAACTCCCAAATTTCATGTTCCATATCATCCCCAGAGTTGAGGCCAAGTTGAGAGGAGGAACAAAGAACTTAAAACTATGATTGGAAAATTATGCACTGAGACCCATTTAAAATGGCCTGAAATTCTCCCTTTGGCCCTATTTTATCTTAGAAGCAGGCCCAGAGGAGACCTACACATCTCACCATTTGAGATGCTTTTTGGACATCCGCCTATACAGGCTAAGCCTTTTTCCCCTGCATATACCTCACGATTAGGGGGAGATACTACTATTGCTTCGTATATACAGGAGTTACAGCATAAACTGCGTGAACTTCATGAATCCAAAGCTGCAGTACAGGCCGGACCACTAGACATTTCTCTGCATGACCTGAACCGAGGAGATAAAGTTTATATTAAGAATTTCAAGCATACTGGAGCAACTCAACCTTCATGGGAAGGACCATTCCAAATATTGTTAACTACTCCAACATCTATAAAGGTTGGAGAAAAAGACTCTTGGATTCACTGCTCACATGTGAAGAAAGCATCTTCTGCTGAGACTGATTAACTCTATCCTATCATATGAATTGGAAATAATACTCCATAGACAAATGGATGCTGTTTTTTCGAGAACACATTGAATTACTGATTTTTTCCTTATTTTTATTATTTCTTTTCTTTATTTTTGATTAGAATATTTTATTTTTTTCATTTCTTGTACTAAAGGTACACATAATTAATATTAATATTTTTTCCTGCAGTAATACAAGTTAATATATATATTCTTGCTATAATGTCAATGCAAAAGCTTTAAACTATGGGAACCTGCCATTTATTGATAAAATGTTGTGGGACTATGATTAATGTTTGTGTCTGATTCCAGAAAATGGGATAAAAAATAAGGAGCACAAACTTAACCTGAATAGTGCCAAAAAAGAGCACACAGGAAATACTAATGTGAGAATCGAGGTTGCAACACTTGACATATGTTAAGTTGTAGGACTTCCTTGTATCTACACTCTTTGCGAAGTACTCATACAAGTACAAAGTTTGACTATCATGCTGGCTCCCTATATCCCTGAGAATGACAAAAAAAAAATCAGACAAGGGAATGACATTTCCCCATCAAAAATGGAATTCTAATTCTTTTCTTCGTATATTATGGCAACTTCCTGTAGTCTTGGCTACAAATGGCTAAATGAAATATTACTGCATTCTGTCCTACATACTTGTGGGATAGAAATTACTTTATATTGGACCTATACAAGGGCCTTATGTTTTTGATTGTTTTTTCTTTTCTTTTGATAATTGACTCATACACCCCCATAACTGAACATTGAATTCTGAGCTAAACTTGATGTTTTTTAACACCTACTTCAGGGGAATTGTATTTTAATTTAAAATCTAAGACTTTTTGAATTTTTTTTGTTTGAGATTGTATTTTTATAAAAATTCAAGAATTTTGATTTTGTTCGAGAAAAGATCTTCAAGAAAGAAGCTTGAAACTTTTATATCCAGAGAATGAACTGTTGCAGAAAGATGCCGGAAACCCTACACTTCATCAAGAAGATCAAGAATGAACTTTGGATATGATTGATTGAACTGAACTTTCTTTGAATATTTATTGTAAATATACAATTATGCCAAAAGGGACTGCCCCTAATTGGGCTTTCTGTCAATGCGCCTAGCAAAACATTGGTTTTGCTTTCTTTTCTTTTCTATTTCCTCTCTCACTATTCTAATTCCTCTTAGAAATTTGAATATCGTGTATATCTATAGTTAGAAGTGCATTTAGGATTATAAATTGATTATGTTAAATGATCAATGGGGAGACTAGTCTCCCAATGATCATTAGGGGAGATTGTAAATCTTGAAATTTCTCAGACTTATGAATGTTAAAAATTTCCACATTTGAGGAATCCTCCATTGGAACAAATTCCCTACTGGAAACATTCCTCATTTTGATGTGAGAACTCGCCAGGATCAGAAATGGGAGGACCTCTACTCCACCCATACTTAAGACTGCTTTAGGGGAGAAAACTCCTTGCTATGGGAGGACCTCCACTCCACCCGTACTTAAGACTGCTTTAGGGGAGAAAACTCCTTGCTAAACAATGAAAGTACTTGGATCCATGCTTATGATGAGGCGAGCCATGCCTGTTTTTAGAATTGATACAATGGGATGCTAGGTACCTATAAAGGTCAGGCAGGTTTTCTCTTGATGGGATTAGTCGACTCAGCTGTGTTTTCTCTGGTTCAGACTTACTGAGGGGATTAGTTGACTTAGCTGGAATTCAGATGGGCTGTCCTTTAGGAAACATCTACGGTGACTGGTAGATGGAAGAACTTAGGGGAGGTGACATAGGAAAAAAAACCCCTATATAAAAAAAAGTATCTTTTGAGCAAGGGAGGCTTGGAGATCCTTGGAGATAGAGGCTTAGAGATCCTTGGATCCTTGGAGATAGATCCTTTTGGAGGAGGCCCTTTGAAGATCTCTTGAGAAGAAGTCCCTTGGGAGGCTGACTCTGGCTGGAACTCCCTCTGGGGAGACTGTTCCCCAGACATCCTTGCTTAAGACAAATCTTGTGGTATGTGATAAAAAAACTGACTGATTTTCTCTCTTAAGACTCAGGTCTAGGCCATGTTGGCTTACTTATTCCTTTCTTACTCTCTCTTTCTTTGATTCCTCATTGTATTATTAATTAAAATTCTCTATAAACTGCCCCCCTCCAAATCTCTATAAAACCCAATTGACTTGGGCATATTCATAATTTGGGAATATATTCCCTGGTGACCACCTTATATTTGATTTAAAAAACAAGACACTGTAGTGAAACATATTTTCTGCGGTCACAATTTACTCACCCTCTCTTATATCTATCATAATTTGTATCTTCCACCATTTAACTCACTACAGTTTACAACATCAACCATTTTAACTATTACAGTTTATGGCATCGACTATTTTAATTGTAACACCTATATGAAGAAGTTCACCATGTCTCCCTTTCCCTATAAAAAATTGACGATTCCATCAATCAACTCATATTTTAGGGATTGTCCAAAGAACCAAAGTAGATACCATGCATACCACATAAATTTAATATAAATAAAACTAACTCAGCCTGATTTTTTAAAAAATTGAATACTTAGAATTCATTTAGGTCTTCATGTGTTTTTAAAAAAATGATTATTTTAAATCTTATAAGGTTCTAATATAACTTAAATATTTATTGTTTTGCCTTTTCTAACATTTACTTTTTTTAGGTCCTCACAAAGGGTCGATTTTTATAAAGTTAACACATGATACTGAGATTTATGTATTTCTTAAAAAAATTCCATTCAGAAATCACCAAACGTTTTAACTTTTCAACCCACTACTTGGCTCTATATTTTCTATATTTATCTTTGTGTAGAGCTTATTATTCTCTGAGAGAATATTAAAAACATCTACAATAATGACATTGCTATCATTGACATTTTGCTAGTCTACTAGTACTTCCTTTATAAAATTATATACTATGCCATCTGGGGCATACATTTTTATTAATGGACAAAATTACTTTAAGCATAATGTCACTGTTATATCCTTCTAGATTATCAATGTTTATTATTCTCTGAAATTGTGATAGCAATTCCTACATTTCCTTGAATTATCTAAAACAGAATGAATTCTATGTAAGCCCCTCATGTTTATTCTGTTGTGTCTTGATGCTTAGAAAATGTAGTTGTATGTGCAAATTGTTTGGATTTTCTTGTTCCTTTCTTTTAATTTTACTGGAAATTTAAATCATTCATCTTAAAATGTTAAAATTTTCTATTCTAAATGTATTCATTCATTCATTCATTTGATTGTTTAATTAATTAATTAATTAAATTCATTTATTTGTTTGTTTGTTTGTTGCATTAAAATTTCCAGGTAACATTCTCCCTCCTTCCCCTCTCTACACCAAAGAAAGCATCATCTGACAAAGATTTGTAAACATAAAATTTTCTGACATTTCTATTTATCAGCTTTTTCTCTGGAAGTAGACACAGCTATTCTTCAAACAATATATATATTGCTGTACATAATGTTCTCTTGGTGCTGCTCATTTCACTCTTCATAATTAAGGTTATAATTTCCAAGTTGGTGCTTACTCTCATTAAATATTATAATTTTCCCAATGGAGGAGATTAGCAATTAGTCTGGAACAAGGAAGGCTGTAGGAACCAGCACAATGATATCCCGAGTAAGTTCCCTCTTTAGGAAAGGTCTAACTCCATTTCTTCTCTGAGGTCTTTTCTCACAGTTCTCTTTCCATTTTTACTACATCTCTACCTTGGCAGAATGCATGGTTTAAAAATTCAGTACATTCTGATCTCAAGGCTGAACAGATGATAATTTGGCAGAGGATTATTCCTTTTACCCTTATAGACTGTTGCCCTGTCAAGCCTAAGTTTTGATCATTCCCATTATCTGCAATCTTAGCACCTACAGATGTCCTAATGAAGTTGGGGAAAATCACAACCTTTCTGACTAGACCTACTACAAATTTATATTATATAACCTTAAGTGGGCCCTCATTCCTTCTAGGCAATCCTTTAATACTTCCCTAATTAACTCATTAGTCCACTTACTATAGAGGACTTTCAAATCTTAGCTCCCTCCTGGAGCTCTTCCTTTCCCCATTTACTGAGCGGAAAACCTTGCCTCATATTTTGCTGAAAAAACTAAGATCATTTGCTCAGTTTATCTTTGTCCCTCCTCCTTATCTCATCCTTCTATATTTTTCTCCACCTCGTCTCACACAAACAAGAAGCCCTTCTTGCCAAGGCTGACACCTCTTTCTAAATGTTTTTGTACACCCAAAGAGATAAGGAAAAAGACTTGTACAAGAATATTCATAGCTGCACTCTTTGTGGTGGCCAAAAATTGGAAAATGAGGGGATGCCCTTCAATTGGGGAATGGATATGTTGGTGATGAAATACTATTGTGCTAAAAGGAATAATAAAGTGGAGGAATTCCATGGAGACTGGAACAACCTCTAGGAAGTGATGCAGAGCGAAAGGAGCAGAACCAGGAAAACGTACACAGAGACTGATACACTGTCGTACAATCGAATGTAATGGACCTCTCCATTAGCGTCCCTGAACAATCTGCAGGGATCTAAAAAACACTAACCACAAACAGAGGATAAACTGTGGGAGTAAAAACACCGATGAAAAGCAACTGCTTGACTACAGGGGTGGAGGGGATATGACTGAGGAGAGACTCTGAATGAACACTCTAATGCAAATACCAACAACATGGAAATGGGTTTGAATCATGAACACATGTGATACCCAGTGGAATCGCATGTGGGCTATGGGAGAGGTGGTGGGAGGGTGGGGAGGGAAGAAAAGAAAATTATCTCTGTTTCCAGTTAATAATGTTTGGAAATGACCAAATAAAAATTAACAAAATAAAAAATAAAAAAATAAAAAAAATAAATGTTTTTGTACAAATGGGTTCTTTTCCATTTTCTTTGATCTTTTTGAGTTGACAGTCCTAGTAGTAGTATCTCTGGGTCAAAAGTTACACACATTCTAATGGCTTTTGGGGCATGGATTCAAATTGCCTCCACAGGGTCTATATTGTCAATGATAGATCTAAGGGATCACTTTTCCCATAGCTCCTATAACATTTGTCACTTTCTTTTATTGGTCAACATTTCCAATCTGAAGTGACTGGATTATTTTAAATAAAGCTATTGATAGCTTGAATTTTTTCCCCTCAAAATTCGCTATTAATATCCTTTGGTCATTTTACCAAATGAGGAATGAAACTAACATTAATACAAAGATTTTTGTCTAATTTCCTCCATCTATTCTAGTTGAAGTACACTGATTTTGTTTATGGAAAAAATTAACTTTATGTAATCAAAGCTGTCCATTGAAATCTGTCTGTCTGTATCTCTGTCTCTGTCTCTCTCTCTCACACACACACACAGTCATAAACTTCTATCCACAGATCTGACAAGTAATTATCCACTAATTTGTTATGATGTCACCCTTTATGCCCATATCATATACCTATTTGGAGCTTGTCTTAATATATAGGGTGAGATGTTATTCTATACCTAGTTTCTACCAGATTGCTTTCAAAATTTCCCAAGAGTTTTTGAAGAATAATCACTTCTTTCTCCAATAGTAGAGATCTTACAGTTTAACAATAGGCTATAGTCATTATTTACTTCCACATATTATGTAGCTAATCTATTCCACTGACTAACCACTCTATTTCTTACCTAGTATAAATTCTTTTTTATGATTAAGGCTTTATAGTATAGTTTGAGACCTGGTTCTATGTGGCTTCTTTACTTTCTACTCTCCCCCCCCCCCCCAATTAATTCCCTGGCTATTCTCAGTCCTTTGCTCTTTGAGATGAAATTCTTTCCCCCCTTACCCCCCCCAACCCCCCCCCCCCCCCCGCTCTATAAGCTAATCCATTGATTGATAGGTTGAGTAAATTAATTTAGGTGGTATTGTCATTATTATTATACTAGGTTGGTCTATTGATGAGTAATTAACATTTTCTAATTATATTTGTTCTTATTTGAATAAAGAAAGTTTTGTAATTATATTCATAAAATTCTTATATGGTTTATGGAAAATAGATACCCAAGTATCTGATACTGGCTGTAGTTATGTTAAAAGGAATTTCTCTTACTATTTTTACTGCTATTACTATCCTTCTGGGGGGGATATAAAATCCAGAATTCTGAGTGAGTTTATTTTATATCCTTTAAACTTGTTGGCTGACTGACTAAGATCCTCAGAGTAAATCATCAAATCATCTCAAAAAAAAAGTGGTGATTTTGTTTCCACTTTACCTATGCTTATTCCCTTAATTTATTTTTCTTGTCTTATAGCTATACTGTGCTATACTGAACAGTAATGATAATGTACATTCTTGTTTTATGCTTGATCTTATTTTAAAGGCTAATACCTTATTCCCATGCAGATAATACTGACACCTGGTTTCATATGGATTTCTATTCATCAATGCTGAGAAAAGTTTCACTTACTACTATTCTTTATAGTATTTTTAACATGACTTAAAATAGAACCTTGTCAAAAAATTATTTTCTGTCAATTGTTTTTGTAATTAATATGGTTAATTGTGTTAGTAGTTTTCCTAATATTGAACCAGCTCTATAATTCTGGCATAAATTCAGCCTGAGCATTCTCTGATATGCTACTGAAGTCACTTTGCCAATATTTTATTTAAAACTATTTAATCAATATTCATTGATATTGATATCAATATTTAGGGAAATTCACCTTAATTTTCTTTCTCTAGGTATTAAGATATTAGGTATTAATACATATTTGTACATGGAAGTAATTGAGTAGAGCTTTTAATGGCCTTTATTTTGTATGTTTTAGGTGTACTGTTACTAATTATTTAGGTAATATTGTTAGCAATTTTTTAGATAATTCATTTTTAAAAATCCTTACCGTCTGTCTTAGAACAAATATTATGTACTTTGTATTACTATTGGTTCTATGACAGAGTAGCAGTAAGGGCTAGGCAATGGGGGTTACATGACTTGCTCAAGATCACAGAGCTAGGAAGTATCTGAAGCCAAATATGAACCAGGACCTTTTATATCTAGGCCTGGCTCTGTATTCACTGAGCCACCTAGCTGTGCTCCCAATAATTCATTTTTAAGTTCATCTAGCCCTTACTCTTCTTCTTCCCCTCCCCATCCCTCATACCTGCTTTGAGAGTTTCTTTATGGCTTATTCAATTTCTTCTTTCTAAGATCTAGTTATTTCAGTCCTCTACTTTCAATAAAATTAATCTGGACAATTTATATATAGTAGTCTCTCAGTGATCGAGAATGACTATTGTCTTTGTGCAGTTTCATCTACAGTGTACCCTCATGTGGCTTTGAAGTCCAAAAGCTGAGGTGCACAGTTTGTGGCACATGGGGCATGGGACTCCAGTTGTTATGGGAGGTGCGGTTGTGGCCTGGTGTCGGCGTTCATGCACAGCGGCAAGATATCGACGTCGCTCATCTTCAAAGGTGGCGGCAGCATGGTGAATGTGGGTTCGCCAGCTGCTTCTGTCAGAGGCAGCGAGTTCTAGTTGCTTTGGTGTCATGCCAGCCCACTTCAAGTTGGACTTTAGCTAATCCTTGAATCTTTTCTTTGGTCGGCCTTGTTTCCTGAGTCCAGCTGACAGTTCACCATAGAATACCTGTCTTGGTATTCACTGAGTCCATGTGGATGACGTATCCAGACCATCGTAGCTGGGTTCTGAGGACCATGACTTCGATGCTGGTGGAGTTGGCTCTGTTGAGGACTTCCTGGTTGGTGATTTGGTCCTGCCATCGGATCCTCATGATTGACTGGAGGGAGCGTTGGTGGAATTGCTCCAGCTGTTTCATGTGCTTTCAGTACAGTGTCCATGTCTCGCAACCTTACAGGAGTGAGCTGAGGACCACTGCGTTGTGTAAACCTCAAATTTCCTTAGACTTATAAATGTTGGAAATTTCACCATTGGGATATTTCATACTTGGAAAATTTCTTACTGATAGTCTATTGGAATGGGAACCCCATTGGCATGGGAGGTTCCTTCTCTTCCCTTCTTAGGATTACTTTAGGACAGAAACCCTTTGCTGAACAATGGAAAGGACTTTGACCTATGCTTAAGCATAGAACAGGAATTTCTTTGAATCATGATTGATTTTAGAATTGATACAATGGAGATACTTGGAATAAATCTCCACCCTATTCAGTCCTAATAGGATTGAGTAAGGGCTGCAGCCTAGATCAAAATTTAATTATTCCAATCTCTACCCTACTCAAGTTAACAGGATTTAGAAAGGGCTGTAGCAAAGGAGTAAAGATTTAATCATTTGAAAATATGACCTTCAACAGACATGTGCAAAAGCCAGAAACCTCTGGGCGGTCCTGGGTTAAGCTAGAGCCTCCATTGGCACAGGGAAATTGATGAACAGGGATTGGTAGATGGGAGAACTGAGGGGAGGAACTTGGATGGTTTCCTTAAAGATAGGGAGTCTGCAGACTCCAGGGGAGGTGGTGGAGTCTTGGTCGGTGTGGTTCCTGTGGGCTCTGAGAAGGCTTGCTCTGGAGGAAGCTGAAGGTGGGGGCCTCTGAGACTTTTTCTCCATTTTGGACACGTGAGTAATAGGGACTGATCTCTTTTCTTTGCCCCAGCTATCTAAGGGCTTGGGCCTTTTGGCCCAGCCTAAACAGAAGGGGTATTTAAGCCCTATTCCCTTCTCTCCCTTTTTCTCTCTCTCTATCTCTAATTCCTTTCTTACTCCTATTGTAATTAAACTCCAAAAAAGGCTGACGGCTGACTTGAGTTTTTCATTTAGGAATTACATAGCTGATTCCTTGGCGACCTTAAATTAATATATATCAGTCTTTTAAAGTGATTCCCTTGTTACAGTTGTACACTTTGAGCTTCGTCGCAGTACTTACACCTCTGTGTTGGAGGACTTTGCAGCACAGCCGCCCAAGTGCCTGGCTGGCCTTTTGGATCCTGGCATTAATCTCGTGGTCTAGGGACCGGTCGCTGGAGATGGTGCTGCCCAGATACTTGAAAGTGTTGAAGCTAGAAAGCTGCGTGCCGTCGATTGTAATGCACGGCTGGTTCATTGGCCTCCCTGGTGCAGGTTGGAACAACACCTCTGTTTTGCTGAGGCTGATAGTCAGGCCAAACAGTTTTGTTGTGGTGGAAAACATGTCCACAATGGTTTGGAGATGATTTTCTTGGTGGGCCATGACAGCACAGTCATCTGCAAAGAGAGCTTCCAGGATGAGTCTCTCTGTTGTCTTTGTTTTTGCAGTCAGGCGGTGAAGGTCAAATAGTGAGCCATCCAGTCTGTATCTGATGTAGACTCCCAGGTCTAGATCCATCACAGCATGTTGTAATACTTGGGTGAAAAATAGGTTGAATAGTACTAGAGCGAGGACACAGCCTTGTTTCACACCATTGGAGATGTTGAAGTGATCAGAAGTCTCTCCACCAGATAGGACTTCCCCTGTCATGTTGACATGAAAGAGCAGGATCAGTTTGACAAATTTTGCTGGGCAACCAAGCTTGCTGAGGATCACCCACAATGCATCCCTGTTCACTGTGTCGAACTCCTCTGTCAGGTCTATGAAGACAATGTAGAGACTCAGGTTCTGCTCAAGGCATTTTTCCTGCATTTGCCTCACCGTGAACACCATGTCGATGGTGCTGCCATCTGGTCAGAAGCCACATTGTGATTCAGGCAGGTTCTGCTCTGAAACAGATGACAGGAGTCTGTTGAGTATAACACGGGCAAGGATCTTTCCAGCAGTGGAGAGTAATGAGATGCCTCTGTAGTTGTCACAGGCTGCTCGTGAGCCTTTGTTCTTGTATAGGGCTACGATGGAGGCATCTCTGAGTTCTCGGGGCATGTCTTCCTCTTCCCATATGCTGGTCAGCACTATGTGGAATGCCTGGAGCACCTTTCCATTTAAGGCCTTGTACACCTCGGTTGGGATCCCGTCTTTACTGGGTGCCTTGCCTGCACTAATTTGTTTAATGGCTTTTTGGACTTCCTCTATTGAAGGAGGGACATCAAGTTGTTTAATGGAGCAGTTTGGGGGGATCTGGTCAAGGGTGCTTTGGTCGACTGAGGAGGGTAGGTCGAAGAGCTGGCTGAAGTGTTCTTTCCACCTGTTGCTGATGCCTTTTTTATCTTTTATGAGAGTGTCACCGTCAGAGGATAGCAAGGGAGGGGTGGTGGGTTTTGATGGCCCATAGACAGTCTTGAGGGAACTGAAAAATTGTTTGTAGTTTTTCATATCAGCAAACCACTGGATTTCTTCTGCCTTTTTTTCCCACCATTGGTCTTGCATCTTCCTGATCTCACTGCTTTGGCTGAATAGACGGAAGAAACCAATAAGAAGGTTCAATGGCTGAGAGGGTGATGCAGCGAAGCACTGTGGAGTGCTTAGGGCTTCTGGACAATTAATACTTTAGTATAGTCATATGTTTCATTTAGATTGTCAGCTTTATTTAGTACATGATTGAGTGAAATGGCAAATAATTATTTCTTATTCAGTTGTTGTGAATCTATATATTTCATTTAATATTAGTAATTCCATTTTCTTCTTTCTTTTTAAAAAAATCAAGTCAGCTAACAGTTTATGTTATTGTTTTGTTTCCCTCCTTCCCCCCAAAACTGCTATTTTTCATTAATTAAAAGAAAATTATTCCAATCTCTCCTTTCCTTGGTAGTGGTGACGGCTAACTTGTATGTGATCCTGACTGTGGCTTCCTGATACCTGAATTATTTTTTCTGGCTGCTAGTACTATTTTTTATTTGATCAGGAAGATCTGGACTTTGGATATAATATTCCTGGGAGTATTCATTTTTCTGTGGGTGTGTTTTTCTAAAAGGTGGGTAACCAAATTAATTGTTTCCCTTCTGCCCAGTTTCTAAGAGATCTGGGCACCCCCTCCAATTTCTTGAAATATATGGCTGAGTCCTTTTCAAAGTCATAGTTATCAGTTACTTGAGTGATTTTTAAATTTCTTCTTTTTGAGCTGTTTTCCAAATCAGTTGGACTATACTTCTACCTCTACTTCACCATCTAAGTACAAGGTGGAGATAGTTTCTTCAGATAAGTAGTTCATCCAAAAAAGATCTAGGGATTGGGGTGGAGTCAAGATGGTGAAGGGGAAGTAGCTGAAGTCAGTTACTGCAACTAACTTCCTCTATAAACAAATGACCAGGAAAACTGATTAAAGAGGTTATTATTCCCATTTGTAAAATGGGAAAACTGAGATTTAAGTTATTCACCCAACATTATTATTAATAATAATAAACTACTTAGATTAATTTATTTGCCATAACTATAAGTTTCAAAAGCTATATTGCTAGTGTCAAAACCCACTCTTTTTCTACTACATCCAGGCTTGCTAAGAGCATGGATGTATCATCATAGGATCCATACCACCAGATTTTCCTATAGTTAAAAATTGGCTGATAATAAAGCATCCCAAAGTGGGGTAGGGAGGAGAATGTTTACTGGTTGTGGTGGTGATGCAAGTTGGGAAGAATTTTTTGGAATTCTTTCTGGCCCAAATTGTGACAGCAAAATATCCCATGGAGGATGGGCACAAAACTAGTTTGCTATGGAAGGTGATTAATGAATCTTTGTACCATTTAGAATGGCAAGGAACTGTGAAGATGCCAGTGTATGTCAGCTATTATACTAAGATTTCAATCAATTTTTGTCCCCAGGTTGGATCCAATTTGAGATGCTTTAGTAGAGTGGTTATAATATTTTCAAAAGATAATGAACAGTAAGTTTAATAGGGAAAAACACAGTTCTTTAAATCAAGGTATCAAAGCATCAGCATACTATTCCAGTATTAAAAATGATGTAACTCCCTAAGAAGAAAAGCTAAACATATTATATAAGCTTCTGCTGATATTCTTAGCTCAACTTGACACTTTCTGAATAAAGGGCTCAACCTAAGAACAAGTATGACCTATTTTAATAGGAGCTAGGCAAGAATTAGACCAGAGGAGAGGATATTAGGGACAGAAAGAACTGCCTTCTGCCAATCTCCTATGGACATCATGCCAGGAAAAAAAATGATTTAAAAAAAATTTTTTTAAAGAAAATTCTAGTCCTGAAATTTTTGGGAACTTATTTGGAAAAGAATCTGTTTTAAATTCAAGGAAATGTTTGGGTCATATCGTTTTACCTAAAATTTATGAGATTTAAAAAAAATATAGTCACTCAGTCATTTATACTAGTCAGCTTTTTCAAGGTCAGTATCCATATTTTTGTTATTACTATACCACAAATTTTTGAAGCACTGTTAAATAAACCACTCCATTTTTTTTGTTCCAAAAAAGTCCTAAAAACATTTCTACAATTAGAAAGCAATTCCTCCAAAAGAAAAACATTTTTTATGCTTTAAACTTTTTTAAATTGTGTTTTAAAATTTTAACAGTGTAGGAATAAATGATTTTATTAGCTAAGAAGTAAAATTATTTTACATAATGACCATTTATTATGTATAGGCATTTGCTCTGATGAACTACTCCTTCAGTAGCAAAACTTTATTTTAGAAATAAAATGAAATCTATAGTTTTACTTCTGATCACTACTTAACTGAACATTCGTAGTTAATTTTAAAAAATACTCAGAAAGCAGTCTGTATGTCCTAGTCATTTCCCACTCTTGCTCTTTCTGGTCTCCACTCCAACTTGTTTTGGCTGCTAAAGGCCAAAATTAGGTTTGAAACAGAAGGGGGAAAAAGTTTTCAGGAAAAATACAGCCAATTTCAAATAAAGAGGCTTTTTTTTTTTTTAGCTCACCTACTTCATTTTGATTGACACATGGCAATTCAAAAGAGTCATCCAAGGGAGCATGTTTTGAATGATCCATGAAAGACAGAGCTGACTAGGAAATATTTGGGAAAACAGAATACGGCGTGCTCAAAACCAGTGCTGGTTCACTTGTCCAAACAGTAGCACACAAATGATCACTGTAGCCCTTTCTCATATCCAATAACCAAAACTAATTTGAGTATCACAGAAATACTATATTTAAGCATTTTAAAATGCTATACTTTAGAGTTCCTTTAGAACACAAATAATTTACATATAACAGAGCAAATATTTTCAAGGCACCCTTTGCTAACTTTTCTCCTGTTCTCAAAGTAGCTTTCAATATTATCAGAAAAATTCTGCCATTTTTTAAATGAGTAAAAGATAAAAGCAACTTAGTTCTCTAGAGGCTTGATTTGGGGCTCATAGAAGCTAGTAGCATTTAAAAGCACTTAGTAACACTTGAGAAACTTGGATTTGCAAGTGAGCACCAGTCACCATCAAAAGAAACTAACATTTTATCCTCTAGGCTTTACTTGATTTATCACACAGGACTCAGAATCTCAATTCATAATTGAAAGCAGACACATACAATCTCCCTTTACTTTGTCATCTCTAACCATGCACAAAATGTAAATGAATGAACTTGTAGTACTTAACTGTGAAATGAGTTTGAATTTTGCCACTGGTCAGTTGATTATAATAGGTAGACTAGTTCCTGCTTGACAAATTAAACATCCTGAAAGTAAATAAGGCCCATTGGACTCTACTCCTCAGTCAAAAGATACTGAGTAGCCCCCTGAATTCAAAATATAGTATTAGATGATTCACAAACCAAATATAGAGAAACTAAGTTACTACCCTTCAGGAACATACAATGGAAAAGAGGGAAAAAACAAAAATATTTCATCAATAGAACTCACTAAAAAGTGCTATTTAGTAGGCTAGAGCTAAAATTTATTGTGTTTGTCCCTTCCCTCAACAGGCAGTCCTAAAAAGTAACAGTTTCTTTAGGAATCATAATAAGTAAAATTAATCTTTTCAAATGCTATCATAATAACCTAATGTATATACATGTTAATATGATGAAATCAGGGCTCATTCTATGTACCATTCTATGTAGCATCTATGCTCTTATGTCCCCTAGTGGATACAATTATGTAAGGTAGAGAAATAAACAATGTCTATCATTGTACTATACTTTTTTCTTTGAACAGTGCCCTTTACCTTCCTATCTAATTTGAACAAAGAAAAAGCAAGAAAGAGAACTACTCTGTAATACATTTACCTATCAGCATATGCAATAACATATGAAACCTTGGCTAAAAGTGACACTACTGTAGTTATGTATGTATGTACACAAATACTCACCATTTCCAATTAAGTGCATATTAAAAGTTAATGTAATTGAATAGAGATTTCACTTCTTCTTTTTGAGATTTGGGCCTTAGACACAAAGTAGACTAGTCAAATCTGAGATAAAAAGTTTTAGTACAAGAAAGAGCTTTTCTTTCAATACAATTAGAAGTAAAAATGTAACAAATCTGACTTAAAGTTACACAAAACTCCCTATCCCAAGAAAGATGTCAATTTTATACCCAGAGATTTTGAGAATCATGTTTCTAAATTAGGTTTTTTTGAGTCTATAAGCCAAAGGGAGGTTTCATTCATTTTAACAGAAAAACAAGGATGCTTGTTAATAATCCTATCCTATCAGTAATTTCAAAGTCCTTCTAGCTCTAACATTCTGATTCTACATGACAGAATAAACACTAAGTATGTATGTTATATGTACATAAACAAACATATGTGCATTTATAAGTATAGCTAGCCTTGGATGTCACCCATGTAACCTACTGCATTCTGGCTCCCACTCAGTTGTTATTTCACCTTTCATAAATTTTTCCTCATTAAATTTCTGGCTTGCAACCTGAACAAATGGGGCTTCATATATGGTAGGGGTTCACTAAGAATAAAAGGGTTCAAATAACTCTTTTCAGATTAAAAACAAGCAGAATAACACTGACCAAAAAAAAAAAGTATTTGACAGCCTAATTTGATGAAAGTGTAGTTTTAAAGGAAGAAGAGGAGAAATTTAATTGTAAAGAAACCACTTTCTATTTTGGCAAACTTAACAATGGAGTATAGGCAATTCATGGCTCATAAAAGTTCATATCTACAGTGTTCTATCAATTATAAATATATTATTGCTTATGGCACAGTTGTAGTAAATAAATACATCCCTGGTTAACTATGAGATATTGTTATAATTAAAATTGTTGACATCATAAACTGTAGTGATTAAAATAGTGGATGATATAAAAATTATAGTAGATATAAGAGTGGATGAGTAAATTGTGATCGCAGAAAATATGTTTTCACTACAGTGTTTTGTTTTTAAATCAATATATAAGGTGGTCACCAGGGGAAAATTCCCAATTATTCACTATACCCAAGTCAGCTGGGTTTTATAGAGATTTTAATTAATACAAATGAGGAATTAAAGAAAAGGAGAGAAAGAATAAGAAAGGAATGAGTATGAAGGGCCTTAAGCCAACATGGCCTAGACCTGAGTCTTAAGAGAGAGATCAGTCAGTCCTTGATCACTCTCCACAAGATCTGTCCAAGCAAGAATATAGACACCAGTTCAGCCAGCCATCCTTCTCCAGAGAGAGATTCTTCTGACTGTCCTGAGACTCAGCTTTTTCTCTCCTTATAAAGGGAATTTTCTCCTATGTCACCTCCCCTAAGTTCTCTCATCTACCAATCACAGTAGATGCTTTTCAAAGGACAGACAATTCTCAGTTTACACCTAAGAAGACTAATCTTTTGAGCAATTCACACCTGAGTAGACTAGAATCTCTGAGTAAGTTTTCACCTCTTTGTTCCTAATAAGTTCACAAGTTGCCTTACCTTTATAGATACTTAGCACCCCCCTGTATTATATCCAAAAATAGGCATGGCTTAAGAACTTTTTTGTCTTGCTATAAGTATGGGCTTAAGTACCTTTCATTGTTCAGCAAAGAGTTCACAACTTTATCTTCCCCCAGGGCATGCCTAAGTATGGAGAAGTAGAGTTCTCACATTCCTGACTGATCAAGTACCTCCACTGCTCAAATGGGGAATGGTCTTAACCCAGCCTTATGAAGCAGGGTCTGGGAAATTTTTAAGGTTCACAATAGAGATTTCAAATTTCATAATCATAGACATTCTTTTCCATTTCCTTACCACCTTGCAAATAAGTTTTGGAATACTCCTTGGATTCTTATTTTTAGACTGGCCTCTGATTTCATCATTGTTAAGGAAGAGTTTCCTTTAAGCAGTCTCCCTTTATCAATGCAGATGGTCAACTATTCTGCAATTTATATCTTTAAAGTAACTTTTATTGATGTCTTTTGTTTATCACATCACTATAATTTTCTCCTGCATCCCACCTCCCAGAGAGTCATTCATTTTACCCCTAAAACTTCTGGCTGGCTGGAAAAAAGGAGGAAACAAAAAAAGATAAGCATTATGTTACACACACACACATGCATGCACACACAAAGGACTTTAGGACATTCTTTCCCCCCATAATATGTAGATGTTCGATTTACAGCAAAATGTGGAGGTTATACTACTTTAATACTTCAATTCCCACAATCAATTATTCCAAATTATTTTCTTGTTTGTTTTCTTGCCATCAACTATACTTCCACCTTCAACAAGTAGATGTCTTGTTTACTTCACTAAGAAGACTGAGCCTATTCTATTTACAATTGTTATTACTCTGAACATTCATTAGAAAGAATTGCAGAGGTCATCTAGTCTAGTTCCCTCACTTTATAGAAGACTAACTAGATCCAGAGAGAGTGATGGACTTGCTTGAGGTTCTACAGTGGCTGTGCCAAAAGTTAAACACAAGCTTCTGACTACACTCAATATTCCCTTCCATTAAACCATGATCCCTCACATCAGCTGAACATTGCCAATCTCATCTTCTTTCTGGTTGAAAAAGGACAGCTTGACTACTCAGTAATATAAATATTTCCACCAGTGCCTTTAATCCCATTGCCTTCCCTAGTGTGGAGAAGAGAGAATTTACAATGCACCAATGTTCCTTATATCTCTCTCTGACTGACTCTATTTCACAATTGTGACAGAATTGCCATTTCCCTCAATATCCTCCAAACCAACACTCTCTATAGAGAATAGGGAATTCCTATCCCTCTTACCTTATCTTCTTACCCTTGTCCTGTCTTCCCCAAATAAATCCTTACTTGAGAAAAGAAGAGAAAAGAGAAAGAGAGGAGGGGAAGCTGAAAGGACATTCTTCATTCTCTTCTATAATATTACATAGTTGCCAGAGACATCCAAAGACCTCCCTTTTTGGTTAATGTGCAAACTACCAAATCTCTAAACTGCAGAAACCAGTATCAAATACTGTGGCCCATAACAGCATATAACTAATAACAAAATAACTGTTATTTTATAGAACTTGTAAGGTTTGTAAAGTATTTTACATATGATATCTCATTTGAGTCTCACAGTCTCACAATAGATGATCCTATTTTTAGAAGAGAAACTTGAGATTTGGATAGAATGAATTACACAGTGTTGTATATAACGAGTAAATATTGGAGGCAATGAGTAGAACCCTGGTCATTTGAACTACAAGAGAAAGGTGCTTTCCACTATGCTCATAGCCTTTTCCTTAATGGTTTAGAGAAATTTTGCATTCTGATAGTTTCTAAGAAATTGTGCAGCACCTTAATTGAATTCAAACTTTTCTATGACACAATGCACTCTATTTTTAACCAGTGATGCTATATGGTTAAGAATGTGGAATATCAGTCTCTGAAGAATTAAAGTTGAATGCCACCTCAGTGACAATAGTCATGCACAGTGGGCATAAGAATGCATTATTAATGAAGACTTGCACAGAAATGGCATAAAGACACTCTTTAGGTAGCTCTATGACCAGAAAAAGAATTCGATTCAGGTACTTGGAGCAAGGGCTAAAAGTCAGTCTGAATGCTCCACTGACACCGAAGTAATGCCCTATGGCCTAGATGATATATATCTAGAACTTTGGGGAGTCTACTTCCTGTCTAAGCCCACAAAAAAATTTCTCAACATTGGTCCCAGTGGCCAGAAGGAATCCAAACTGTCCATTCCCCTTTATGGTTTTGATCTCGTGGTCTTCTCCAGTCTGGTTCAGCATCCCCTACCACTTCCTGCTGCCTGACAAAAGTTCTGGAATTCTAAGATCTTGCATCCATCTGATACTGCCTATTATGGGCTTGGTTTCCAATGACACAAGATCACTACTTGCTATGAGACTGTATCTCAACAGGATTTTAAAGAATCTCTTACCTGATAACTCTTAGCAGACCCCTTTCCGTATACTGACATTCTGCCTGGACTCTTTCATCAGTGGCTAATATTCTCCTACCCTCTTATATTCTCCCTGTCGCAGGGACTCTAGACCCCTGGCTACCAATGTACAAATCCCAGTCCCTAGTCCTAATTTCTTGCTTCTTTACTCCCAACCTCCTCAATGATATTCCCCTACAACTAATTCCAGATTTACTCACCCTTTTCACTCTGGATCCCCATCCCTCAAATAACAAATTTCTCTTCATTTAAATCTCTTGCTCTCTGATCATTTGGCATTTGGTGAGAACTGGTTCTCTCTTGATAAAACAGCTTCACTTACCATCTTTTCTCTACTGGCTAATGTTCTCCTAATATTGGTCAAATACTCTCTCATAAATCAGAACTCACTGGTTGAATTCTCTTTGCTCTCTATTTCCAGAGTCTCCCTTTACCACCACCCAGCAACAACTTCTCCTGGAAGATTCAAATTTATTTCTTAAAACAGATCCTAGTGGCTATTATCTTTTTCTAGTTTTTGTAGTTGCCTGATTATTTTATTGATCTGCTCATTCTCTCTTTTATTCATTCATTCATTCATTCATTCATTCATTCATTCATTCATTCATTCATTCATTTTTGGGCCCTTAACTTCCATCTTAGAATACTGTGCATTGGATCCAAGGCAGAACAGTGGTAAGGAGTAGGCAATGGGGGTTAAGTGATTTGCCCAGGGTCACACAGCTAGGAAGTGTCTGAGGAAAGATTTGAACCCAGGACTTCCCATCTCTGGGCCTGGCTCTCAATCCATTGAGCCACCCCCCTTATTGATATAAGCATTCAGAGAGTTAAATTTTCCTCTAAGTAATACTTTGGCTGGATCTACTAAATTCTGTTATGTTGTGTCATTCTCTTTAATGAAATTATTATTTTTGTGATTTATTCTTTGATTCACTCATTCTTTAGGATAAGGTTATTCAGTTTCCAATTAATTTTTAGTCTTTTTTATGCAGCCCCTTGTTGAATGTAATTTTTATAGCATTATGGTCTGAAAAGAATTCATTTAAACTGGTGGCTACTATTTATCCACCCACAGGACATTCTTCTTTCCTCCACAGAATCAAGTATCTGATTCACAGTCTTTCTCTCCATTCCAATTCCTGCCCTAATAGCAGAGGACTTCAACACCCATATGGATGTTCCCTCCAAATCCTAATTTACCAGATTCTCAAACTACTCAAATTCCATTTTTATTCCAGCTGAGAAAGAGAAATGGTTATACCTTTTGATCTTGCTATCAACAGTAAAGGTCCTACATCCAAATTCATGAATCCTGAAATTATCAAAATCTTTTAAAACTTCATCTATCTTAATCTAACTTTGTTCAACATACTTAGTGAACACCTTTCACATGCCTGATGAGAGAACATACAGGGAAGGGAAATAGACAAGTATTGCATGTGATGATAAGGCACGAATGCCTTTGACATTGATGAGACAACAAATCCATTAGGGCAAAGAAGATTCCTCACCCTGGTTGCATTCATATTCTCAAAAAAGGCCTGAAAGCATCCTCCTCTCTTGCAAATTTCTTTACAAAATATATTTATTTTAGAAACATATACTGTGAGAATTTCATATCATACTACTATTATTCTCAATTATCGTTACTATGATTTATAGCTATTTACTATGGCTTTTCAAAAACAGCTACAGACACAACAATTTGATTTGAGAGGGCAATAATCCACCTATCCTAAGATTCTTCATTTGCTATTTTCTATTTTTTTCCTACCCTGTCATTTTTCTATACCTCAACTTAAAGGCTTTTTACCTTTACCTTTACTAAGGTAAAAACTATCCATATTACCAAGGTAATAGCCATTACCAAGAAGACTAGCAATCTTATTTAAGGCCAGACTAAGACCATTTTGTCACTGAAATAGTTATGATTTACTACCTAATGAGACAAGCTATGAATGACAGACATGGATCCTTCTCAAAGGAAACTATGAATGACTTATGACATCTATATTATCTAGTTTCTTTCATAGTAGTAAGGCAATAAGCATGCAAAATACTAATATACATGTGCTCCAGAACCTGACTGAATTGGTAAAAATAAATACTTCCTTTCAGCTTAAGGTCTCCCATATTCAGCAATAGTATGAAAAAAAAGTTTCAAATTTGAAATAAAAAACTGATTTTAAAAATATAAAGAAGCATAAAAGCATAAATTTTGCTATTTTCATCATTTACCTTAATTAATTATGTAGAATATTGGAAAGGGATCCTACCTTTCAAATTCAAAAAGATTGAATCAAAAAGATTAAAAAAAAAAACCCTATAAAACTGTGCATACTCTTGGAATTCAGCAATATGACTACTAGGTCTAGATACCAAAGAGATCCAAATAAAAAGGAGAAAGGACTAATTTGCACAAAAATATTTATAGTAGCTCTTTTTGTGAAAAAGAATTGGTAAATGAGGGAATATCAATCAACTAAGAAAGGCTGGGCAGGTTTTCCTTAAGAAATGACAAGTATGTTGATTTCTAAAATATCTGGAAAGACTATTATGAACTGAAGCAAAGTGAAGTGAGCACGACCAGCAAATTGAAATGAGCAAAACCAAGAGAACACTATACACAGCAATAGCAATACTGTATGAAAAAACATCTCCTGAATAACTTGGCTATTCTCAGCACCACAATGATCCTTGAAGACAACTCCAAAGGACATATGATGAAAAATGCTATCTACCTCTAGGTAAAAAAAAAGAAAAATACAGATTTAAGCATACCATTTTTCATTTTATTTTCTTTGTGGGTTTTTAAAAAAAGAAAAAAAAATACACACACACATATATATATATATATATATATATACATATATATATATGTCTTCTTCCACAGCTGGGCAGACAAGGAAATATTTTGCAAATAGCATAAGTATAATCTATATCAAATTTCTTACTATCTCAGGGAGGGGAAGAAGTAAATACATAGTAACTACATAGAAATAATGGGAAGAAGAGAATTTGAACCTCAAAAGGATAGCAAATGAATATTAAAAACTGATTTTCCATGTAATTTAGTTGGGGGAGGGATGGGGGAGGAAAAATCTTGGAAATGTAGAATAAGGTATTTGATGAAGGTCTTTAATTGCTGAACTCCAGAGTCTGCATTAGAATCTAGAGTCAATAGAGAACTGTTGGATCTCATTTAATTTTCCCAATTTAATCTGCCATGACTCTCTATCAAAAAAGCAACTAATAAATACTTTCTTGCCATGCCTAGAAGAAAATTCTTTTCAAGAGGTGATGGGACTTACAAGGAGAAATTCTATTCTAGATTTGGTTTTCAATAACAGAAAGAAACTAGTTACCATGGTGGAAAGGAAAGGAACAAAGCAGATATTTAGGCACATGTCTATATTTGGTTTTGTACCCTTACCTTCCATCTTGAATCAATACTATGTATTGGTTCTGTGAGATTTAAAATGGTTGAGGTCTTAAACTGCAGTGATTAAAATAATGGAAAATATAAATTGTGCTAGATATAAGAGAGGGTGAGTAAATTTGACCGCAGAAATATGTTTCACTACAGTGTCTTGGGTTTTAAAATCAAATATAAGGTGGTCGCCAGGGAAATATTCCCAATTATTCAAATACCCAAGTCAATTGGGTTTTATAGAGATTTTTAATTAACAATACAATGAGTAATCAAAGAAAGAGAGAGAGAGTAAGAAAGGAATAAGTATGAAGGGCCTCAAGCCAATATGGTCTAGACCTGAGTCTTAAAAGAGAAATCAGTCAGTTTTTTAACACTCACCACAAGGTCTGACTAAACAAGGATACTAGTGACACCAGGCCAGTGTCCTTCCTCAAAGAGTCTTCCAGCCATAGATTGTTTCAAAGGGCCTCTCTCAAGAGCCTCCAGAGCTCCTACCCCAGAGGGACAGAGCCCCACAGAGGAGCTCCTCAAGGAACTCTCCTTCAGAATGAGAGTCAGAAATAGAAATCTTCAATGAGATCCAAGCGCTTATTTTTAAGGGCAAAATCTCCTATGTCACCTCCCCTAAGTCCTTACATCTACCAATCACTGTAGATGTTTCTAAAGGACCGCCCATTTTGAATTCACAGCTGAGTAGTTTTAATCTCTTTAGTAAGTCAGGAAAAAATGCTGCTGTGTTGACAAATTTCATTAGAAAAAACCTCTGAATAAGTTATCACCCTTTTAGGTTTAAGTAGTTTACAAGTTGCCCCACCTTTATAGGTACTTAGTATCCCATTGTATCAATTCTAAAACAGTCATGACTCAAAGAACTTCCTGTCCCTTCCATAAGCACCATAAACATTTGGATCAAAGTACTTTCATTGTTTAGCAAGCTGTTTTCTGTCCTAAAGCAGTCTTAAGTAGGGTGGAGCAGGGACACTCCCATAGCTAGGAGCCCCCACACTCAAGTAGAGTTCTCACCATCTGCTAGGGAATTTTTAAAGTAGAAGATTCCCCAATGGGGGAAATCCTTAACATTCATAAGTCTGAGAAATTTTGAGGTTTACAGTTCCAAGGAAGAAGAGTCATGAGGGCTAGGCAAGGGGGTTAAGTGACTTGCCTCGGGTCATATTTGTTGTTGTTGTTTTTTTTAAGATTTTGAATGAACTAAAATTCTCTAGATCAGCCAAAAAAATATTCAGGAGTCAAAAAGAGGTAACTCCAATAAGAAGGAATAAAATTAAGTTATTGAAAAGACTAGTATTGATTAAAAAGGAATAAACCAGCTAACTTAGAACTTTTTAAGACATAGAAAAGATGAAAACAAGGCTAAATGACAAGATGAAAAGAAAAGCAAGGCATAAACATATCAGAATAATATTAAATTATGGTTGAATGAATGGTTGAAGAAAAAATATATATATATATAGTATATAAAGTGCATGCCTGGAGTCAGGAAGACCTGAATTCAAATCCTACCTCAAACACTTAATAACTACTGACATTGGGCAATTCATTTAACCCTGTTTGCCTCTATTTCTTCATCTGTAAAATGAGCTGAAGAAGGAAATGGCAAACCACTCTAGTACCTTTGCCAGGAAAACTCAAAAAAGGGGTCCAAAAGAGTCAGAAGCAACTGAACTACAAACAACAATATAAATGCAAGTAGACTACAGTAGTAAGAAATTATGAGTGAAAAATTCAGGGAAACATTGGAAGATTTGTATGAATCAGTACTGAGGGAAATAAATAGAATCTTAGGTCAATAAATACAATGTTTAAAATAATATAAATGTAACAATGACTCAAAAAATTAAGTGAATAAAAAAACCAAAGTGGGAGAAAATAGATAATAAAGCATTCTTGTCTTCATGGCTAGCAGGCAGACAGTTACTTGGATGGAATATTGTATATATTGGCAGATATGCTCATTGTACTATATAGTTTTGCTTAACTGGTTTACTTTGTCACAAGGGAGAGGTCACTTTAGGGGGGAAGAGGAGAAATGTCTTTGACAAGACACAAGGCATAGAAACATTTTTAAAAAATAAAATACATGACACCTTGAATTGTTGAATCAGAGTGACCAAAAGCTTTTTTTGTTAAAAGCTTAATATATTTGTATTTCTAATATTGTAACTGGCAATACACATGAAACATTTTTACTCTTGCAGCTTTGTTAATAGAAAAGAAAAAGCATATTTTAATGATAGGTTTCCAAAAAGAACATACTTAAAAACCAAAAAAACCTTACTAGAAGAAATGCAATTTTCCTTCTCTTCTTTGACCAAAATTTCTAAATCCAAGCAAAAATGAGACCCTGGGATTAGCCTTCTATGATTTTCACCACTCCATGAACAAAACTGTTATTGATGCAGATCTGTCATTTGAAATATTTTACCTATATTATACAGAGCAAGGAATTTTTTTTACCATTCATCATCTGACAAATTTATGGTATGTACAAATCTAAAGGCCTGTAAAAATCTAAAGTGAAATCTTACAGGGAGAATCATGTGAAGAATAAATTTGATTTTGGAAGATTTACCACACTGAACAGAGGTCACAACATAGCAGATTTCTCTTCACATATGAAGTCTACAACTAGTGTACCTGCTCTCTGGGGTGGTTAAGGAAAAAGTGTATTTTAATATGTGGGGTTCACTTACAAACATATTAACAGACAGACACCGATGAGTATCTATCACATCCTGACAGAGATCCATAGCCATAGAAAAAGTACAATTTTATCTCTTTAGTGCAAAGTCAGACATGATCTTCCTTTATTAATAAGATCCTCTAACTACATCCTTGAGATTAAATTTGAAGGAATGTATTTAAATTAGTAGTCTTTGACCTATTTAATTCCCTTTTCTGAGTAAAGCACGTACAAAATCCTGGGGTTAAATAAACTAATTTTCCTTTATCAAATTGTTCTTGTCTGGTAAACTAGTCAATATCATCTGGGTAAAGTGTACAACTGGAAAAAAATAGCTTCCCTGACTCTTGGGTAGAAATACTTCTAAAATATGAGCAGCTCTCCTTTATATTCTGAAACAGGACTTTAATACAGAGTACAACTAAAAACTAATTAAGCTTAAGGGAAAAAAAAGTGTTCCCTAAAAAACAAGAAGAAAATTTCACCTAAACTCTTATTACGAGCAAAAGGTAGAGGCAGCTGACTCAGCTATATCCCAAAGAGATCAAAGAGAGAAGAAAAGGATCTACTTGTACAAAAATATTTACAGCAACTTTAGGGGGGTGGCAAAGAACTAGACATTTGAAGGTATATCCATCAATTGGGGAATGGCTGAATAAATTGTGGTAATATTACTGTTATGAAATATTATTGTACAATAAGAAATGACAAACTGGACAATCACAAAAAACCTGGAAAGTGTTTATATGAAGTGATACAAAATGAAGTGAGAAGAAGAACCAGGAGAACACTGTACACAGAAACAGCAACAAAGTACAATGATCAACAGTGAACGGCTTTACTACTATCAGCAATGCAAAGATCCAAGACAGTTCCAAGGAACTCATGATGAAAAATCTACCCATGAAAATACTGATAGCATCTGTATGCATACTGAAGCATACTGTTCTTTGTTTCCTTCATGAGTTTTTTCTTATATAATCAATGTGTCTTCATTCACAAAATGACAAATATAGAAATATGTATTACACAATAGCACTGCACAATCTATATCATAGAACTTTGCCACCTTGGGAGAGGGGAAGAAAACATTGTCTGCAAAATGTCAGAAAATGATTATTTAAAATTGTACCTGCATGTCATTGGGGAAAAAAATTTTTTTAAGGTACAAGTAGGATTTAGAAAATTTTCAGTTTTGGAATATCAGCTAAATGAGTAGAAGCAGTATACTTAGTCATAGTTCCCTAAGATAATCCATTACTTATAACTAATAAATTAGCAGGGAGAGATGGTGTTTAATTACACATTATTCATATGCCTTCCCCTTTTTTTCATTCTTACATGATTTTTTCAGGAAAGTGAGATAAATGTCAAATATGAGGATATAGTGGAGAAATACTTGATAGGAGAGTTATATCATGCTGGTGTGAGTAACCAGCTATTCTGAATCTGGCTAAGACCAATCCTGCACAAAGGTAATGGAAAATCACATTTTAGCAAAGTAAATTTTGAATTGCTTCAAATCCACATTATTATAATGAATTTTGAATTTCTGTTCTGCTTAATTCTAAGATTTGGAGAAATGATCAAGCTCTATTGTCTACTCTGCAATATCTAACATCATATACTCTCTAAGTGAATGAAGCAGGTGTTACATCTCAATGTCACTAAAAGGTAAAAATAAAACCCAAATGCACAAACTACGTATGTGTCAATGAGATTTAATGAAGGATACGAATTATGGCCAGAACAGATCTAGTAAGAAAAACAGTAATTAAAAATTGCCAGGGTCCTTGAGCAGATACTTCCAGACATGATACCCTCTTCTTCCTCTCTTCTTCCCCAAAGGTCTTCTGAGAAGAGATTACTTCTGCTTACAGAGAGAAACTACTCTATGTTTTTTTTTTTTGGTTTGTTTTTTTTAAACTACTGGTCAGTAAAGTTCCCAAGTTGCAAGTATTCTTTTTTTTTTACTTATTTTTTGATTTTTTAAACATTATTTTATTTGGCCATTTCCAAACATTATTCATTGGAAACAAAGATCATTTTCTTTTCTCCCCCCACCCCCAACTCTCCCATAGCCAACACGTGATTCCACTGGGATTCACATGGGTCCTTGATATGAACCCATTTCCATGTTGTTGGTATTTGCATTAGAGTGTTCATTTAGAGTCCCTCCTCAGTCATATCCACTCCACCCCTGTAGTCAAGCAGTTGCTTTTCATCGGTGTTTTACTCCCACAGTTTATCCTCTGTTTGTGGTTAGTGTTTTTTAGATCCCTGCAGATTGTTCAGGGACGCTAATGGAGAAGTCCATTACATTTGATTGTACGACAGTGTATCAGTCTCTGTGTACAATGTTTTCCTGGTTCTGCTCCTTTCGTTCTGCATCACTTGCTGGAGGTTGTTCTAGTCTCCATGGAATTCCTCCACTTTATTATTCCTTTTAGCACAATAGTATTCCATCACCAACATATACCACAATTTGTTCAGCCATTCCCCAATTGAAGGGCATCCCCTCATTTTCCAATTTTTGGCCACCACAAAGAGTGCAGCTATGAATATTCTTGTACAAGTCTTTTTCCGTATTATCTCTTTGGGGGTACAAACCCAGCAGTGCTATGGCTGGATCAAAGGGCAGACAGTCTTTTATCTCCCTTTGGGCATGGTTCAAAATTGCCCACCAGAAAGGTTGGATCAATTCACAACTCCACCAGCAATGCATTAATGTCCCAACTTTGCCACATCCCCTCCTGCATTCATTACTTCCCATAGCTGTCATGTTAGCCAATCTGCTAGGTGTGAAGTGATACCTCATGGTTGTTTTGATTTGCATCTCTTTGATTATAAGAGATTTAGAACACTTCTTCATGTGCTTATTAATAGTTTTGATTTCTTTGGCTGAGAACTGCCTGTTCATATCCCTTGCCCATTTATCAATTGGAGAATGGCCTGATTTTTTGTACAATTGATTTAGCTCTTTGTAAATTTGAGTAATTAAACCTTTGTCAGAGGTTTTTATGAAGATTGTTTCCCAATTTGTTGCTTCCCTTCTGATTTTAGTTACATTGGTTTTGTTTGTACAAAAACTTTTTTAATTTGATGTAGGCAAAATTATTTATTTTACATTTTGTGACTCTTTCTAAGTCTTGCTTGGTTTTAAAATCTTTCCCTTCCCAAAGGTCTGACATGTATACTATTCTGTGTTCGCCTAATTTACTTACAGTTTCCTTCTTTATGTTCAAGTCATTCACCCATTCTGAATTTATCTTGGTGTAGTGTGTGAGGTGCTGATCTAAACCTAATCTCTCCCACACTGTCTTCCAATTTTCCCAGCAGTTTATCAAATAATGGAATTTTGCCCCCAAAGCTGGGATCTTTGGGTTTGTCATAAACTGTCTTGCTGAGATCATTTACGCCAAGTCTATTCCACTGATTTATTTCCCTGGATATCCTTGATCCTTTGTCCTACCAAATGAACTTTGTTATGTTTTATTTCTAATTCAGTAAAAAAAAAATTTTGGAAGTTCAATGGGTATGGCACTAAATAGATAGATTAGTTTGGGTAGGATGTTTGTTTTTATTATATTGGTTCATCCTACCCATGAGCAATCAATGTTTTTCCAATTGTTTAGATCTAGTTTTAACTGTATGGAAAGTGTTTTGTAGTTGTGTTCATATAGTTCCTGTGTTTGTCTCAGCAGATAGATTCCTAAGTATTTTATATTGTCTAGGGTGATTTTAAATGGTATTTCTTTCTAGTTCTTGCTACTGAGCTGTGTTGGAAATACATAGAAATACTGATGACTTATCTGGGTTTACTTTGTATCCTGCAACTTTGCTAAAGTTGTTGATTATTTTGAGTAACTTTTTGGTTGATTCTCTAGGATTCCATAAGTAAAGCATCATATCATCCGCAAAGAGTGATAGCTTGGTCTCCTCATTGCCAATTTTAATACCTTCAATTTCTTTTTCTTCTCTAATTGCTACTGCTAGTATTTCTAGTACAATGTTAAATAATAGAGGTGATAATGGGCAATCTTATTGGGAAGGCTTCCAGTTTATCCCCATTGCAGATGATCTTTGCTGATAGTTTTAGATATATGCTGTTTATTATTTTTAGGAAAGGCCCTTCTATTCCTATACTTTCTAGTGTTTTCAATAGGAATGGGTGTTGTATTTTATCAAAGGCTTTTTCTGCATCGATTGAGATAATCATGTGGTTTTTGTCACTTTGCTTGTTAATATGGTTAATTATGTGGATGGTTTTCCTAATATTGAACCATCCTTGTATTCCTGGTATGAATCCTGCCTGGCCATAGTGGATGACCCTTGTGATGACTTGCTGGAGTCTTTTTGCTAGTATCCTATTTAATATTTTTGCATCGATATTCATTAGGGAGATTGGTCTACAGTTTTCTTTCTCTGTTTTTGACCTGCATGGCTTTGGGATCAGTACCAATGTGTGTCGTAAAATGAATTTGGTAGAACTCCTTCTTGGCTTAGTCTGTCAAATAGTTTCTTTAATATTGGGATTAGTTGTTCTTTGAATGTTTGATAGAATTCATTTGTGAATCCATCTGGACTTGGGAATTTTTCTTAGGGAGTTCTTTGATGGCTTGTTCAACTTCTTTTTCTGAAATGGGGTTGTTTAGGTGATTTATTTCTTCCTCTTTTAGTCAAGGCAATTTATATTTTTGTAACTATTCATCCATATCATCTAGATTGCCATATTTGTTGCCATATAATTGGACATAGTAGTTTTTAATGATTGCCTTAATTTCCTCTTCATTAGAGGTGAGGTCTCCTTTTTCATCTTGGATACTGTCAATTTGGTTTCTTTCTTTCCTTTTTTTAATTAAACTGACTAGTACTTTGTCTATTTTTTTTTTCAAAGTACCTGCTTCTAGTCTTATTTATTAAATCAATAGTTCTTTGACTTTCAATTTTATTAATTTCTCTTTTGAGTTTTAGGATCTCTAATTTAGTCTTCATCTGAGGATTTTTAATTTGTTCGCTTTCTAATTTTTTAATTTGCATGCCCAATTCATTGACCTCTGCCCTTCTTAATTTGTTAATATATGAATTCAAGGATATAAATTTCCCCGAGTACTGCTTTGTCTACATCCCATCAGTTTTGAAAGGATGTCTCATCATTGTCATTTTCTTCAATGAAGTTATTGTTTCTATGATTTGTTCTTTACCTGGTTTTGGAGAATCGTATTACTTAATTTCCAATTAATTTTCGATTTACCTCTCCATGTTCCCTTACTAATTATTATTTTCATTGCATTGTGATCTGAGAAAGTTGCATTTATTATTTCTGTTCTTTTGCACTTGTTTGCAATGTTTTTATGCTCTAAAACATGGTCAATTTTTGTGAATGTACCATGTGCTGCAGAAAAGAAGGTATGTTACTTTTTGTCCCTATTTATTTTTCTCCACATGTCTACTAACTTTAATTTTTCTAAGATTTCATTCACTTCTCTTACCTCTTTCTTATTTATTTTTTGGTTTTGATTTATCTAGTTTGGATAGAGGAAAGTTCAGGTCTCCCACTAGTATAGTTCTTCTATCTATTTCGTCCTTGAGTTCCTCTAGTTTCTCCTTTAGAAATTTGGATGCGATGCCATTTGGTGAATAAATGTTGAGTAGAGATATTTCCTCACTGTCTATACTGCCTTTTATGAGGATGTATTTACCTTCCGTATCTCTTTTAACTAGATTTATTTTTACTTTGGCTTTGTCGGATATCATGATTGTGACTCCTGCCTTCTTTTTGTCAGTTGATGCCCAATAGATTTGGCTCCACCATCTTACTTTCCCCTATGTGTATCTACCTTCCTCATGTGTGTTTCTTATAGACAGCATATGGTAGGATTTGGGATTCTAATCCACTCTGTTATTTGTGTTTTATGGGTGAGTTCATTCCATTCACATTCAGAGTTATGATTACTAGCTGTGTATTTCCCAGCATTTTGATTTCTGCTCCTACTCCTGCCTTTTCGTCTTTCACTATTTTCTTCTACACCAATGTTTGCTTTTAAACAGTCCCCCTTGTTCCCACCCTTATTTTACTTCCCTTTCTACCCCCCTTCCTTATTCCCCCCCTTATTTTCCCTATAGTCTTTCTAAAATTAAACCCCCTCTCCCTTGTACTGCTTCCCTCCCCACCAGACCATTTGTTACCCTTCTACTCCCCTAAAGGGTACAAATCTATTCTCTGTCCCCAATGGATTGGATTGTTTTTCCCTCTTTGAGTCAACTTCAAAGCACGTAAAAGTTGAGTATTTCCTGTCTCTGACCTCTTTATCCTTCCAATGTATTGATGTTCTCCTCCCTCCCACCATGAGCTTTTTTGTGACATATAAATTTACCCCCATTTGTTTTTTTTCTCATTTCTTTTATTAACCTAGTTTAAGCTCTAATTATATATATATGTGTGTATATATATGCATACTCATGTGTATGTATTTGTGCATGCATATATCTGTATACCTATTTATGTCTTGTCCTTTCATTCTATAATGTTTGTCACTGTTCCCTATAAATGTACTTCTTTTTGCTGCCCAGATAATAACAGTTTTTAAGAGTTACCAATGACCTCTTTTCTTATAGGGATACATATCATTTTAACTTATTGAATCTCTTAAAATTTTTGTTTTGTTTTGTTTTTCTTTTTTTCCTCTTTTTTAATTACCTTCTGATGATTCTCTTGAGTTTTGTGCTTGGACATCAAATTTTCTGTTCAGGTCTGGTCATTTCTTTATGAATTCTTGAAATTCTTCTATTTTGTTGAATGACCATACTTTCCCCTGTAAGAATATAGTCAGTTTTGCTGGGTAGTTGATTCTTGGTTGTAGACCTAGTTGCTTGCTTTCCGGAATGTCATATTCCATGCCTTTCTTTTTTTCAGTGTGGATGCAGACAGATCCTGTGTTATTCTCACTGTGGTTCCTTGGTATCTGAATTTATTCTTGGCACCTTGTAGTATCTTTTCTTTGGTCTGATAGTTCTTGAATTTGGCTATAACATTCCTGGGTGTTGTCAGTTGGGGATTAAGTACAGGAGGTGATCTGTGGATTCTTTCAATCTCCACTTTTCCTTCTTATTCTAGGATATCGGGGCAGTTTTCTTTAATAATTTCCTGTAATATAATGTCCAGGCTTTTTCTTTTGTCATGGTCTTCTGGTCGACCAATGATTCTTAAATTGTCTCTCCTTGAACGATTTTCTAAATCCTCTGTTTTGTGAATGAGATGCTTCATATTTTCCTCAATTTTTTCATTCTTTTGGGTTTTTTTTTTATAGTGTCCTGCTGCTGTGTGAGGTCACTTGATTCTAGTTGTTGTATTCTGGTTCCTAAAGCCTGGATTTCAATCTTGACGTTTTGGTCGTCCTTTTCATTTTGGTCTGATTTTCTTTGTAGGTCATCTTTCATCCTCTTTACCTCGTCTTTCATCTCCTTTTTCTCATCTTTCATCTTCTTCACCTCATCTTTCATCTCCTTTACCTCATTTTCCAGCTGGTTGATTTTGGCTTTCAAGACACTATTTTCTTGTTTTAGTTCAAGTGCCTCTGTTTCCAGATGACTTATCTTAGTTTTTAAGTTCTTTTCCCAATTGTCTTCAGCCTCTCTTAATTGTGTTTTGAATTGCATTTTGAGTTCTTCCAAATCCTGTATCCAATTCGCTGGGATTTCTGATTTTTCCTTTGCTGATCACTCCCCCTCTGTTTCATTCGTTCTTTGCTCATTACCTGTGCAAAAGATGTCTATTGTAATTTCTTTCTTCTTTTTCTTGCTTGAGTTTACCCCTTCTTTGCTCCCCATATGTCTGTGCTCTTGCTCCTCTCATTTTTTTTTTGTTTTGGGGCTGTCAGTCTCCCCTCTTGGAGCTTTGTCAGATCTCTTGGTACAGTCTCTAGGGGAGGGATGTTAGTTTCCCTGTCCTCTGGAGGCTTTTGTTCTGATTAAGTTTAACTGGGATTGGCTGTATGTGCTCTGAGGCCGAAGATGCCTGGAAGGCTGGGCCGCCCAGGCTCTCTCCAGTTCTCTCCAGCTGTTTCTCCGCTCTCTGCAAGTTTCCCCAGTGACTTTGCCCGCTCTGAGGTTCCTGTCCTTGCTGGAGGCCCTGCACTCTAGGGGGGGGGGGGGGGGGCGGGAGGGGTCCTGGACTCCCTCAGCTCTGAGGCTTCCTGATGGGATTACATTCAACTGGATTGGTCTGGATGTGCCCAAAGGCACCCCCCCCTCCCCCCGGTGAGATGGAAGGACCCAGCCACAGGCCCCAGTCTCTCCCTGGCTTCCTCCCCGCTGTCCACGCTGGACGCTCTGAGCCCGGCGCCCCGCTGCTCACAAGGTAGACCCTCCAAACCAGCACCTTTGCCCATCCAGAGTTTTCTACTGCTGCTGGGGGCTCAGCCCTCTGGGTTGGGGAGGAGGGGTTCTAGGACCTTCCCTCTGCCTTCCCCTTAGAACCTAGTGTTCTCGGATTCCGGCTTTTCAGAGGTGTATTTTTTAATTTGACTCTAGAAGGAGGATTCCCCGCCTCTGTCCTGTTGTTTAGTTTGAATTGCAATCCCCTAGGAGCCTTCAGTTTGTGATCGGTAAAGAAGGGTTTTCAGAGGTCTGAACTTTTGCTGCTTCTAAGCCGCCATCTTGACTCCCACCCCCCCAAGTTGCAAGTATTCTTAAACATTTCAGTATTAATTGTTCAGAGCAAAAATACCTGAACTCATGGACAGTCTTTTCAGAGCCTTAATTCATCAGGGCACATGGGCCTATATTAGTGCCAGTCTTTTCTAAAATCATGACTGAGCTTTGAAACAACTTGGCCTTGGTAAATATTTGATACCCTAAGGGTGTTTATAATCTAGGGGAAGGCCTATAATGGGCAGGCTTTTAAAATTATCTATAGGATAACATACAGTAAGTAATATGGCTGAAAATAGTTATCTTTGGTTGAGTGGTCTGCTCACATTAGATAATATTTCGAGACTAATCTTGATAGATGTGGGAGTTAGTATTTTGGGGGTACATAAACCTTTGGCAAAGTTACAAGAAAAAAATTTGCCAAACTTCTAGAATGCAAACTTTAAAGGTTACAGGTGATTATGGTGATTTATTTTTAACATGAGAAAAAAAATTACAATAAATCACATTTAACAGTTTCTTCTACAAAGTAATTTCTCCAAATGGAGGTTAGGTTGTTCTTATAGTATCACTGGACAATAAGGTATACAACTACCACTATTCACCACTATCACTTCACTAATATTATCATTATTAATCCCTCAAAACTGAATTATTATTTTGTGAATGGAGAAGAGAAATTGCCAAGGCAAGGAAATGTCAGTAAGAGTGATGTATTCTTAGAAGAGCTTTGGTATTCTCTAAGACCATGACAGTAGTTTGGAAGGCCTGGCAAAATCAATGAAAACATTGGACATTGTTGAGTTAGTACCTCAGACACTGTGATATAACTGTTCCTATGAATATAAGAAACAGAATGGCACATGTTTGAAGGCTGGATCTACTGAAAATTGTTTCGATGGTCAGCTTGATGTGGAGGATAATGAAGTAAGTACCTCTCTTTCCTGCTCTGGTACTAAAAGAAGGCAAGATATACCAAACAAATCAGAAATACCAATAACTGCCTTCTGGAAATGCTTCAGAAAGAATGGTACTGACCATCAAAATAAGAAAAGTATTAGTGCATACAAAATGCATGGAAGATAAGGATGTATTTATCATGTGCCAATGCTATATCATTATCATACTGAAAACAGATGCTGCTTGTTGAGGTGCTCCAAGTTAGAAAGACATATATGGCAATCATAAGAAATAAATTTATTCTAAGTCTATTGTAAGGAGGGATGCATGGGGGATTTTTGGAACTTTGGCATCAGGGCTGAAGGAAGGAGAACATTGGTTGGAGAGCAAAGGATTCTGGGAAAGAAAACTGACCTGGGAAAGGTCTACAGAGAATTCTGGGCTTAATTCTGGACCTTAACCTGAGAAGACCTGTTTTGGACTGAGGATTTCACTGAAGCCACCTGAAAGTATCCTGTATTTACATTCAAGCTTCCTAGAGATCATTCTTCAATCAGACATCTCCAAATACCTATTAATTGAGAAGAAGATATCTCAAACCCCAAAGGGGCCTGTCCCAGAGGAGAGAGGCCAGCTCTCTTACCCTCTCAATCTCCTTGCACCTGTCTCCTTATAGTTTCTTTAGGCTAGTCAGACAGATGTATAAAAAAAATAACTGTGGGATTATTTAGCTGGGAAGACAGATCAGAGAAAGCTGGATTTGAGATACTACACTGTCCAAGTCATGGACTGAAGAGGAGAACATGAGGTTAACCTCTCCTCACTTTCCATCACCTAGTTTACCTGAAAGTCCTTTATTAAACCTTACAAAGCAGTCAGATTTTATAAGCTTCTTGATATAGTATTAATAAGGTACAAGAGTCAAGTACTACAGTGTCCTGAGCCTATGGCCTCTGAGGAAGGGCTATTGCTGGGGTCTGCCTCTAGATCGTCTCTGAGGGAAAGGTAGGGGAGGCTTGTCTTCAATTCCCCTTCAGCCATTTCCTCAGGGAATCTAGTGCTACAATAGACAAACACCTCCCTCAAGGAGGAGAGAGGGAAACAGAAGCTAACTTTAGTCAACCTTTGGCTCTCATATACAGATCCTGCTCCATTAACTCTCCTTGTACTCCACTGATACACCATCATAATCAGTGGAGGGCATCATCAAGGAACCATTATTTTTACAATACTTTAAAGAAGTGATAAATTATGAAGATACTTAAAATTGAAACAAAAAAGCTAAAGAACCTGAAAATGTTAAAAATCTAAACAGAAACTCCAGAAGTATTATTAATAATAACAACAGATGGCTAAACATGATACACAGCATTTAGTAGGCATTTAAGAATACTTTACAATTCATTCATCAATCACACTAAAACATTATATTAATTGCTTGATATATATGAATGAAGTCATATAGCATCACAGAGAAATACATTAAATAGCTATTTTATCGTGAAGAACTATTCTGCAATGGTATTAAAAATGTCATCCAGACTCAATAAGTGTAAAGTTATAATGTAAGCCAAGAAAGAATAGAGATTGAGGGCTTTGAACTTTAATCCTGAGGTCAAATGAAACCAATGGATGAATCTTATACTGAAAAACTGACCTTCTCCAGGCAAGACAAATGAAGCATAAGGTTGTTGAGGAAAAGGCCAAGATGGTGGGAAAAGACTGATTGGCATAGAGAAATTAAAGTTTACATAGACACATTTGGAACAATTAATATACAAATAATCTCTCTTTCTCTCTCTGTGTATATATATATATATATATATATATATATATATATATATATATATACACACACACATACTTTTGGAGAAATTAAATACAATATATAGAAAAAATGTCTAAATAATAACCCAAAGGATATTAATAACACAGAATTTGGCAAGCCAAAGTAGCTATAGAAAGATGAATACTCCTCCTTGTAAAAAAGTATAAATGTTCTCAGAGTAAATGACTTACAAGTTAAAATGGTACAGTCATGCATTTTTGTTAATGATATTGAGGTGCTTACCAGTGATTTAAGATTGGGTCACTGCCAACAGGAAAAAAAAAAGTTATACTTTAGGAGACTAGACTTCATGACTAATACAGATTTTGAAATCAATTAGTAGATGCTATATAATACATATCACTGTAATTATAAGAAATAAGAATCTACTAGATGCATGAAAAGATATGATTAATAGCTAAAATTACACAGGACTAACAGCTGACAAAACCTGATGCTATAAATACAATTCCTAAAAAACATCCTTATGGAGTCAATGAATACATTACACAGGAACCAAATCATTATTACTGATAGATCAGGTTTCCACGACTGCCTGGACATAAAATTCATCCACAAAAATTTAAGAATAATGCCTTTTTTTGTCACAACAAATACTAAAAACCTCCAAACTACATAGAATGAAAGGTTTTTAAGATACAGAGACCTAGTTGAAAAAAGTTAAACCATGTGGGAACAGAATGAGGGTAAGATTCCTGCCATTCTCTTATTGAAATTTTCACAAAAATGTTTCCAGTGAATCAACAGAACATGAGTTTACAAACCTATATTCAAGAAAAAGTAGTAATTTTTCACCTGTATAATAATTCGCATATAATTAAACATAAAAGAATATCTAGATAACAATTTTCCTCAGTCATTTCAATCATAACTTCATAAAAATCCAAACAAATGATATGGATAATATTGTCTTAATTCTTCAGAGGTAGAAATTAATATATCAGAAGCTCAAGGTGGGGCAGAGAGGATGAAATAAGGTGCTGGCTAATGAAAAAGGTGACATTAGAAAATTACCAAACATTTCTAAGATGTTATCTAACCTAATCATGAGATCCCTTAATACTTTATTCTTTTTCTTTTAATTTAAACCCTTACTAAATATTGATTCCAAGGCAGAAGAACAGTAAGGGCACAGCATGGGGAAGGGCGAAGGTGTTAGGTTAATTTGTCTAGAGTCACATACACGTGGAAGTTTCCAAGGTCAAATTTGAATTCAGGACCTCAACTTTGCACCTGGCTCTTACTCCACTGAGCCATCTAGGTGCACCCAATACTTTATTTTTAAAAATATATTCCTATATGCTTGTATATATAGTCTTTATATGTTAAAAAAAAACCCAACAACTCTAACTCACCTTTGGAATGTTCTTAATGTGAAGAAATATCTTACCATAGGTTCAGTGGGCACTGGTCTTTACTTCTCTACCTTGCTTACTCATCATATAAAGATAGCTATATTATTTAAAGGACAGATTGCTGGGCCTGAACTCAGGAGGATCTGAGTTCAAATGTGATTTCGGGCATTTACTAGTCATGTGACCTTGGATAAGTCAGCTGATTGTTCTGACTCTTTCAGTATCCTCAACTGTATGATGAAACAATAGTCCCTAACTCACAGGCTGTTGTAATGACCAAATGAGATAATATTTGTAAAGCACTAAGTATAGTGACTGGCACAAAGTAGGAACCTAATAAGTTCTTCCTTTCTTCCTTTTCTCCCCTACTCTGTCTCTGTCTCCTCCATCCATCCCTTATTAGAGAACAACCAGAGATTTGAGCAAGACAGGGAGTTTGACTTTGCTGAAAATGTAACTATGCCAGAAAAAAATTATCTTACATATTTGAAATTAGAAAGACCTATAAATAAGTAATAATAAAAAATAAAGAGTTAAAGTACTTTGAAATCTTAGCTCTGAGATTCCATTTAAAATCACCCTAGACAATATAAAATACTTAGAAATCTATCTGCCAAGAGAAACACAGGAACTATTGGAACACAACTACAAAACACTTTCTACACAATTAAAATTATATCTAAATAATTGGAAAAACATAAAATTTTTTGGGTAGGATGAGCTAGCATAATAAAAATTACAATCCTACCCAAAATAATTTACTAATTTAGTGCCATACACATCAAAATACCAAGAAGTCTTTTTACTCAATTAGAAAAAAAAACCATAACAATGTTAATTTGGAAGAACAAAAGATCAAGAATATCAAGGGAAAAAAATATGAAGGAAGTAGCCTAGCAGTACCAGTTCTTAACCTGTACTATAAAACAATGGTCATCAAAACAATATAATACTGGCTAAAAGACAGTTGGGAGAATCAGTGGAATAGACTTGGGATAAGTGACCTCTGCAAGAGACTATGATAAACCCAAAGATCCCAGATTTTGGGGACAAAAATCCACTAGTTGACAAAAACTGCTGGGAAAACTGAAAAACAGTATGGGAGAGATGCGATTTAGATCAACATCTCACACCCTACACCAAGATAAACTCTGAAAGGGTGAATGACTTGAATATAAAGAAGGAAACTATAAGTTAATTAGGTGAACACAGAATAGTATACTTGTCAGATCTTTGTGAAAGGAAAGATTTTAAAACCAAGAAAGAGTTCGAAAAAGTTACAAAATATAAAATAAATAATTTTGATTGCCTTAAATTAAAAACTGTTTTTACAAATAAGACCAATGCAACCAAAATTAAAAGGGAAGCAACAGATTGGGAAAAAAATCTTCATAACAAAAACTTCTGACAAAGGTCTAATTACTCAAATTTATGAGGAGCTAAATCAATTGTACAAAAAAGTCAAGCCATTCCCCAATTGATAAATGAGCAAGGGACATGAATAGGCAATTTTCAGATAAAAAAATCAAAATTATTAATAAGAACATTAAAAAGTGTTCTAAATCTCTTATAATCAGAGAGATGCAAATCAAAACAGCTCTGAGGTATCACCTCACACTTAGCAGATTGGCTAACATGACAGCAAAGGAAAGTAATAAATGTTGGAGGGGATGTGGCAAAGTTGGGACATTAACACACTGCCAGCGGAGTTATGAATTCATCCAATCATTCTGAAAGGCAATTTGGAACTATGCCCAAAGGGCACGAAAAGACTGCCTGCTCTTTCATTCAGCCATAGCACTACCAAGTTTGCAACCCAAAGAGATAAGGAAAAAGACTTGTACAAGAATATTCATAGTTGTGCTCTTTGTGGTGGCAAAAAATTGGAAAATTAGGGGATGCCCTTCAAATGGGGAATGACTGAACAAATTGTGGTACATGTTGGTGGTAGAATACTATTGTGCTCAAAGGAATAATGAACTCAAGGAATCCCATATGAACTGGAATGACCTCCAGGAATGGATGCAGAGTGAGAGGAGCAGAACCATGAGAACATTGTACAAGGTGATACAATCAAATGTAATGGACTTCTCTATTAGCAGAAATGCAATGATCCAAAACAATTTGGAGGGACTTATGAGAAAGAACACTATCCACATTCAAAGGAAGAACTGTGGGAACAGAAACACAGAAGAAAAACAACTGCTTGATCATATGGGTCAATGGGGATATATTTGGGGATATAGAATCTAAATCAGGGGTCCCCAAACTGTGACCCCCTGAGGCCATTTATCCGGCCCCCACCACACTTCCAGAAGGGGCACCTCTTTCACTGGTGGTCAGTGAGAGGAGCACAGGATGCATCTGTGCTCTTGGAATATCGTATGTGGCTGCGTCACAAAGCAAGACTTTGCTCACTTACAGTACCACTTCCAGTGACATAATCCTTTGCATGGCACCTTGTTGTAAGAGTAACTGAATGAGATGGGGGCAACTGGGTAGCTCAGTTGATTGAGAGTCAGGCCTAGAGACAGAAGGCCCTAGGTTCAAATATGGCCTCAGACACTTCCCAGCTGTGTGACCCTGGGCAAATCACTTGACCCCCATTGTTTAGCTCTTACCACTCTTCTGCCTTGGAGCCAATATACAGTATTGACTCTAATACAGAAGGTAAGGGTTTAAAAAAAAAAGGTAACTGAATGAGAACATGGAGACAAATCAACCTTACTTCCTTAAAATAGATTAGGGAAACCATAAATTCCCTGCACCCTAATCCCAACTCCCTAACTTTCTTCCTTTAAAATTAATTTCCTTTTGAAAGTATTATATTGTGAAATTAATATATTGAAAGTTGCTTCTAACTTACCATCTCTGAAGAGCTGTTAAGATCAACAGAAATAGACAGGAAGTGGGTGGGGGGAGGAATGAGAAGCTCAGTTTCTCCTGTAACCTTATTTCCTAATGTCACTGTTCCAGCACTTCCCTTACCTTAAATACTCTAGTGGAAGGAGCCTCTATTACATATGCAATCACATGTGAAAGCATTTGAAGTAAAATTGGGTTTCCTTACCAAACAAGTGAAGGAGTAAAATTTCTGCCATCTCCCCTTAAATCAAAATCTGTTAGCGGAAAAACCCTTGATTGCATTCCCCAAAGAAACATGTGTGGATTCACTGGAAAAGTTGCAAAAGGAGTTCCAATTCAGATTTAAAGAGCTTCATCCCTGTGAACAGGACATACAGCTTTTCCGTTACCCATTTTCTATTGACACTGAAAATGTGGATACAATTTACCAAATGGAACTGGCTGAACTGAAGAATTGTTACTCTCTGAAAGATGCATTCAAGTCAAGCAGCTTGCCTAATCTCTATGCATCTCTCCCCTCTGAGACATATCCTAATCTCAGGAACCATGCACTCAAAATGGCAACCATCTTTGGCAGCACTTATGTCTGTGAACAGACTTTTTCCAGAATGAAACATCTGAAATCTCCAACCAGATCTAGACTAATTGATGAATGCTTGCATTACTTGTTACGGCTAGCAGTGACAAATATGGAAATGGACATTGGCCATCTCATTAGCAAAAAAGCAGGTCCATAGTTCCCATTGAAATACTAGTCAATTTGTTGATTTAAATTTACTTGTTCTTTATTTTAAATATTGTATTTGCTCCCATTATTTTTTTACTTTAAAATAAGATATGTGCAGTGTGCATAGGGATTCGTTCATAATTTTTTTTTATAGTCCAGTCCTCCAACGGTCTGAGGGACAGTGAATTGGCCCCCTGTGTAAAAAGTTTGGGGACCCCTGTTCTAAACAATCACCCTAGTGCAAATATCATTAATATGGAAATAGGTCTTGATCAATGACCCATGTAAAACCCAGTGGAATTGCATGTCCACTATGTGAGGGGGATGGGAGGTGGGGACAGAAAGAACATGAATCTTGTAACCATGGAAAAATATTCTAAATTAACTAAATAACACCCTCCCTCAAAATAAACAAACAAACAAATAAATGAATGAATGAATGAACAAATAAATAAATAAACAAACAAACAAACAAACAAACGAATGAATGAATGAATGAATGAATGAATGAATGAATGAATGGAATGAAATGAAATCTCAGCTCTGCTGCTGCTAACTTTCAAGACTGTGAACACTTTTATAGGCTTTATTTTCCTAATCTATAAAATCATGGGTTTGCTTCACTTTCTAAAGTGCTTTCCCTCTACAATCAAATGTAATGAACTTCTCCATTAGTGGCAATGCAGTGATCCTGAACAACTTGGAGGGACTTATGAGGAAGAACACTATCCACATTCAGAGGAAAAACTGTGGGAGTAGAAACACAGAAGAAAAACAACTTCTTGAATACATAGGTCAAGGGGGATATGACTGGGGTTATAGACTCTAAATGAACATCCTAGTGCAAACATCAACAACATGAAAATAGATTTTGTTCAAGGACACATGTAAAACCCAGTGGAATTGTGCGTTGGCTGTGGGAAAGGGTGGGGAATAGGGGAGGGAGGGAAAGAATATGATTCTTGTAACCAAAAAATAATGCTCTAAATTGACTAAATAAAATTTCCCCCCCCAAAATAAATACATAAAAAATAAAGTGCCTTCCCTTCTCTAAATCTTATGATTCTGTGATTTCAGTAGAATAATAACACATAATGATGATTTTGCTATGTATAACTCTGGAAATAAGTCAATCTTATTGAGTTATACTTGGATTATATTTATTGTATATATTTTGTATTTAATAATAGTAAACATAAAATAACAGAAAAACAAATATGTATTTGATTAGATATTTTGAATGATCACTTTTTAAAAGATACCTTGAACTTTTATATTTCGGGGGGGAGGGGTAGAGGGAAGACATGGCCTTGTGTTTTCATGGTAAATGGAATTCACAGAATGTGGGAATTCCTTCCACCAAATTATAAATCCCATAATTTTCCTGTTATTTGTCATCTGAGAGCCAGAGATTTTTACCTTTTTTTGTATCATGGGCTCCTCTAACAGTTTGGTAAAGCACATTAATCCATTTTCAGAATGATTTTAGGTACATAAAATCAAATACAGAAGATTACAAAGAAAACCATACAGGCTGAAAGAGTTGCCAAATATTTTTTAAAACAAGTTCATAGATTCCAGGTTAGGAACCCCTAGCAAAGAGAACAGCCTAGGATACTAAGATGCTTTCAATAAATGCTTTCTGTGCTAGGAGATATAATGGATAGATGTCTGGACTTGGAGTCAAAGATGTGAGTTTAAATCTGGCTTCAGTTATTTATTAAATGTGTGACCATGGTAAAGTCACTTAGCTCTCTCTTCCTCAGTTTCTTCAACTATAAGATGGGGATAATAATAGCATTTATCTCCAAGGGTTGTTGTGAGGACAAAATGAGATCACATTTGTAAAGTAATTGTTACCATTATTGTTATTATTGTTGTTATTAACTCTTTAGGTGATACATATGCCAGAGACAGAATCTGAGCCCCAATTCAAAAGCCAGTCCTTTAAGCCTTATACCATGGTGCCTTGGTGCCTGTCACTCTCAATATATGAAATTCAGTTAAAAACCTAACTCATTTTACTAAATTCTATTTAGTTTTAGAGTACAGACCATTCTGCCTTTATGTAACTGGACCATTCAACAGACATCTCCATAAAGCTATTTCGATTATATAATGTGAATTTGCCTATGGATATAGGGGAAAGGAAAGGAGAAGAGTAGGAAGAGGGCTCAGGTCTATGGTGGGATAGTGCTGGCACACCATTTAAGGCCACTAGGTACCAAATAGAGACAGGCCAGAAAGGGACAGGTATGGGGAGGATTTGGGAGGAGAAGTGAGGACAGAGTAGAGCAAAGATTTCCTCTCTCTGTGGTGACTTCAAATCAAACTCCCTGACCCATAGAGTCAACCTTCTGTTGTTCTGCTTTCACTTGGAGGATTTCTTTTTAGGTGTTTTTTTTTTTTTTTAAGTTTTTTTGGGTGCATGGTGCAGGTTTCAGATCCCTGGGCTAAGGGGAGAAAGCATAATACTGCACAGTAAAGTTAACAAAAGTGTGTTTTGTTTTGTTTGTTGAAGTGTGGATTTCTTTCAGAATTATTTATACATTGTCAAGTTTGTTTAATGCGAATTTACCAAAAGCAAGAAATATCTATACTGAATAACCAAAGTTGAAATTAAACTTCTCTTTCTTGGACAAACATAATTTACCCTACCCAAAGATCTTATTAGACAACCTTACTCATCAAACCAATTACTTTATGTAGCAAAATCATATTTGTTTAGTGGTCTATGACTATATCCTTATCATAAGACTCTTGGAATGCTGAAACACAAAAATGCCTTTCCCTATCAGTTTTATTTTATACCTTTTTGTCAAATTTCATTCACCTCTACATTAGTTAGTATTGCTGCATTCTCAGCTCATTAGTCTGTGTACCTGCCAATCAAAAACACACCCTATCACTCTATTATTATTATGACAGCAAAAAAAAAAAGTAGGTTCTTTACTTGGGTATCTAAACCACAGAAACTAAGTTCCGAGCTCATTCTTGAGGAAAGGTACCCATGCCAACTTCTTAAGTAGATAGCATTAGCCTTAAGTTACAAAGTCCCTTTTGGAGCTTAATCATCAACAAGCATTTATTAAGCACCTATTATGTGTCAGGTGTACTAGTAGGAAAGAAATAGTAGCAATCCTTAACATACAATGAATATAAATTAGTAAATAAAAGTTAAGAATAGCAGCCAAGAGGAGCAGGAAAAACTTCAAGTCAAAGGTGTCCTTTAAGCAGAGTTTTGGATAAAGTAGATGAGGCAAAAGAGGTGGGAACAAATTCTAGACATGGATGATAGCCAACAAAGACAAAGAGATTAAAGATGACATTTCTTGTGCAAAGAACAGAAAGACAATCAGGTTTGGCTGAATTAATAACTGAAAGAATGAGATTAAAGTATAATAAGGTTGGAAATGCTGGTTGTAAAGGGGCTTATATTTGATTTTAGAGAAGATAGGGAGCCACTGATGTATATTAGGTAATCACTTTGACAGCTGAGTAGAGGGTTGATTAGAGTCAGGAAGAGACTTGAGGCAAGTGGGGTCAATTAGGAGACTAATCCAGTAATCAACGTAAGAAGTGATAAAAGCCTGCTCTAAGTGGAGTAATTGTATAAAAACAGAAGAGGTAAGATTCAGGACCTGTAGTGAAGTTAGAAATAGCAAGATCTGGCAACTGATTAGATGTGGACAAAACAAGAGTGAAGAGTCTAGGATAATACAAAGATTATAAATCTATGACAGTGAAAGGATTTTATTGTCTTTGACAGAAATAGGGATGTCTGGGAAAGGTTGAGGGCAGATAGATAAAGAGTTGAGTTTTAGATATGATGAGCTTAAGACATCTCTGGGACATCTAGTTTGAAACATACTGATACTGTAAGACTGAAGTTAATAGAGTCATCTGCATAAAGATGATGGTTAAATCTCAGCTATTAAGAGAGAGAAAGTATAGAAGAGGGCCAATGAGAGAGAGAGCTCTGGGGGATATGCAGAGTTAAAAGAGTGTGAACTGGATGATGAGTCAGCAGTGGAGATTAAGGAGCAGTCAAGCAGGCAGGAGGCAAACCAGGGGAGAGTAGTGTCATAAAAGTACAAAGATCAGCAGCCCTAAGGCCACCCAGTAGCTGCTCCTATCTTAGTATAGTTACTTGTTGGGTTTTATTTGGTCTCTGTGTGCATTCAGCTCCCCTCACTGCAAACCCAAAGCCTCCACCATGCCGGTTAAAGGAGGTACCAAGTGCATTAAATATCTACTGTTTGGATTTAACTTCGTCTTTTGGCTCGCAGGAATCGCAGTCTTTGTCATTGGCCTATGGCTCAGATTCCACACTCAGATGAAGAGCATCTTCAATCAGGAAGACAACAACAATTCTAGTTTCTACACAGGTGTTTATATTGTGATTGGAGCTGGTGCCCTTATGATGCTGGTGGGTTTCCTGGGCTGCTGTGGGGCCATGCAGGAGTCCCAGTGCATGGTGGGCTTGTTCTTTGCCTTCCTCTTGGTGATTTTTGCCATCGAAATAGCCGCTGCCATCTGGGGTTATTCCCACAAAGAAGAGGTGATTCATGAGGTCCAGGCATTTTATAAGGAAATTTACAGGAAGATGAAGGACAAAGAAAGTCCCTACAAGGACAAGGACACCCTCAAAGCCATCCACCAGGCAATAGATTGTTGTGGTTTGACTGGGGCTCCGGAACAGTTCATCATGGATATCTGTCCCAACAAGGATATTATCTCATCAATTACTGTGAAGCCTTGCCCACAAGCTATTGAGGAAATTTTCAACAATAAGTTCCACATCATTGGAGCCCTCAGCATAGGGATTGCTGTTGTGATGATCTTTGGCATGATTTTCAGTATGATTCTGTGCTATCCGGAGGAACCAAGAAATGGTCTAGAGTCTTTTGCTTTCATCCCCTGAGCAGGAAAGTCTGCCCTCTAGAATTGTTTTGTTTGTGTCTTCTTTTATTTTCTTTGCCACTAACTTTAGTATTCATTCTGCATTTTTAAATGTACAAAGTTGTTCTATATTTGTTATCTTTTTAATGCCTTATTTGATATTGATATTTGTAGTTGAGGGTGATTTAATCAGGATGTAACTTTATGTTGAAGACAATTTCATACATAATAAAGATTATGACAATAAAAAAAGTACAAAGATTAAAGAATATCAACAAGGGTTAAATGTAGCAGCTAGGTCAAGGATGCTCGGGACTGAGAAAAGAAGAAAGCACTGAAAACTGTAGAGAGCAATTTAAGTTCAGGAATAGGATCAAAAGCCAAAGAATGGAAAGGTGAGAACTGAGTAAGAGGAAAGTAGAGACAATTAAGTTAGGCAATTTTTCTGAGACGTTTGGTTGAGAAACGAGTGATATATATATATACACCAATAATGTGGGGATGGTTGGCCCTTTAGAACGTTTTTCAAAGAAATCACATCCAAAGGCAGGAATCATTTAAAAAGGGGCTGAAATTTTTAGAAGAAATGAATGAAGAGGCAATCTGAAAAAAAGGGGAAGGGGATGAAATCAAGTGCACATGTAGAGGAGCTGATTTGGGCAAGAAAGACTACCTCTGTCAGAGAATGAGGAAAAGTAGAGAGTAGGAGATGATACAAAGTGCTCTGAAATGAAGAGAATGGGAGAAAAAGCCTCTATTTTTACATTAAAAGTAAGCTCCTCAAGTGATAGGAGTAGGGGATAGGGAAGATGTGAAAAACTTGAAGAGCAGTAGAAAGTTTGGACTAGCTTCTGTGAAGAGTGAAAATCAGTTCAGGAAAACTACAAGGACTACCTTGCTGCATTGAGACTGAATAACATGAATTTATAAAATATATGCAGTCAACATGGTTGTGGGACTTGCCCCAGCTTCATTCTAGTGGCTTATGAAGAGAAGCAGAGGAAGCAAATGGTTTAAGTAAATCAGGGTAGATGTTTGGCAAGAGGAGGGCAGTGAGAGGTTGAGTTCCAGTCTGAAAAATCAGTGACCAAAGGACTTTACTGTTTTTACCAGTAATATGAGAATATTATATTCCCTAAATAGCAAATCACAAAAATCCTTCAGAACAACAAGACAGTAAATTTACAAAAGATTGTTCGTAAGGACTAAGTTTAGAAATTATAAAAACATACAATCAAATATCACTGGTAAGGAAAATTCCATACAAGAAAATACCAATTTAAATGACTTAGTTCTCTCATGTTTCTCTGAACTTGTGTTTATCATTTATGTTCAATAATAGCTAATTTTATTTATAGCACATCATTTGCTGAACCATGTCCCCATCACTGGGCACCTACTTTGTTTTAGGGCTTCTGGTAAAATAAAAAGTGCAGCTATTAATATACATATAGTGGTAGGATCATTGTGCTAAAGGGAATAAATAGTTCAGTTACTTTTCTAAACATGAATAATATAATTTTCTAGCATTAATTTTCCTGTATGTACTATCTGTCAATATGTGATCTTTGTCAAACACTGCTAAAGTAATTGGAATGTATTTAGGCTGACCTGTTCATTAGAAAGAAAATCTAAAGACATAAGAAATTGAAGCTAAATAAAATACCCTAAAAGTCCTCCTTATAGAGGCAAGTAAAGAAGTTTGTTTCATTATGCCCTCAAAGGTAATAAATGAGAAACCTTATTTCATGGGAAATTTTTTTCATCATGAAGCTTGGTTTATTCACCATGAAGGTAAAGACAGTAAACTATGAAGATAATTGAGGCTTCAGAACAAATATCTTCCACAAAGGATGAAGAAATAAAGACTCTTTATTAAGAACTTAATTAAAACAATGTGCATTTCTGAGTATTTGGTGACAGCAAAGGACAATTAAAATTAGGTTGAAAAATATGGTTCAAGATCAAGGAATGAAAGAAGCTAAAAGCTTTTAATAACTCAAAGGCCTCATATCTATAGGTTATCAGTAATTATTACTCTCTTAATGATAGTCTTTAGACACTTGATATATTGAGTACCAAATGGCATGATAAGACAAAACATATCTTAACAAATTTGAATCAAATGGCTACGAATAGATATTAATTCTGCAATCAGTGTTCTGGGCACAGATCACTGGCTGGTCAAATCTAAGGGCAGAGTAACATCAAATTCGAAGAAAAATTGAGGGTGAGAAGGCACTGTGTATAATTATAGTAGTTCTGACATACTGATTAAATAAGTCCCTGAAAAATGGGAAAGGTAAAGTCCAAACATGGAATATATTATCTAAAAAAGTTTAAATGGTGCAAAATAGTTATAACAATTAGAAATCTAAAGAAGGCAGATACCACCTTAACCAGGAAAACAACAACAACAACAAAAAAAAAAACCTTTTTCTTTATTTTAGCATATAGGACAATCAGGAGGCAACCACATCAGATTACTACATTTCTGCAATGGCATGAAGGATAACACAATGTTAAAATGAGTATTGCTACATAAAACATCAAAAAAGCAGTTTAAAAAATCACCCTTTGCTGTCTTGAACATGTTGAGTTCAAGTAGGCCTACAGGATACCTAGTATAAGATGTCGAACTGGTAATTCATGATGCAAGCCTAGAGCTCTGGGGAGAGACTAAGGCTGAAAGAATAGATTTAGTAATTATCTGCCTGGAAATAATTAAATTTAAGAGATCTGATTAGTTGGTAGAGTGATGGGGTTGGAATAAGGAAGACCTAAATTTGAATCCTACCTCAGACATCTGTTGTGTAACCATGGGCAAATCATTAACTTCTCTCATTCTTAATTTCGTTTGCTATATAAATTTAGGACAATAATAAATACCTACATTACAAAAAAAAAAAAATCGCCCTTTGTAGAGTAAGCCTTGAAATCTAGTTCAGCTATATTTTCTTCACATCTATAAATGAATCCAAAAGGACAACAAACAAAAAATAAAACATCTGTTGATGACAAACAGTAGTACTATCTGCATTTAGACTTTATAATTTCTAAATGTAAAGTGGTAACAGCATTTAAAACAATGAAACTTAGTAAAAGTAGCTGACCAAGTGCATATGGAATCAATCTGTGCTAAAACAACACAACCTTTTAGCACTGAGCAATGGATTAACAATATATCTCAAAAAGGGGAACATTTCAAAAGAATGAAAAAGATAATAAATGGCATTTTTGACTAAAATATAAAGTTGTTCAAAGTGCCAATGGCAATATACTTACCTCATTTCTATAATATGTCATAAAGGTTTTTGTATCTCATAGTGATGAAAATAGACAAGTTTTTTTTTAAGATGATTTTCTACTGGATCTCATATTTATGTATACATAATTGAATAAGAGTTGTAGAAAACATGCAATTATTTGCTTTAAAGAAAAAATTTAGGGGGCAGGTAGGTGGTTCAGAGGCTTGAGAGCCAGGCCTAGAAAGGAGAGGTTCTGAGTTCAAATATGGCCTCATATACTTCCTAGCTATGTGACTGTGAGCAAGTCACTTAACATTCCACTGCTTAGTTCATACTATTTTCTGCCTTGAAACCAATACATAGTACTAATTCTAAGAAAGAAGGTAAGAAGTGTTGTTGTTTTTTAAAGAAATTTTTTAAAAATTTAATTCAGTACATCAAAAATGTAGTTTTGATAGTTCATAGCAGTGTCTCATGCATATGAAAAAAATTTAAAGGCATAATCTGCAAAGTACTGATACGAATCAATACTAAATAGAAAGGCATTTGTTTGTTAAAGGTATTAACTAGCATCATGGATTCTCAACTGGTTCAAATGCTTTATTTTCAAGAAACATGACTTCTTTCATGATTTCACTTCACTCTAACATATGCTTTCCTCAAAGCAAACTCAATTCCTCTCACCTCAAATTTCCACAATTTGTCCGGATCTCTCCTCTGTAGTTACTACATTTGGTCTTGTATTATGGTTATGTATATGCTGTAATTATATGTACATTTAGTAATGTCATATCTTGATTAAAATGTAAGCTCCTTGACAACAGGATCTATAGATTTGTGTGAGTCTAGTTGCTATATATTTCATTACTTTTTCTACAACCTCTCTAGCATATTCTCTTCTAATCATTAAGAGAGCCACCACTCTAGGTCAAGCCCTCATCAACTTCTCACCTGGACTACTATAACAGACTTCTAAATTGTCTCTTCCTACTCCAATCCAAATTCCACTTAGTTGTCAATGTGATTTTCCTAACACATAGGTTACCCTCTCTCTACTTGGTAAATTTCATTGCCTTTCTATTACTTCTAGAATTAAATATTAAATCCTTCAGCACGTAACACTCTACAAAATCTGGCCCTCTTCCTTCCAGAATCATTAGACTTTAATGCCCTCTACACACCATGATCCAGCCACACTGACCTATTGCTGTTCCATACACAAAGCTTTTCATCTATCTCAACGCCTTTGTATTTTACTCTGGCAGGTAATGCTCTCCCTACCAACCTTCAATTCTCTGAATATGTGCCTTTCTTTAAAACTCAATTCAAGTGCCATTTTCTCCAGAAAGCTCTTCTTGGTTTCCCTTAGCTGCTAATGCCATCTCCACTAGTGCCAACTCCTCTAAAGTTATCTTAATATATATTATGAGTTCTGACATATATGTCATTACAATGTAAACTTTCTGATGGCAAGGGATATTTTCACTGTTGATTTGTCTCTACAGATCTTGGCATAATGCCTGGCACATAAATGTTGATTAATGAATATTTTACAGAATTACTTAAGAGTTGAGAGCGTCCTCAATAGCAACTACTCCAATTCATACACAAAAAGAATCCCCAATAAATGATCAAGCCCTTGCTTTAAAAACTCTAATGAGAAAGAAATCCACCACTCTTAGAGTTTGGCCATTCGACTTTTAGATAACTCTGTTAGGAAGTTTCTCTTGACATTAAATATAAATTTGTCTCTTTAGAAATTCTACCCATCCCTCCTGGTTCTGTCCTCTAAAAGAGACAATAGAATATCTAATGCAATCACTCTCATCTTAGACATGAAGAAAATGAAGAGTGGCATATTGGTGACAGTCTGAAAGAAAATAAAAATCAGCATGGTGCATATAGGACACTGATCCTAGAACCGGGAAAACCTGAGTTTAAGTTCTATCTCAACCACTTACCAGCTATATGGCCCTACACAAATTGCTTAACTTCTCTCAGCCTCAGTTCCCTCTTATGTAAAATGATGGATTTGGACTCAATGGTCTCTAAAGTTCCTTCCAGCTCTAAATCAATGATCCTAAATCTGTTAATTTTGTTAGCTGAGTGTTAACCTAGGAATAATATCCAATGAGGCTGAAAAGAAAGGTTGGCACTTGCTTTAAGAGCTAAACAAAGTTGTTTATATTTATCCCCAAAACAACATAAAGGCACCCAAAATCTGTGGGACTCAGTTTCCCGATAGGTAAAACAAAGTGATCAGGGTAAAATGTTGTTTCCCAACCACCAATAATTGGCAAAGTTTTATCTGTTCTCAAACTTTTAATTCTAAATGTCTTTACTTCTTAAAAATCTGAAACTTAAAAATATGATTCCTTCCCTAAAGATCCAGGCTCCCCTTCCTTTCCTTTTCTTCCTCCCTTTTCTCCTTTCTGCTCCCAACTCCAACTAGGAGAAAGCCTTTGCTTTGTGGTTGTGAAGAATAGATATTTTATTGGCCTAAAATATAATTTAGACTAAAGAACATTAGGTTAAAATATTGCTAAGATCCATTCCATCTCTAAAATCTCAAGAATCTAGTTTCCATCCTTAGGCATGTATGAACCCTTATTAAGCATCTCCTATGTTCCAGAACTATACTAAATAAATAGATGTTAAGAATGACAAATCACCAACACAGAAAAAGTAAATGGTAAAGAAGCAAGAAGAAAAGGTGGATTTCCCCTTTATCTAACAGAGGCCTACAAGACATGGTCTTGAAGACCTAGTCTCTACCTTGTCAGTAATAGTTGTATGACCTTGAGGTTGAGGTGTGACCTCATCATCAATGAAAAGAGTGGTACCTAATCTGTCTATTTCAATTACCAAGAATGTTATAAAAGTCAAATTGGGGAATAAGAGACAGTGCAGTCCAGAGAAAGAAGACTAGCTTTAAGAGTTAAGCCAGAATCTAGATTCTAAGTCTACAACTTATTACCTAATGACCTTAGACAAATCATGCGATTGCAGCTAACCTTCCTCATCTGTGAAATTAAGGAGTTGGATAACATCATCTTTACGGCTTCTTCCAGGTAGTAAACTTCTGATTCAAAGAAGAGATAGAATTATTTAAAAGCAGAAATAACTACATAAATGCCCGGCTTTATTATTTTAAAGCTCACGTGTATGGGAGTCAAGTTGAAGAAGTTAAACATTTTTCAAAAATCTAGTTTTCACTCTTTGTTCAGCATTTCATTTTTGTGGCAACTGATATATTTAGCATTCATCTGCTATGGCTATACTGTGCCTTTTTATGAAATAGAATAGAGAAAATAAGAGACAAGTATGACATTTTGGTTACTGCTTTGCCCAAATATCAATCAAAGAAGCTGGAATATAAGCTACTCAAGGGCAAGGTCTATACTCTCTCTTTGCACACACACACATTATTTCCTATAGTGCATTTCTAACTGCAAATGTTCAATAAATATTAATTGAATGAATAATTTCTCATTCAGCACCATTTTTTCAAGGTCATTCAATCCTCACTATTGCATGATAGTATGAATTAAAAACAATTTTATGAACTAGAATATTGATTCTGAAACCCTGCATCATTTCTTCCTTAATTTTACATTTTTAAATGAGGTTGAGTTTTAGTTACATGTGAAAGTGAAAGAAATAGAGAGCATATGTAAATGCCAATTAAGGCAATTATAAAACAGAAAAGATGCCGAGATGAGTATCTATCAGGTCAGGTTTAAAAACACATCAGAAGCACCAGAGTTGGAGAAAAAAAAGAAAAGAAAAAGAAAAAGTGCCCTATCTCGGCTGAGTAGCACTATTAAACTCAGATGCAGGGTTCTATTTAGTTTGGACAGGTCCCAGCCACAGAACAAAGTCAGTCTGTCTTAGTACCATAACCGAATTCTACAAGTTAACAGCTTTTCATGAAAAGCTGCCATTTCAAAATGTCAATCAAAGCTGAGCATAAGTGGGAACTCCTGCAGAAATAACCAGCTGCAGGTTTGAAAAACATTTTTCACTGAAAGTGGAAACACAAAAGATGTTTGAATGGGATCTCTTTTCATTCCTGTAACAGTAGACGGCCATTTTCACAACATCAAGGACAAAAAACAGAGGGCAAAATTGCAAATAATGTTTTGAAAGAACCATTTGCTGGGGTGATGACTGATTCAAGTTACAAATGACAGAATTATTGGGAAATGGGAACTCATTAATATGAAATTGTTTGTTTCTCATTAAGTGATCATAATCCTGAACTTTTTTTAATTGCACCTGAATGATTCTGGTGTATAGAAGAAAATCAAGCCTTAGGCTTACAATATTTATTTTCTGTATCATAACAGATATTGACAATAGGATCAGCTTACCTATAAGAAAAAGAAAACACAAATTTGTGATTTACTTAAAGATGAAGCTGACATTATTATGCCTTTTTAGAAGACCAAAGCTAAGAGTGACACTATTATGCATTTATATAGTTTCTCAAAAAAAATTCAAAGGATAATCACAGACAAAAATTTTAAAGTAATTAATAGAGTACTAAATTGCATCATACATTTATGCTCTCATAGAGGAGGGTAAATGTTCAATAAGCTCTAAAGCCAGAAAATAGGGCTGTTTTGAGAAGCTATTAATACCACTATAACAAGACATCTGTCCTTCTAGGCATAAAAAAGTCTAAAAATTACAGAAAATTATCTTTATTTTCTGACTTCTTCAAAAAGCCTGAAACACTTTGATAACATTTTTCTTCTTGATATGCAGTTTGCTGCAAAGATACCTTTTGGAAAAATGCAAATCATCCTTGCTATCAACACAGTTGTATAGTAAAATTAATAATGAGACTGATTTTCAAATTTAAAAAATTAAAACTAAAATCAGATCTCTAAATAGTGTGTCAGAATTCAGTATTTTTAAGTTAAAAAAAGACATAAAAGGAAAAAATTCCTACTTTTCACACGTTTTCTTTCTAAGAAGATAACTGACAACTTGTTGATTTATATTCATTAGTATATACTCAAGTGCTCATCATCCAAATGCAATAAGGATGAGCTATGAGTGACAAGCTATGGTGACATACCAATTCTTGGAAGTTAAAAAAGTATGCTTTCCCAAATAAAGGTTTATCAGCTTTACAGATCCAAAGATGTTTCAGCACTTAGTGGAATTTGCTTTCCAAAAATAAAGAGTCCATTTATTTTTTTAAAGCAGAGAAACTGTAATCTCTTACTTTTTTGTCATTCTGGTTTCAGTGGAGGTTTCACACATAACTTCCTATGTTTAAGTGAATGACATATTTATTTAATTCTGATTGCCATGGCCTAATTAGCATATTTTTCTCTTGTCCACATTAACTTCTCAAGTTTCACACAGCTTCAGCTACCTGAGTATTTCTCCTAGGTTCCTAATTAGCAGCCAGCAGTAAAAGTAAGAATACCAACTGAAGGGGCAAAGCCAATTCAGCACATCTTACTCTTTATAATATTGTGCCATAGGCTATCAAAAAGGCCAGCACAGCTACATAGGTTCACCATATTTCATCAATACCCCATCATTCTGCTGAAGATAGCTGACATAATTCAAAATTACCTGGATGTTGATGCCATTTTCCCATTTTAAAACACAATAAATAAAATATAACTCTCATCTTATTAATTTAGGTTCTATTTTGGAGCATGTGTGTGTATGTATGTAGCTAGAATTAGGTGGCTATTTCTTAACCAGATTCTTTCATTTGTCCTAAGAACTACACTGAGCACTACAACATTCAATGACTATTTTAAAAGTTTGATTCCAAATTTCAAAGATATTAAATGTTTAAATATCAAGGAAGCAAAAATAGCCACTTATATTCTCAAAGGGCTTTTGAAAATGTTAGCTTTTATAATTTTCATTTAGGAATCTGTTGGTTTTAATTTTGAATGTATTTTTGTTTGTTTATTATTGGTTATTACTCAAAGATAACAGTTATTTTATGAGAATGTTAAGAATGCAAATGGTTAACAGTAGTATAAACTATATACTTCGGTTTAAATTAGAATGTCTAAAGCTATCACATAAGGCATTCATCTGCATTCCCTGTTTATGGGAATGAAATATGTAGTCATTTGAAGTCCACAATATGTATACTGTGTTTGTAATAACTGCAGATTTTACAAGCACATTATTCTTTCCATTAGGATTAAAACCTCACCGAATAGCAATTTGTGAAAGAATTCTAACAGGGCCCGGAGCCCAGAACTCTGACCTCTGATGAGATGCTTGGCAGGAACAAACTCTAGGTCTAGGCAAAACATCTGGTTTGAGTTAGACTTCCTGAAAAAATAGCCCCTGTACTGGGGAAACTGGTATTCACTCAGCTTTGTCTATATACTTTGACTGACTAACACTGACGCAGAAAAAAAAAAGGCTGGGGAGGAGGGGTAAGGTTGGGGAGAAGGAGGGAAGACTCTAAGAGAATGCATGTCAATCATTACAGGCTTCTTGGTGGCCCCTTCAGAATAAGCACTTATATAGCAGGCATTGTCTGCATTTCTTTTATATTTCTTAGGTATTTGCTTTCTATTGTCTCTTGCAAATATTAAGCATTTAATAAGTTAAATTTAATCAAATTATAAACTATAGTTTACAGGTTACTTCAAAATTATCCTCATCATAGTCTTTATCTACAAACCTATTTCTACATCTGAAAAGTTTTAATCTTACAAAGAGAAAAAAATTTAAATATATAATACACATACACATTTATATAGTAAATGACAGGGGTTTTTTTTTTCAGCCTTACAGAGCTTTATTTTCTTGATTCATCTTAAAAAGGAAAAAGACAAAAAAAAATGTAAGGATATACCAAGTAAAGGAAATCTAGAAAAACTAAAATAGCTTCTGATGAACAGAATCCCTACCTTTTAAAAACAAATCTATTTCTGCTGCAGTAGAGAAGCAATATATTGTTTTTTTTTGTTAGCACCTACTATATTCTAGGTACTATGCTAAGCATTAGGGATACAAATAAAGAGAAAAATCCTTTTTCTGAATGAGCTTACAGATTAATGGGGGAAACTATAAAGCAAATAATGATATACAAACAGGTATATACTGAAGATTTACCAATTTACCTGAGTTCCTGGTTTACTTTCAATTCTGAGCAACATGACTATCAATGGATCAATCGACAACATTTACTGAGTGCCTACTTATATATTCCAGGCACTATGCTAAGCTCTAGGGATACAAAAAAAGGGCAAAAGAGAGTTGTAATTCCTCGAGGCACTTAAAATCCCTAAAAAACAGTCCAGGGAGACATTTAATAATCAAAATAGCAATCAAAAAGTTAAATATAGCTATCAAAACCTTAAATGTAGCATATCTCTGGATGGTAGAAGAAAGTCAAGTGACAAAATAATTCCTAATATGGAGATTTAGTTATAAGCTCTAATAGAAAATTGTTAGTAAAGTTTCTAAAAGATATTAAAATACAACCAAAGTCAATTCATCCTTATACAAGTATATACGGTCTAAATTCACAGACTTTCAGGTTTTCTTATTCATTTCTGAGGGTAATAAAGGAAAGAAGGATAATCATGGTGCTCAGTGGAAGTTATGGTCTATTGTCTCTTTGCTCTTGAATAAAGAAGTCTTCTTGAAAAATGAGGTATAAACAGAGGCACAATTTAGTGACTTTTAAAAAATTATTATGTACTTAGATATAAATAAGACAAGATTTAGTCAAATAAATGAGAATACAAACTGATAAATGGAGGTATAGAACAAAATAGAATTACATGTCAAAAAGGCATATTTAAATGTTTCCAGCAGAAAAAAATTTTAGTAGATTATATGTACAACAACACTATAGTATGATCCAATGAAAAGCAGTCTAGATTTAGCATTAGACATCCTAGTTTTACTACTTGTATGACTCTGGATAAACTATATAACCTTCCTGCATGTCAGTTTCCTTACCTATAAAATAGGGGAATTCAAACAGATGAAATCCCTAAGGTTTCTCTGAAGTCTAATTCTATGATCTTAAAATTTTTTTTCCTCAAACATCTATTATGTAAAATAAAGTTTACCTGAATTTATACTCAGTAGATTCTACTAAATACAATTGATGTATTCATAACTCAACCTCCAACATGAAACAAGTTTCAAAAATCCAATTTTGATTTATGTTTCTGATATCTTAAGGAATGGGTGTGTGTACCTGCACTATTTGGAAATATGACTAAAGTATAAGATAGTTTCTGAAAGAAATTCCTCAAAGATTTTAGAATATTCTCTAAGCATGCAATGTCATACACATATACTACTGTGCATACATGGCACAAGTATCTAAATAATCACTGCATCCAACCCTCAACAAAATCAATGGCTTTAAGCCACACAGTAAATTATCTCACAAAATAGAACACTTCCCTTTATACCTGTAACAATCCCATTCCAAAATATGAAGAAAAAGAAGAGCAGTGGAAACTAAAAGGAACAAAAATTTTTGTTTTTGAAAACAGGTATACAAAAAAGCCTTTCCTTTCCATTTTAAACACTTCAATCTGTATTTATATAAACTGTCTAGTCCACTGTCCAGGGTGAACTGAAATTTTCATAAAAAGCAAACCTGACCATATATCAAGTAAATAATAAGTAATTTAAATCTAGTATATCCTCTTTTCTACACTTCTCAACCCAATTGCACAAAAACAGACATAATTTGACCCCTTGATTCATAATAGATAGTGAAAGTTTTCCACTAAAGACAGTATGTTTCATTTAAAAGTGGCAATAAGCATTAAATCAAAAGATTCTTATCATTCAAAAATTGAGCATATTAAAATAACAATTATGTGTCAAAATAAAAGTCTTCAAGTTTAAACTAAAGTGTTTTTAATGGAAATTATGATTTCTATTACCAACGTTTCCAGCTTGAAACAGGAAAAACATCAACATAATCTGTTCTTTTCAGAAAGGCGCATTTATAAAGGAAAAATTAGCATCCTCCCTATGTGTAGATAACTAAATATATACATAAATGTCGCCGTAAAGTACTTTGAAGCCATTTGGTCCAATCCTATCATTTTACAGATTGGTTTCTAACTGAGGCCCAAAGAAGCTAAGCGACTTTTCCAATATCACACAATAAGTGTCAGAGTGGAACCCTGTCTTTTGAAGTCAAATTCAACACTTTCCATAAACAGACAAAACCAAAGAATTTCAGGGAGTTATAGTATAAGATGTTTTCTCTATGTGACTTGATACTGAGAGTAATCACTATCATACTAATAATTCTCCATCTCTACAGACTCGAGCTTAAGGTATAAATCTATGAAAGGAAGTTCCTCAAACATAAGAATAGAAGAAGCTGGCATCTCTTTATAATACAAGAGGACAACATAAGATTTTCTCTTACATGATTTGCCCTCCTAAATTGTGGAATGCTATAAGGCTAGAATGGGAAAATTGGCCATGGTAACAACAATAACAAAACAATCAATATAGTTTTAAGACCAAAAAAAGTGTCATTAGTCTATCTGTACTTTTACATTGTAATTTAATATTTATTTTCCTTCCTAAAGACATAAATGGTGACCCTAATCTCCCAAATAAATTTATTCAATATTTAGCTAGCAATTCACAAAGACACATTAATGTTTTTTTTAAAGCCCAGGTTGTTCAAACTAACACTGCTGCCACTAAGATTTATCTCAGAAAAATACATAAATATAAAGAAAGTAAAAACATTGTACGTTTGATAGAGGTCTACAAACCAAGAGGGAGAAAAATAATTCTCCTTAATATCAGTCTCCTGAGAAATGGATAATAAAACAGAATTTGTTTTTACCATATTTTCTGAGTTTCTAGAATACAAGAGGAAGAAACATCTCCAACTTACTAGGATAGGTTTTTTACTTATTTTAGTCTCTACACCTTTCTGAGAAACAAATGAATATAGAGGTTACTAAACTGAAAAGGAACCAAATGAAAATTCATTAAAGAAATATTTGTAAAAAGTAGTAAGGACAATTGCTAATCTTAAACACTAGGTATATTTTTAAATAGTTATTGGTCCTCATGGTACCTTTTAAAACTGAGAAAAGATTGAGCTCTGTTGAGACCGATCTGAGTCCTCTCTCCCTTCTTGGCAGATCCCTTTCTGTTTCAGTCAGTCCTGAACCACAGTAGTTTAAAATAAGTGCACAGAATCAGCAAATTAGCCCTCTTGGTCACAGAGGGAGATTCAGGCAAACTTGTCTAAGTCTTGCTTACTACTCAAATAAAATGGAGACAAAACTATTACCTGCTCATCAGAAAAAAGAGGTACCTGACCTTGCTCAAAGTAAATCCAAGAAAAAGTACTGTTGATAATCACATCATGCAGTTGTTTCCCCTCTCACCCCCCCACTTTGGTAACTTTCAACTAAGCACAGACTACTTGGTATTCTGTAAAGTTTGAATATAATTTGAGAGTCACCTGGATGACAGTAATAAAGACAACATTCATTTTAAATAACCCGAAATTATATACAGTTGTGTAAATTTTAATTTGTTTTGATTTAAGGTCTTCCAAAGTTGAGGCCAGCATGCTGAAAAAAAAAATTAAACTATCTATAACACTATGTCAATATATGATGCTACTGGGAATAGTAAATGAATTAATTTTCCAAGGAAAATTAATTACTTATGACTTACAGTTGTAAAAGCAAACAACGTAACTCTGGATTAGGGAACATTTAATTTCTGTTTGTGGTAGCGATTAAATTAATTTCATATAATTCATGGTATGTAATGGAAAGCAGAACAAAAATGAAATCTTAGACAATGACTGACATAAAAAGTATATAATCATAAAGCCGATCCAAAAATAAAGATCAAAGATATTAATGTCTAATAATGATAATTTGTATTTGGACTCTTCTAAAGAAAATATTAGCCAAGTAAAAATAACACAGAGAACAAAATAAATAATTGCCATTTATAATGCTCTTTAGAAGAATAAGAGACACACAAGCACACACATACACAAAGAGAGAGCCAGAGGGACACAAAGACAGAAAGAGGAAGGAAGAAGAACAAATCTGTATACACAAATATCACATTTGCTTATGATATGTTTAGCAACTCAGGTTTCTTCTTAGAAAGATTAGAGATCCCAATATTAAACTATAATATTTAAGGAACAGTTCAGTTAAATCCTCAAAATTAAAGCTACATTACCTTCCAAGGCACCCAGGTAATAAAATGCTTTCAAAATGGATCATTTACAATGAGTGTTAGTAAAATAACAGATTTGGGGTAACCAATAAAGCACTATTTGAGAGTATCCAGCCATGCATGAAATGTATTTCTTAATATTCCATCATTTTCTATCTACTCAAATTGATCTAAATACAATCTTAAAGTTTATGGTTCCACATATTATTTATATCTTAAGTTTACATAAATAGTTTACATATTAAAATATATAGTTTATATATTTAAAACAGCTTATATTTTAAGTAAAATAAATCTTGTCCTGAATACAAGTAATTAAGTATCTAAAATAGAAATTTGGAAGATGCAAATATTACTATCTCTTAAAGGATCCTGTATATGTCTAACCTTAATTTTGGCTTTAGATATATTTATTGGTCTCCAAATTAAAAATGCATCAGCTTTGGAGAATAAATCAATGCCAGAATCTCACAGACAGAAGGAATGATTCTGCTCCAAGATAAAAACTATCCCAAATGCTCCTTTAAAATACAGCAAAATATTCCAATAACTTGTATATTTTAAAAAATTTAATGTGGAATTGTTGAGAAATTCTGCTTTTTAGTTATAAAACAAATAAGGGAAATGATTATATTAATGATGGTCATAATTATTCATCATCTTGTAAATGGGAAGCAAAGAATCATAAAGCATTCATTTTTCGAGTCTATCACTGCACATTTAAAAAAAAGAAAGAAAAATATACTAAAAAAATAATGATTATGTTTGAGAGGAGAGGACAAAAGGAACCACACATCATCTAAATTACATGATAAGTTCCATTAAATACAGAAATTATGGTACACCTTTAATGGATACTTTCAATTAAGTGAAAATAAAAAGAAGTGACACTCCAACTTTTACAGTAGAATTTTCTGAAGTGACATCAAACTATAAATATATTTAAGTGATTTGGATCTATAGAGGAGAAACTTTCCTATTCCTAGTGGATCAATGTCTTTAACCAAGGCTGAAAAATCTTCTGCTCTATGCTGATACAAAGAATTCTTTGAAGAAATACTAAATTTGACTTTCTTGCTTATTTTCTTAAAACACAGGATTCACCCTCTTTTTAAAGTGTGCCTCAACTTAGCATGATTCAGGATGAAATGAAGTCTGTTTCTAAGATGGGACTACTCTGTATCAGAAATTGAAAGGATGCTATTTTAAGGTTAAAATGGCTTTCAGTCTTTATTCAACTATTTAACTCAGTGAATAAATATGAAATGTCATCTTTGGCTCACCAATTTTAATTTAATTTTATTCCCTTTCACCCTTAACTTCTATATCAGATTGGTATTTTGTAAGAAAAAAATTCTGTCTTACTAAATCAAAATTAAATCTACATTGCAGTTTGCATTAGCATTGTTCAACTACATTGATAAAAAGATCCAAGGACAAATAGTAGGATTTTTTTCATACTGTTTAGTCAGATAATATAGAACAAGAATTGCTCTTTTTCTCTGTCCCACCCACACGCCCCTACCCATACTCTTCCCCACATATGTACAATCTAAGGGGGAAAAAAAAGAACACAACAAATTCCCATACCTCCCTTTTAAGTATGTAGGGTTTTTTAAATGCACTTTTTGGAAATCTTTTTTAGACATTTTTCTTGTTACATTCAGATTTCAGTAGAATGACTACAGGGAAATCACTAATTTTTTTATCTAAACTATGGCATTTTGGCATACATTCTGCAACCAAATGCAAATCCACAACAAACCTCCAAAACACAGAACTAGTAAGTAATTATATGATGAAAAACAGCTTGATTATAAGGAGAGTAGACAGGCTGTCAACAAACAAACAGCTGTTTCTTATTGACAAGCCATAACTAGATCATACCACCCCAAAATACAGCAGGTTTTTTTTTTGTTTTTTAATCTATTATACCCCTGTCCATGATCATCTTCAAAGATCTTGTTATAATGTAAACTTAGATATGAACAAAAATCATATTCTTATAAATATCAGGTGAAGTGCCAGTTACACAAGACTTAAAAACAAAACCTCCATAATGAACAATAATGAACAGAGAACAGGCGGGAGAGGTATACTTCCAAATGGGATGTTATATGTCTCTCTTTTCTCCTTATAATATTTATATGGAGGCAGCTTAGGAAATGGACCTCTGTTCCTTCATTCCTGGCTATAATTACTGCAACACTATCGTTATTCTTAAACTTTGTTTTGAAAGTTTTCTCTACATAGCCTTCCTTTCTCCCTTTCAGAGAATTCAAGTTTAGACCTGTCTGAATGGACATGGTGACCCTGAAAGTTTCCCCCAACTCAAAATTTTATGGCTATTTGATAACCCCAAATAGTCAATGTTATGAAAGAAGAGTAATAGCTTAGATTTATAAGCCCTTTAAAATTAAAAACAAGACAAAACAACAACAACAACAACACTTCGAACAAGCCTATATATAGGTAGTGCAAATATTATTGTGATCATTGTATCAGAGGTGGTAGGGAAGGATCAGAATAGCTAAGTGATTTGCCCAAGGATACACAGCATAAGGATTGAGACAGTAACACAAAAATCAACCACTCACAAGTGTTTTTTTTAAGCACCCACAATCCTCAGGTTCTGGGGTAGGTGCTAAAGATAGAAAATCAGTGAATAGAACAATCCCTAATGTCTAGCAAATTACAACTAGCACTCTAACAGCAGAATATGGAGAATAAAAAAGAGAGAGTAAATATAAAGTAGTTCAAATAAAAAAACAAAAAATACAAATACAAAATATAAAGTAGTTCAAATACAAAAACCCAAACTTTCTGAATCCAAGTAACAGTGAATAAATAAGATTCTTGTAATCAAAAGGAAAAAAATGAGAAAAAAAGGATATTTCCTTCTCTATCCAATACATATTCTTTTAAGTCAAGTGTCAAACATTGTCTCCAAGACTATAGCCTGTAAGAATTTATGTACAGTTTAGCAGCACTGTTTCTATTTCAATTTGATACCACCATTTTAGGCAAAACCTTGTCCTTATGAAATATTTTGCTAAAAATATATTTCATATTAACTATTATTTGGTATTTAACTACAAAATATTTTTATATCTTTTTATTTCATTTTATTCTTACAATCCTAAAAGTCATATATGTTATTTTGTTTCTTTGTTCTTAACCTGAAGGCATGATTTCATTGGTATTCCTATGGAGAAAATTCTTTACTGATGAACATCAGAAACTCTTAAATCATTTAAAAATCTTCTATGAGTTTAGTGGGCCACTGAGAGTGACAGTCTATGATCACAATATGTGAAGAGGTCAAATGTAACTTCAGAGTTTACCAACTCTGTGCCAATAATACTCACTATAACCATTTTGTTTCTAGAGCAGATAGTAGTAGTAGTACTAATTTTCAAATGAAGTGCAGAGAGGTAGCTTGAACTATTTAAAGTTATATGTTATTTGAACCACAGAACCCAAGTATTTTGATTACTAGCGTCATGTTCTTTCCAATGGATCATTCTAATAAGATAATGCCTATTCTCCCCTCCCAATTTTTCCCCCTCTCATCTTTTTGATATCCCTGCCCCAAACTATAGAAGTTTCCTCAGGCCTCAACAGCCATAGGTTTTTGTGAAATTATGTCATTTTACTGTTTGGTCCTGAAGTCCTTTACCTATTACCTACAGCCATCTCACTTGTATTCAGACTTTGGAGAATAGGTTGCTGTTATCATTGATCATATAAGAATATGAAACTGGATAATATATAAAATGCAAAATAAAATATCATCTCAGGTGAAAAAAAAAAATCATCACCATAAACTTCCAGGAGTAAAAGCCTGTTGGGGGCTACAATCCAGAAAGCATCAAAGCTCTGAACTGCTGGTAGATCTGAACTATAAGTGCTAGGTCAAAACATTTAAAAAACAGAGGGAGTCAGAAAGATCACAAGGAAAGGCCAATGCCCTTGTAGGGAACTGAACTCTTACCGGACCTGAGGGAAGTGCACAGAAATCAGCTAGTCAGTTCTAACCACTCAAAAGTCAATTCAAGCAAGAGACCTAAGCTGATGATCTGTGAATTGCTAAGAAGGAAGCTGAGATTAAGGTTCAGCCCCTAAGGAAACTACAATTGGAAGATTGGGATAAAAAAATGTGGGATAAGAAAAATAAGGGAGGATAAAACAAAGGCTGAAAGTACCAAAGATTCTAGGAAGAAGAAATCTCAAAGACACTGAACAGAAACAGATTATTCAACAGGAAAAACAGCAATAACAGAAGGAAATGTGGCTTCTAGACCTAGTAAACTAGTTAAGGCATCTATGAACAAATATTGCACAATGAAGGAAATTGATCCAAAATTTGATGAGACAGAGAATCTTGTGGAAGTGGAGATCATGCAGTCACAACATGATACTCCTGAATGGCTTAAAAGAGGAATGAAAATTATGAAAGGAGAGCTTATGTCTTTCACAACAAAAATAATGAGTAGAACAGAAAATTTGAATCTGCAATGACAAGTCTCATAAAAAAAATAGAGAACAATAAATTGGAAATGTAATGAATACTCAAAAGTAAAGGACAATCTAGTAGAAGCAAAAAATAAAACATTAAAAAAACTATGCTCATTATGCAAGCAAAATATATAGGTCTCAAAGACTCTTCCATACCTATTCTTCAAGGGAAAAAAAAAAGCAAACAAACCCAGTGCTGCAAATTCCAAGAAACCCAGTAGTTAAATTTAACAATTTAATTTAGAAATAACATTTCTGCAAGTCATCAGGATAAAGCACTGGGACACAGGATGCATTCCAGGGTGACCTTTCCTGTAAATATAGGCCTTACTATACATGACAAAAGATGAACTTTCAGTTATAAAGAAGAGTTTGAAACATTTTATAAAAAAAAAAAGAAAGAAATTATTTACATCTCAAACACCCCAAACAACAGAAATTCAGTGAATGAATGTGACAACAGAAAGATCAGTAAGAGCTTAATATATATGTATATAAAACAAGGGTGAAGGTAGAAATCTAGGAGAAGCAATAGTGAAAAGGTGGATAGGAGGAATAATTTCTAGAAACTGGTAACATCCTGCCTTTAGGTAAATGCTTCTTTTTGTGGGACTGCATTAAAACTCGAGAAGAGTGGAAAAGATGGAGACTTTAACTTGGAGGTGAGAAGATATTCCATTGATGATATTCCTTTGAGTGAAAGGAGATGAGGATTTGATACTGGATGAAGCTTCTGAGTTTTGGTGTCTGAAAAGTCTACTTGTCTAGGGAAGTGAGGAGTTAGAAGTCTTGAGGACAACTGGCACCTGCAGTAGTAGGAAAGCATGGCCCAAGGAAGAAACTCCTAGACAAATGTACAGAGAGGGATTTTTTAAAAAGGTCAGCAGGAGATGGTATAGATCAGTGGGAGAGGATATCCTATCATGGAAGTCTGTCCTCTCTTCTGGCACATGAATGAATGAAGCACAATAGAAAATGGGTAAGCCTCCTAAGGCAATGACAGAAATTCACTAGAGGGCAGAACCTAGGAAATCTTCAAAATCTTTATGCCATGAATAATACAGAGAAAAGTGAGAGAGATTTATAGAGATTATGAATCAGAAAATGAAGGTCTAGAACAGTGATGGCAAACCTTTTAGAGACAGAGCGCCATGCCCTGCCCTCACCCACACACACAGCAAGTGCTATGCCCACCCTACCTCAGACTGAGTGCCACACCATGCCCCACTCTACCTTGCAACCCACTCACCCCACCCCATCCCTGACAGGGAAGGGAAAAAGCACTCCCATTGGGATACTGGGCAGAGGAGAGAGTGAAGTGAGGAATGAACTCAGACTCATGGAGAGGGGAAGGGGAACAACTCTGCCCTGAGTCCCTCTGGCTTTCTAGTAAAAAACAAAATAACTAAAAAAAGACTTTAGGAATGATCACCAAAAGGGCTTTCTGTGCCCTTTTTGGCAGGTGTGCCATATATTCACCATCACTGGTCTAGAGTAAACAGAAAATGGATAATGAAGAGGGTGAAAGAAATTTATATGGAAAGGAGTACAAAAAATAAAAACATTTTAAATGTAATAAACAGAATTAGCTAAAGTGGGGTAGATGAAGGCAGAATCTCTTGACTAAGGGGAAAAAGAAGGTAGAAATATATAACCAGATAAAAGCAGGAGAAACTAATAAAACGCTAAAGAGAAAGGAGCAACAAATAGAATAAGTAATGAGGGGTAAGAAGAAGAGTCACTGGGAACAAAGCCATCTTAAAACAAAAAATTAAAGTAACCAAAGGATCAGAATTCTGAGGTTATAACAGAAAAGTGAGGAAAAAAACTTTTTTTTAAATTCTAGAGTTAAATGGAAGAAAATAAAAACTTAACACTTAACCATTTGCAAAGTTATTAGGAACTATGTAATTAAAAATTATATTTAAAATGTGCCTTTTGAACCAGAGCTCTCTTACTGAACTTAATAACCCATATAATACAAATTATTTTAAAATTGTTAACAAAGTAGATGCCCATTGATTGGGCAGTGGCCAAACAAATTGTAATCCATGGTGTAATACAATACTATATTATTGTAAGAAATGATATGTGTGATGAATACAGAGAAGCATGGAAAGATTCATATGAACCACTAAGGGAGTGAATAAAAGCCAAGATAACAATATACTCAGTGACTACAATGTAAAAGAAAAAAACATCACACACAAAAAAAATCAAAAGTAAATATAACAAAATTAGAAATATCAAGTGAGTCTCAAATGAAGTCATATGAGATGATACCCTTAAGAGAGTTGAGAGGTTCACAGGTGTTAGACAATGCACATCTTTTTGGACTTTCTCAATATATTGATAGCTGTGCTGACCTTTTTTCTTCTCTAAAAAACCAAAAACAAAACATTATTTTGTTATATGGGATATCTGTCATATGGGATATCTCTCAGGGAGGGAGAGGAATATATAGGATACTATGGTAATGTTAGAAACCAAAAACATCAATAAAATTATTTTTTAAAAAGCAAGCTATACATAACAGATATAGCTTGGTATAGAATTCTTTACTGTTTATGTAAATGATTGTTTTATTTGGTATATATTTAGCTCAGAATAAAAATTAAAGTTAAAACTAAAAAGTGATATGTAAATAAAGAAAACCATGCCCTTGGTTCCATAACTGAAAGGAAATCCCTGTCATAAGTTTGCGCTTTAATACCATAATCAAACAAAACACATAAGAGATCTATAACACCTTAATCACATTTGACTTCAAATTTTGAAAAATTATTAAATCAGATCATAGTAAACATTCTCTCAGTGATAGGTGAGGAATCAAGACTAGCTGATGCAGAAATAGCAACATTAGTCAATAGTCAATAAAATTATTTGAGGGCCTACCATGTCAGGCATTGTGCTAAGTCTCTGCTCTAAAGGAGTTTATAATCTAATGGAGGAAGAGAACATACAAAAGAAAGCTAAAAAAATAAGGAGGAAGAAAGAAAAGGAGAGAGAAAGGGAACCACTGAGAAGACATGTTTGTTGTAAAAGGCAATGAAATACAAAATTTTTGCTGTTGGAGATGTTGTTTTCAAACTAAAATATAGTTTAAATGTTTTAGAAATAAGTTTGGAGTTATTTGGGAAATTTTTATATAAAATGTTTATAATATATTGCTATGATATTTGGCAATTTTTCTCCTTTTAGATAATCTTCTATCTAATATCTAGTACATACCTGATTAGATTACTTATATGTTATCTTCCTATTTGAATATTCTTGCTGATGCACTGTACAGAAAGACTGAAGAATATTTTTCTTTTCTTTTATTTCAATTTATTTTTCTTGCTTTTTTGCAACATGGTTTATATAGAAATATGTTTTGCATTATTTCACATGTATAATGGGTATAACCTTACTTGCTTCCTCCATGGAAGGGGGAAGGGTGGGAAGGAAGAAGAGACTTCGAAACTCAAAAATTTTCAAATGAATGCTAAAAAAAGAGAAAAAATTTTTTAATTTAAAAAATAATATTTTCTTAAGGGAAGATTTGTCTTCCTTCTTATCTATGTCACCTAAAACAGTGACAGGCATGTAGACAGACTAACAAGGAGGTCAAAGAAAGAAAGGTCCCCAAAAAAACAAAATACTTAGGGGCATACTCTCTAACAGGAAAGGAAATGGGGAAAAAACAATACCCATCAGATGATGAATAGCTAAATAAATTATGGCATGTGAACATAATATAATGGAATTGAGTCTTAAGAAGTAACAAACATAAAGAATTTGTTAGAAACTCTGAACAATGCATATGGTAGAAATAGCATCTCTTTCTCCTAGGTTGGCCTGGTCTGGAAACTACAGCCTGAATGAGGCATCCTCACAGTGTGAGGAATAAAAAGCCTATTATATGAGAAGCTGATATTTCTGAAATTTAGCTTAATTGACATTACTCAGTGAGAGGCTGAAGGAAGTAGCATCCACCTGAATCAGTGATGGTAATCTTTTAAAGCTCTTATAATAGAGATCAATGAAAGACAAAAAGGACCTATAAATACAAAAATATTTTTAGCAGTTCTTTTTGTAGTAGCAAAAAACCTGAAAACCAACTGGGTGCCATATTTTGGGGAAGGGCTTCACAGACATGTGAAAGTGATAACAATATTTCTGTTTTTCAGTCATTTAATTGTGTCTGACTTTTTGGGACTCTGCGTACAGCTTTCTTGTCAAAAATCTTGGAGTGTTTTGCCATTGCATTCTCTAGTACTAGTCTAAGGCAAACAGATGTCTTCTTGATTCCAGGTCTGATCCACTGCCCTGCCTAGCTGAATCAAAAAAGTACTACTCTATGCTAAGAAACGATAATGGGATGATTTCAGAAAGACCTGGGAAGATTTGTATAAGCTAAAGCAAAAGTGAGCAGAACCAGGAAAGCAAATTATATAACAACACTGGAAAGACAAACAACTTGAAAGTATTAAAATCTTTGATCAATGCAATGATCAATCAATCTTGATTCCAGAGGTTTCAGGATAATCTTTGCTACTTGTCTTTTAGGAAAAGTATATGAGATTTAGAATGAGATATATATCTTGTATAAACTTTTCAACATAGACAAAGTGGAAATGTTTTGTTCAGATATGCATATTTGTTATGAGTTTTATTTTTCATAAAAGGATAAAATTTTAAATGTTCTTTGTCAATTGAAAAAAATAAAATGCAGTCTTTTAAGTAAAGGTATTTTTATTTAAATTTAATGATCCATACTTTCTAGTTAGTCTGAATTAATGGACCATCTCATCCTAGGCCTTGTCCAGAACAACTTTTATGATGATCAAATGTATAACAAAGAAAACAGAACCAAGAGAACACCACAGTAACTGTCAGAAAAGCAAAAACATTTAGGATTCAGATTTTACATAATGGCCAATATTGTTTCCAAAGAAATGATGATAAAACACATTTCCTTCTACCTATGCAGACTGCTATCACAGTCATTGTGTTGGGTTTTTTTTTTTATTCAGCTATTTTTCTTTATTTCTAGAGAAAGATGGAGGAATATTAAGTAAAAACTATATATTTTTTAAAAACCAATGAAAATGTCCTTCCCCAGGCCCCTCAAACCCAAAGACAGTGAAGAATCAGACAAAAAGAATAAGACTGTTTGCCTCAAGTTCAGGAAAACTTGAGCTCAGTTCCTATCTCTGTTGCACTGTTAAACTCTATACCTTGGGAAACTCTTTAAGAGTTGGGAAAGAGGATTTCCGGGTCAAGATGGCTCTACAGTAGAAGCAGAGCTCTTCTCTCCACTAATTGAGACACAGTGCCTCAAAACTACAAAACCAAAATCAAATGAATGAAGGAGTTCCACAGTAGGGCACAGCACAGAAGGTAGGCAAAGTTAGGGCATTTTCACACTAAAAGGGGGTGAAATTTCCCCAACAAGGGGTGAGCTCATCACCCCTCCCCCACTTCACCTACCTTACAGAGTCTCAGTGAGCACTGGACAAACTTCTAAGTTCTAGAAGGGAAGCTAGATGAGGTCAACACAGACTTACCCCTATGAGAAACTAGACTCCGAACACTGGGAGGCTGAGGAAAAAATGAGATAGGCTGAGCAGCTTGGGGAAATGGGGCAGCTCACAGTAAAACACCACAGAGAACCAAAAAAAAGCCCTCGGGCACTCTCCGGTGCTCAATACAGAGACTTGCCTACATTCCACACTCAGATCTCTTCCCAGGCAATCTATAAGTTCTTACGGGCTGGACCTGCCACTAAGAGCAGCTGGGACTGGGAAAACTATCCTCAGGGTAAAAACCTCTCCAGAGCCCAATATAAAGATCACTCACATTCCTCACTTAGACATCTGACCAGGAAGGAACAAGGCAATGGACACTGATTCCCAGGAATTAAAATCCACAAACACCAAAAAAACCAAGAAGAAAATGTTGACCCTTGATAATTTTTATGCAGAAAAAAAAAAAACCCAGACTAAAGAAGAGACAGCAGATGATGACAAACAATTAAAACACACTCAAAGCTTCAAAAAAAAAAAGGAAATTGGTCACAAATTCTTAAAGATTTTAAATCCAAGATTGTCAGAAAATTGGAAGAGATGTGACAAGAAAATTGGGAAATAGTTCAAAAAGAAAATAGCAGGGAGAAGCTGGGTAGCTCAATGGATTGAGAGCCAGGTTTGGAGATGGAAGGTACTACATTCAAATCTGGACTCAGAAACTTCCCAGCTGTGTGCCCCAGGCAAGTCACTTAACCACAGTTGCCTATTGCCTAGCCCTTACCACTCTTCTGCCTTGGAACCAATACATAGTACTGATAGTACTGATTCCAAATTGGGGGGGTGGGGAGGGGAGGGAGAGAAAGGGGGAGGGGGGGAGAGGGAGAGAGAGAGACAGAGACAGAGACAGAGAGAGACAGAGAGAGACAGAGACAGAGAGAGACAGAGACAGAGAGACAGAGAGAGACAGAGAGAGAGAAAGAATAACAGTTTAAAAGACAGGATCTCCCACTTAGAAATTGAAGTCCAGAAATTAAATAAAATAAAAAAAATAAGAAATAAATAAAATAAAGCAAACTGAAAACCAGAAATGAATGACCTGCTGGAAGCCATGAAAAGCAGGATAGATCAAACCAAAAAGGGAAATCAAAAGATCTTAGCTGAAACCAGTCAATAAAAAGTAGAACTGGGTAAGTAGAAGCTAATGGTCTAACAAGACAGCAAGAATTAATAAAGCAAAGTCAAAAGAATGACAGATTAGAAGGCAACAGAAAAAAAATATCTCATTGAGAGGGTGGTTGACCTTGAAAATAAATCTCAAAGAGAAAATTTGAGAATCATAGGCCTACCTGAAAACCTGGAAACAAAAGAAATCTTAACACCAGACTACAAGAAATTATCCAAGAAAACTGCCCTGTCTGCAACAAGAGGGCAAAGTAGACATTGAAAGAGTTCACAGATAACCCACTACACTAAATCCTCAAAAGACAACCCCCAGGAATGTAATTGCCAAATTCAAGAGCTTCTAAGCTGGAAAATATTGCAAGAAGCCAGAAAGGGACAATTCAGATATCAAGGAGCACCAATCAAGATTACACAAGATCTAGCAGTCTCCATATTAAGAGTTGGGAAAGGAAGAGGGGAAAGGAAGGAGGAAAGGAGGAAAGGGGAGGAATAGGAAGAGGGGGATAGAAAGAGAGGGAGCAAGAAAGAAGGACAGGGAGAGAGAAAAAGAAAGCATGGGTCGGGAGGGACATAAGTCCCTGGGTAGGAAAGAACTGAATAAGGAAAGAATGACTCTAAGAAAAAGTAGCAGCTGACAGAATGATAGCAAGGTAGGAATGTATTTAATGTATATATTCCAACACAGAGTATAAGCAAAATCAGTCAGCCAAAAATTGTGCAGATAAACTAACAAATGAACATTTTAAAAAAGCAATAATTTGTTCATATGAAGGACAGTCACCTTTGTATGGTGACTCTGATCTCACCACAGATTTTCCCTACTGGCATAGCTCACAATGCTATGCTTACTCATGTTTCTACTCCTTCCCTTAATTTAATGGGATTATTGATGATCCTTTCCAATTTGGGTTCCTACAAATTCCTCTCCTGAATTTTAGGTATATTGTGCCTTTCAGGAAAGGAGTCTTCACTACTTTTCTTCACAGAAGATTCCAGGCCCACTTCTCTATAAGAGTTGAAGGCAGGACTCATGAATTCATTAAGAGTGATTCTACTATCAAGTGAAGAAGTAGATACTTTGTCTCTTGGAACTAGTACACTGGTTTCACTATATCAAACTGTCTATTTGGGTCAGCCATACTAACTACTGTCATTCATCTCCCTAAAGCACTTCGATGCTCAACTTCCTGACAAGAATCAGGAACTCCTGACATTTTTTTGTTTGTTTGTTTCAAAGCCATCAGGTGCTCCTTACTTTTCCTATATATCACACTGAGTTCTTAGCTCCTAGATTCACTGAAGAACTGAGATACTAGAAATTATCTCCTTCAAAGATGTGACACCTTTTTGTGCTCTGGTTATAGATTCTAATCTATTCCACAGATTCTGTCTCTGTCTCTGTCTCTCTGGTTTTCTATACAACTCATATACACTACATCATCTGAGCCTCAATATAATCTTCTAAAGTAAGTATACATAATCAGGTATAGTTAAAGAAAGTATAATTTACAGAGAGGTTGTGATCTATTCATGGTTGCATAACTAGTAAGTCTTAGAAGTAGGATACAGTTTTTCCTGATTCCAAATCCATCACTGTAACCACCACTGGATGTTTCTTTTCAATTACTCAGTAAGTGGACACATTATTCTAAATGGTCATAAATAAATGTTCATAATGCTTGAGAATAACCTTAAGATGAACATTCAACTATACCATAATCAGCTAATTATTTGTTTACATATACAACAGACCTAGATCAATTCCGGAAAAAATCCAACTATCCCTAAAATATACAAACACTGGGTCTCTGTGACTTTTATCAGCTCTTTTAGACATGTGAGATGGATGGATAAATTACCTTTTTATAGAAGAGAATTTTGACTCTATAGAGAAAATCTTGGTGGTTCTCTTCTTTTCTGATTATCTTATATTTTATTTTGTACATTCTTGTATCTGTACATGTTAATTCCTTGACAGAATTAAAGTGACTAAAGGAATATGAATTGTTTTAATTTTAAAAATTTCTATCCTCAACACCTAACACAATATCTGGCATTAGTATGCTTATTTAATTGATTGATTGTCTGAAATATAACACTACCTCAAAAGAGGAGAGGTGAAATTTCAGAACCCACTAAGACCCAAATTTCCACGAAGACTTAAATGTGTAGCAGGCACTGAGAACATGGAACTTCCAATAACTATCACTGATTTCCTGGTTATTTTGTGGTAAATAATTGGTGTTTGTATCTAAAGAATGAAAAGACCTTTGGACTATTCTATTGGACCAAGCCCTTATTTTCTATTCCTTTTCTTCTAGGCAGGTTCACAGCACCAAAGATGATGCTGGATATGGGCACTACTCCAGAACAAACAAACTTTTCTTGCCTTTCAGTTGCTGTTTGAAAGTACACAACAAGTGCTCTGTATGCTATGAGCTTGGCCAGATGGACTATTTCTAAATTTTCCCATATATTTTACATAATTTAATGGTAGCACATGATTTTGGCTTCTTATATCCATTCTAGTGATATATCTTTCAGAAATGAATATGGATAGGGTTGCATTTCCCCTGCAGTGATATACTTACTTTTAAATGTAATCTGACAAAGAAGAAGGAATTGAAATTTCCCTTAATGCATCTGGTACTCAGGAACTACACAACAAGCATAAAGGGCATCAGAATAAACAAACAATTTTTTAAATAACTCTTTATTTTTAAAGTCTTCTTTTCAGGAAGATATGAGGACTACCTAGGAAAATTGAATATACTGTCTATTCTTTTTTAATTAATAAGTTTATGAGAACTGATTGCTATAATTTAACATTCATTATTTGCCTATAATGGAGTAAAGAAATGCTATGAAAAAAATGAATTAAGATCATTTACTTTTAAAAAGAATTGACCATTCCACAGACAAAATGAATGCCCTGGTGTTGAAAGCTGAGATCCACAAATAAGAAACCAGCCATTTTCTGAGAACCATGGTGTCCCACTGGGCCTCAGTGAATCATGCCGTGGTTAGTTGAAAGTGCTATTCACATAATAAATTAAGCACCTCATTTCCTTCATCGAGAAAATCTACATAGTACCACTATACAGATTTGTTTTAATAAAAGTAATAAAGCAAGCCCAGAGGTTATAGCTGTTATGACATAATCACACCTCTGAGATTTAGCAACACTCAGTTGCACATCATGCCTTAAAAAGTCTTTGCAAGTTCCATTCCAAAAAACTTAACTGTACTTATAACCTCTGGACCAATTTATGCCAAATAAATAATGGAAAAAAATCTTCTATATAATGTGGAGAAAAATTCCACTTAATGCAAAATATAATTTTTTATTAATTCCAGTATGAGAGAAAGTGTGGTTGATCTGATCTAGATTATTAAAGAAAATAAACCACGCAAGCTTGCAGTGCATTCAGTAGTACCATGGCCTCATCTTATCTTTTTTTGTATCTTGAACTCTTTGGCAGTCTTGTAGAGCCTATGGATCACTTTTCTGAATAATGTTTTAAATGCATAAAATAAAATATATAGGATTACAAAAGAAATCAATTAGATTGAAATAATTGTAAAATTAAAAACCAAAAAAGTTCTCACACTCATAAGGTTAAGAACCTCCAGATTAGAGCAATCTAAAATTCACACAGACAAAATGCTTCTAAATGAAGAAGACAAACTAAATCTTATTGACATTAATCAAATGAGAGAATAACTTAGAAAAATTCCTGTCTTCTAAGAAATTCTTGATTTAAACTTCTGGGAATGCAATGCAAAACTATACACCAAAGAATCATTGCTGACCATAATAAATAAAGAATACTATATTCTACAGGGGAGGAGGCAAAGGAACTGGATCCACCATGAAATTATACCCAAAATGGAAAACAAGTCTCATTTTTGTGCCCAACAAGATATTTCCAAAGATACCTGAAAGAAATTTTCATATGGAGAGGGGGACCAGGTAAATTGAATTTTGCAAAACAAGTTTCAAAAAGTTGTGAGAAATCTGGATTGGAGAACTGAAAAAGAGTCACAACACTATGACCCTCTCTACATGACAGTAGGTAACCTAGAGAAAGGGCTCCTAAATTTTTTTGATTGGACACTCTTATGAGTAAATTTTTTTCAACATGTGACTTCAATACATACAGTGCATCTATTAATACATTACATACATTTACTTCTATGTTAATAATTATGGGCATTAAAAAGCATATACAGAAACAGACATTTTAAAAGTATGAGATAAAGATGAAATAATATCTGATCCTAGCATGACTGGGGAGCCACTGGAATTTATTGAGGAGGGGAGTCAGCTGGTCAGATAAATACTATAGGAAAATCACATTGGCAGCTGTGTTGAGGATGAAGGGAAACTTACAATAGCATAGGAGAAAGATGATGAGGATCTGAATTCATTAGAGAAAAGGAAAGAGTTGGGGGAGATGTAGCAGTAGAAATAACAAGATTTGGCAACTGTTTATTTGTATATGAATATACAGTATACAGAATATGAGGAGTCAAAGATGACATAAAGTTTGTGAAAATCTGAAGCAGTTGAAGGAAGGTGGTACCCCCACATGAATAAGGGAGCTTGGAACATAGGTAGGTTAGTTGAGAAATATCATAACTCATCCATGCCTACTCATCCTGGATGACTCACCCAGTGAAAATGGGAAAGTCAGGGCTCTCACTCCCTCATCACTGCCTCCAACCAAAATGTCTGTCCTCAAAGGAGAACCTAATGCAGCTATTATGGAATCTAGGGGATATAGAATACAGACAGAATTTTCCCAATGACTCCTACACAGCTGTTTGGGTAGAGGTTAGTTTAGATTATAACTAGGTTAAGGGGCTAACACTCAGTTCTTAAGAGGGAAACCTTGGTAAGTTCACATAGCAAAGAAAGAGAGTATATTGTATCAGGGGGTAAGGGGAAGTGTGGTTAAGTTGGAGACAAAACCTAGGATTGGCCATCAAAGCAAGGATAGTATGCAACTTATTTTCCTAATCTTCAACTGGTTGATCAGTCCACACCCCTTTTGGGGGAGAGGGGAAGGGGGGAAATGCTATACAATCTCTAATATGAAGAAAATTGCCATAGAGATAAAAGAACAAGGACCACCTGATGAAAAAAAGGCTAAACTGCAAAAACTGCCATAATGAAGAAAGTTCAGCAACAAACAGTTTTATAAGAGTAGCTTGAGGTAGATGTCAGTAATAATACAACAGGATCTACTGTGCATTGGTAAAGCACTTGTAAATAAGGTGCAACAAATAGAGAACTGCCAGCAAAAAGAGCCATGATACAAAAATAGTGCTCACAAAAGAGTACTGATATAGAAGAGCAAAGTCTACCTATGCCTTTGAATTGGAGTCTGACCTAGAGCAGTAAGTACTATGTCATAAAAAACTATATAGGACTAGGGAGATATGGCTTACTGTGGGGTAGGCTCCTGGTTTTTGAAATTAATGGTAGAAAATGGATAAATCTACTTAATAAAAATTTAATATAACACATTACATTGATGGGTTCGCATAAAGTTATTTCTATTTTGGTAAAAGACCTTTCTTTCCTCATCAAGAAACTATAAAAGATGTGTTTTTTTCTATTTCCTACCCATGTTATAATTACTCTCTATCAAAGAAAAAAGCTTACAGAATTATAGTGTGATAATAAATTGAAAGGGACTCTTAATAGTCATCCAGACCAGAGGGGTCAAACATGTAGCCCAAGTACCACGAGCCCACAATACTCTTAAGGGGAGCCTGAACCAGATAAAAATGTAGTTCCTATCTGACTTTAATGTGTGATGAAAGAAAGATGTAAATAAATGCTGTTTTCCAAGTTTATACTCAGCCTACAAGGATCCTTCTGTATGGTTTAAGGGCCCCCATTTCCATTTGCTTGACACTGCTGATCTAGACCAAGACTTCTACTGGATGAAGAAATATGAGGCTCAGAGAGGCATCAGATCAGGGATTATAAACAGATTTTCAATGAAGAAGAGACAAGTTTAGTGATTTCCTCCTAAACATGGGTTTAGTGTGTTATGACCATTTCTCTCTCTAACTATTTGTTCCAAACATCCCAAACAATTAAATAAAATCTACAAAAATTCAAACTACTTATTCAAAACATCAAAGAGTGTCGAGAAGACAAAAAATGGAGATGGTTAGCGAATGACTCCTTCCACAGACCATTTCAAACAATTCATTTCACTTATTAATTCATTTTGGAGAATTTATCATTAGCTAAAATTTTAAGAACCTCAACTTTTATCAAGCATAAGGTAGAGAACTAGTGCTACAAAGGAGAATTAAAAAGAATAATACTGGATATCAAGTACCATATTAATTAGTAGAGACAAGAGGTATCAAATTCATACAAAAACAATTCTAAAAAGAATTAGAAAAGGATTTTTTTGTATAGCAATGGTTCAACACAATGGGATGAGGTCTAAGAAAAATCAAAGATCACTTTTAGATAAAGTGATAATAATAATAACTCTGATTTATGTAAAGGGCCTCTCTGGGGAACTTCCATGTTCTCATAATGTTTAGGGGGGCTCAGGGAACCTTTAGATTATTATATTTCAGAAATCTCTGAACTCTGTCCTAAAATCATGTACACAGCTTTGGTAGCACAAAAAGTGTGAAAAAGGAAAGCTTTGTAAAGACTTGTTAATGATAACTGACAGTCATAGGGTCCCATCCCTTCCCCAGCCTTACCTCAGAAAGTCACCATAGTAGATACAAAGAGAGGATAAAAGAGATACCAAAAGACATGGCTGCAGAAACCCAGTGGAGCTTCAATATTTGTCTACTAGTTTGTAAGAGGAACAGTAATTTTGAAAAAGTCATAGCTTGAATGATTACCTAGTTCCAATTGCAAGGCAAAACAACAATGTTCTCTATAATATTTCCCGGTACTCTTGTCTCTTCAATGCCATCATGGATCAACAAAGAATATATATAATAAAGCTCCCAATGTGGAAGCAGTAAGACAAATTTAAAGTGACTAAATAATATCCAAGCCTAGTGGTACCCAAGAGTTTTAGGGAAGAAGTAAGTTGTAAATGAATGATTATAGCAATTACTATTTGATTAAATAACTTGTTATTTACTTCACACTTTATCTTCAGGGAATGTCCTTAGATCTACTGTCATGTCACATTTGTATTCCTGTATCATTGAAGAAGATTCTACAAATGAACTAGAGAAGGGCATTGCAAACTATACCAGTGTCTTTGCCAAGGAAACCCCAAAGAGGGTCACAAAGAGTCAGACAAAATTGAAATGACTCAATAACAACAAACTCACCACCTTGATGCCAAAGTCAGAACAAGCATATGGTAAGTGCTTCTACATGCTCAAATCATATTCCTTGTCTTAGATTCTATCACTTTAATATTGAATTTTTCTTCTTCATCTCTTGATTTGAAGATGATTACCTGTATTAGACTAAACATACTACCCTCTTATCCCATACTTTACTGACAATACACAAAAGTATGGGAAACTCCAGAGAAGGAAAAACAATCACTCACTTCAGTTTTCAAGAGTTGAAAACATTTATGTAAGGAGACACATCAGATAATCAGATTTCTGAGGTTTCAAATTCAAGACTCTGAAAAAGAATATGTAAAATGCAGGATTTTTTTTAAATAAAAGGAAAAAAGGAATTCATAAGAATGGTTGAGGAGACTACATCAGCATCATTTATTGTTTTTGAGGGATTATACTAAACCCAGCTGTTAATCATTTATATAAAAGAAAGAATACCATATTGGAGCTACTTCTTTTTTAGTCAACATTTATCAAAGATTCCCATTTCAATTGGGAAAAAAAAACTTACAAAATATGTGCATTATACTCTCATAGAAGTGACTGTATAAATAATAAGAACTAGGGAAATAGAGGGAGAAACAAGATTTCTGTTATAAGAGGAAGTAACATTTAAAAAGGCAGAGGAAAAGAATGATCAGATTTTACTTTAAAAGTGCTTCCAAATTTCAACATGAATTGCAGCACCTGAAGCAACTTAATTTTTACAGCATATAGTGCAAAAGAAAGGGTGAACTACTGACTTGTAGGCAGTTTAAAAAATACAATAGGGGACAGCCGGGTAGCTGAGTGGATTGAGAGCCAGGCCTAGAGATGGGAGGTCCTAGGTTCAAATCTGGCCTCAGACACTTCCCAGCTGTGTGACCCTGGGCAAGTCACTTGACCCCCATTGCCTAGCCCTTACCACTCTTCTGCCTTGGAGCCAACACACACTATTGACTCCAAGACGGAAGGTAAAGGTTTAAAAAAAAAATTACAATGAATGGTCAGCTATAATAACTTAAAATTGCTCATATTTACATACCATTGCATACTTTACAAAATGCTTTTCATCATAACTGTCCTGTGTAAAAAGCAAAGCATTTCATAGCAGAGGAAAACAAATTCAGATAAACTTAATTAATCTGTTCATACTCACATGCAATAATTATGAAATTTCACAACTCTGCCATAACTATATCAATAATATAACCAACTACACATATCTCAAAATCAAACAGCTCATAATAATGCTACAATTCAGTCAAAAGCAATTTACAAAAGGCAGTTATTTTAAATGTTAAAAATAATTTGAACTGATGCTAACCATTTATTAAATAACCATTATTACAATAACTCTATTCTCTAAATATTAAAATTCTAAAAGTACTTGATCCACCTAATTCAGTCTTATAAATAAGGGTAAAAAAATTAACCAATCCAAAGATAATTTTTCCCTAGAAGTTTCCATAGTGAAAGCAATATCACTTTTCTTCCTATTTTGATGGATGCATTTTACCTTGGAAGATGCTTCTCAACATTTAAATAAGCTCATCAACAAAATATATTCTTCAAAAAGGGTTTGGCAAAACCACCTTAAAAAGCATGATTAGGACTTACAACACACTCAGCATTTTTTTAAGAGGCTGACCTACTAATATACATTGTAAAAGCATACATATGAATTTGAAATAACCTTCTTCTATGAGAAATTATAATTCCAAGGAAATATTAAAACTGATCAAAGAAACTATTTAATTGAGAGCCAAGCCCAAAGATAAGAGGTCCTGGGTTCAAATCTGGTCTCAAAAACTTCCTAGTTGTGTGACTATGGACAAGTCACATACCCCAATTGCCTAGCATGCTCTTCTGCCTTGGAATAAAAAAACAGTATTGATTCTAAGACAGGAGGCAAGAGTTAAAAAAAAAAAGACTAGTTTGGAATAAAAACTAAATTTCTGAAAGTGTGATTTTTGAAAACACATTATACAGTTATGTAATTTGTTAAATCATTAAAACTGATTTTAAAGACCCATCAAAATCATCATAAATAGCATTACCAAAAAGTCCTTAAAGTTTTGGTAATATAAATACCATGACTTTGTGTTAATGCAACAAAGTAGAAAGTGAACTTGAATTAAAACTAAAATTGTCCATCTAGTTTCATTATCCAAGGTTAGCAAAGTGTGGAACATCAACAAAGCAAAGACAGAATGGCCTTGGGAAAAAGTACTTAATCTCCCTGAGATTCAATGTAATAATTTGTAAAATAAGAAAGTTGGGCTAGATGGCCTCTAGCATTTTTTCCATCTTTGAAAATTCTGTTCATCCTGGTCTTCATTTTAAAATTGAAAATTTTAAATTTTAATTTAAAAATTTTAATTAAAAAATTTAAAATTCAGGATAAAAAATGTAGTTTTCAAATAAAGTCCTCATGTGACTGTTAATAGTACTGTACACTGATAATAATACAGAAATTGAGGGGAAAAAAGGACTTGTGGTTAAATAACAAGCAACCATTTAGAAGTAATTTTCTTTACTATTAAACAAAAAATACATGTAGTAACCCAGACATTATAAATGAAAGAGTTTAATGTAGTAAAGTTTTAACATGTGTTTCAAAGTATTATTTCTTTAGGAAAATAAACCAGCACATTTCAAATTTCACTAATAATGAGTTAATCAGTAAAAATTATTTAATTTGAAGTATCAATTCAATAATTCATAAATATTAGGGGGAAAAGGTCTAATTGTAGCAAAATCATTAGGAATTCCCAAAACTCATTCTAGTGAAATTTACTCCCTACCTCTATCAGAAGTTTCACCAGCTAGAAAGGAAGAAAAGAATGGGCTGAACTATGGCTTTTTTCCTTGCTTGATTCTGTTCACACTCAAGTCACAAAGTTAATAAGTACAAAAATGGGCCAAATGTCATTCATTGAGTAGAAAAAAATATGAAATGAACCTAACTCAGGTTTGAACCCTCAGAACAAAATAGAGAGCCTCCTCCCACAGGCCACAGTACAGCCAACAATGCATCATCTTGTTCTTATCCCAAAGTGTTTTCTTGGGAGTCTCACCAAGCCATGTTCCAGCAAAGAAGTGTTTTTAGGTCAGCTGGGGATAGGATGTCTGACCATCTCTGCCACTTCCCTCTCCATAAATACTGAGAGCCATGTGTTTTTAAAATCAATTCCCACAATTTTATAGGACAAGTATTGGAGTACATTGCCTTTTGAATTTTAGCTATTGTTAAACCAAAAGTATTTCATACTGTACTGAAAGGGTAATTTTATGGTCTCTACTATTTCCTCAAAGTACTTAACATTCTTTCTTTAAAAGATTTCATTTCTTTTTCAGCACTGTTTGTCCCCAATTGCTCATCTCTTAATGACTATATGCCTAATTTGTGCTCAAAACAATTACAGTTCAGGGTTTATTATAATGAACTCTAGCCAAACCTTTTGATTGATTGTACCAGAATTTCAACATGTAAAATAAAGCTTGAAAGTAAGCAGTCTCTTAGTGAAAGCTTTTGATATGTTTTAGTAATGGAAAGACTTTTGTTGTAATGTTATTCATTATCTTGGGATTTGACCTTCTTAAAGTAGAAGCCTGGACCAGAAGGCAGGAAATTGGGGTTTTAATTTTTGGTTCTACCACTGTTAGAGAAGTTTCAGTATTCTCATGTGTGAAACAAGGGGAACTCCCTTAATGATAGTTTAGATCCGTTCTTCATCTAAAATTCTGATTCTATGACCTATTTCATATACCCAAAAAGCTATCTTTAACTTCTACAAATCCCCCATGAATTATATGTTATCACCTCAGCTCACATCTAAAGATGCCTTAAATTCACTTCAAAGAGAAAAAAAAGATGGAATTCAAGAAACAACTTAAGTTTCTTATGCCTATTTGTCCATCCATATAAATTTAATTTTGTCAATATAACAACTAACATACAGTGCCCACTATATGTCAAGCAGTGTGCCAAATAGGTTACAAATATTATCAAATTGTGAATACATAACAAAAACTGGGGAAAAATAAATTTCCCCACCACAATGCCTAATGACAAAAGAAATGCAATATCAACACCTTTTATGTGCATCACTGAAACACAAGAAAAAGTGTCTAGTGTCTAAATTAACAACCTCTTCCCAGAAGTTCAATAATTCATTCTCATTTACACAAGAGCCAACGTCTGCCTTTTACCTATAACCACTGTAATGATGTGAAAAGAAGGGTCTACATATCAAGTTACTAGTCTGATCTAATGTATTTAATAGACTATAAATCAGAATGGAGTCATTTCTAAGTTTCAATCAGGACCTTTAAAAAAACAAAGAATTGGGGGGGGTGGGGGGAGGGTTTCCCATGATGACTTATAAAGAAAATTCTATGCAAATCTTCAAAAATAGGAATCTACTTTATGACCCTTAATTTGCTCGTTTGGGTCTAGGTGTAATTCTAAGACTGAGAAATTTTCTGAAATTTCTCTTAAATTAAAAACTCCACATTGCTTTACCTGATACATTCCAACTCCAATGTGCTTCGGCTCAATTTTCACTAGCTCAGCTAATGGATCTTGTACTCGTCTTGCTATGGAAACTGAAAAACAGAATTAGAAAACAAGTATGGTTTAATGTGAAAAGCAGTACCAGATAATTACTTACTAGTATTTAAAAGTGATGTAAGTACTTAACCGTTTCCCCCTTTTCTCCTCAAAACAACCCAATAACTTAATTGGAGAATTCTAATGAAAGTTAGAGAATTCTGTTCATCATACAAAGAGGAAATACTAGAATATGATGAAGATACAACTTAATAATTAAGTCTCAACATAGTAAACTCAGGTATTACCTAATGTAGCTAAAAAAAATTTTCTAATTAGAATAATAGGAAAAAGCTTAATAATGTATTTTTATCCTCAACACACAGCACACATGTTGATAGCAAGGAACAATAATTCACATTTATACAATACTTTATGTACAACAGCCCTTTGTGGGAGAAAGACTGTAAATGTATTATCTTCATTTTACAGGCTAGGGAGAGGGACTACACCTATGATTTCATTGGTATAAACAAATCAGGTGAGGATATTGTGTCTACCAATGCAGGTTGGTCTGTTCTCTTCAAGTAAAAGTCTGAGGAAATGGTGTAGAATATTGATGATGAACCTTTTGGAGACTGAGTGCCCAAGCTACAGGCCTCATGCCACATGTGAGGCACCTACCTTACCCCAGACAGGGGAGGGAGGAAGCACTCACATTGGGCTGCTAGGCAGAGAAGCAGGGCAGGTGATGAGAGAAACATCCTTTATCCCTTTTATTCCTTTATTTCTAATGATCATTGTAAAAATCTCCTAAAATATAATATTTTTATTATTGAGATTTAATTTTAACATTTACATGGCTTGGGAATCAGTACCATATTTGTATCATAAAAGGAATTTGGTAAGACTCCTTTGCCTATTTTGTCAAATTGCATATAGAGTACTGGGATTAATTGTTCTTTAAATGTCTGATAGAATTCACTTGTGATTCATTCTTGCCCTGGTGATTTTCTTTGGGATTTCCTTGATGACTTGTTAATTTCTTTTTGTGATATGGGATTATTTAAGTATTCTGTTTCCTCTTTTGTTAATTTAGTAAATTTATATTTTTGTAAATATTCAGTCATTTTGCCTAAATTGCCATATGGTACTATAATTGGGCAAAATAGCTCTTAAACATTGCCTTAGTTTCCTCTTCTTTAGAGGTGAGATTGTCCTTTTCATTCATGATATTATTAATTTAGTGCTCTTTTCCTTTTTTCAATTAGATTAAACAATATTTTATTTTACTTTTTTTTTTCAAAAAAAAAAAAAACAGCTCCTAGTCTGATTTATTAGTTCAATAGTTCTTTTGATTTCAATTTTATTAACTTCTCCTTTGATCTATAGGATTTCTAAATTGGTCTACATCTGGGGGGGGGGGTTCATTTGTTCTTTTATTTCTAGTTTTTGGGTTGCATGCTCAATTCGTTAATCTCCTCTTTCTGTTTTTGTTAATATAGGCATCAGGGATATAAATTTTCCCCTAAGTAACTGCTTTCCCTGTATCCCATAAATTTTTATGTGTTGTTTCTCACTGTCATTCTCTTCAATGAAATCAGTAATTATTATTATGATTTTGTCTCCAATTTGTTTTATTACTTCATTTGATTCCTGTGGCTCTTTTTCCATTTGGGCAATTTTCTCTTTTGAGTTGTTATTTTCTTTTTGTATTACTATCCTTTCTTTTCTCCACTTTTTTGTTCCCATTTTTCTTCTCTTTCTTGCTTGGTTCGTGAACTCCTTTTTGAGTTCCTCCAGAGCTTGTGACCAATTTCCATGGGGGGGGAGGGGAACGGGGGCAGTTTGCATGTGTTTACTTGTTTCTCACTCTCTTCTGTTGCTTCTGCATTTTATTCTTTTACTCCATAGAAATTTTCCAGGGTCAATAGCTTTTTTTCTGTTGTTTACCCCTTTTCCTGCTGGAGGATTGGGATTCCGGCATGTTGGTAGCCATTGCTATCTTAGCTTCTGTTTCCCAGGGCTTTGCCTTAAAACTATCTTACCTTCCCTGTGAGAGGCCTGAGTGAGAGCAGGTAGATCAGTGTTTTTTTGCATAGCATGCTTGAAAGCATTTTTCCCTGAGGCTGCTACTGCCTATTTATTGCTGCTGCCAATCGCTGCCTCTGCTACTACCAGCTCCAATGTCGCTGCTGGAGCTCTGAGTCTGGACTCTACTAGCTGGGATTTTCAGCATGTTTTGCCCTGAAGCTATCTTCCCAGCCCCTGCTGCCATTGCAGTGGTCAAGCTGATGCCTCTGCTGCCTGGACCAAGCTCTGTTCTATAAAGTCTTAAGTCTCATTTCCCAGGCCTGGCACAGCCTTCAGGGGTGAGTGTGTGGTGCTTTCAGCCAGTCCCTGAGAATTTGGAGATTTCCTGGGCCCTGGCTCTATCTCTGGCTGGTAGCTGGTGGGGAGAGATAGTCAGCCTGCACTTTTGCTATCGCTTAAAGCATGGGAATCTCCTTTTACTGCCTACCTTTCATGCTGAATCCAATGGGAGACTCCCTTTACTTGTCTGGTTTTGACGTCTATATTTTTGAGATGTTTTGTAAAGATCAGTTTTGGAAAGAAATTCAGAGTGGCTCCAAGATTTTTCTGCTACTACCTTGCCATCTTGGCTCTGTCCCTGACTCATGTCAATCTTAATATTCTCACTTTAATTGAGAGACAAAAGAAAGCTGTGGCCAAATGGAAAAAAAAAAAAATCTCACAAGTTCTCCTTAGAGAAACAGGTGAAAGAGATCAAAGTGGATTTTATCATACACGCAAAAGCAAGAAGAAACATCATTTCATAGGACACATAGTCACCTCATAGTGCAAATCTAATGGTATCTGCAAAAAGATGAACATGGAAATAATTGCCCCACATGCCAAGGAGGAAGAAAGTATTCAAGAGACTTTAAAGGGGTCTTGATGAGATCCTTCTATCTAAACTACCAATAAGTTAGAAGATTAGTGACCTGAAGTCAAAAGTTGATATAGGTGAGGATGGCAAAAAATGCTAGAAAATATAATTCAGAGAAGCCAAAGATTTTAAAGCTACACAGAAATCTTTCATATAGACATTACAAATTCTTTCTTTGAGAAGAAAGTCAAAAGGCTGTAGATATAACAAGCACTAAATAACAACACACACAATGAAACTAATTGTTTTCATGCTGTACAAAAATGACCTGTTATTGATGTGGGAGCTACCTGGGGATTTTGAGTATGAAACTCCCTACCCCTTCTGTCATTATAATAGTATTAGCCTTTATGATTATTTTCATAACACAATCATTAGTTTTCAGTCAATATTCAAATTATATAGCTTGATTTATAAAAATTATGAAGATTATTACAATTTAGGATGGTATCAAATCTTGTTTATATCTTGACCATAAGCCTATAACCCAGAAGATTCCATTAATTCTATCAAACCCCTCTTGGGTGTAAAACAAGATGGTCAGACAGAAAGAGGAAATATGATCTTGTTTGTGTAGCAAGATAGTCACACAGGAGGTGGAAGGCTACTCTTGTTCACACACATCAGTTAAACAAACTAATGACTCCTAATTTTACACCATAATCATCAGTAAAAGACACTAAGATCCTGACTTAAGGCCTTAGAAAGGTCAATAATAATAATAACAGACTTCAGTTACCACCCAAAGTGATCTTCTTTTACACTTATTAGTCAAATCAGCATTTGCATCATTAAGTAAGGACCACCCATGTGAAAGATTTTTACATTCATTCTTTTTTTTTTTACTGTCACTGCATCATCAGATTTCTTGGCATAAAAAAAGGCTATCTCCTAAGGCATGAGAACTCTAGGTCTTGATCAGGGTCTGATTTTATTGGGAGTTCGGCCTCTTTTCAATAAACCTATTTAGCTTGGAATTTCTGTACTGGTATGATAAATTTTCACCACAGGACAATCAGATCATTCATTTGTTAAGAGCAAATATCAAAATGAAAATAAAGCTAAGAGAACACAAAATAGATAAGGCAAACAAAAGAATTGTAACATGATCTATCTACATGTGTTATTGAGAATAATAGAAATGGGAAATGGATGGAAGGATAGCAACACTACAGTAATTCCAGACAGAAGGTTAGTTGATGTAAATTAATTATCATAATGAAGAAATCAAAAGACTTTGAAATAAAATACTTTATCTACTGGAAAAATGAAGAAATATATCAATTTAGAATATAAATCATTGGCAGAATTTTAGAAAGTTTTTTTTAAGTAGTATGTTCTCACTGTGGCACAACAAATGTAATGGACTTCTCTACTAGTAGCAATGCAATAATCCAGGACAATTCTGAAGGACATATGAGAAAGAACACTATTCACATTCAGAAGAAGATCTGTGGGAGTAGAAACAGAAGAAAAACAACTGCTTGATCACATGGGTTGATAGGGATATGATTGGGTATGTAGACTCTAAGCAATCACCATAGTGCAAATATTAATAATATGGAAATAGGTATTGATCAATGACACATATAAAACCCAGTGAAAAGGGGGGGGGGGGGTTGGAATGAAGGAAGGGAAAGAACATGAATCATGTAACCATGGAAAAATACTCTAAATCAATTAATTAAATAAATTTTTTTCAAATGAATAAAAAATAAAAGTAGTATGGTCTCATAAAACAGTAAGAAACTGAGGGGAGAAATCAGTTTAAAGAAAGCTTAGCTAGACTCAACTAAACAAAGTTATCCAAAGGGTATACAAGATGAAACTGGAAAGACAACAAACAGGTGAAAAAAAAATCTGTTGGCATCTTGAAAACTAAACTCTGTAAGACAGAAAAATGAGATCCAACATGAAAAAGTCCAACCCAAGCAGGGGAATGGCAAGGAAGATCCAAGATTCCAAAAAAAGGAACAGAAGAGCTAAGAGGATTTAAAACAGTTACTTCACTTCTCTTTCAGAGCCCTCCTGGAGTGGATGGTCTGAGAGGAAGCCCCAGAGACAGAGAGCCTCTCTGAACATTGATCATCTTCCAGTAAATCCCAAATTCTTCTGATTCCAGCAGAAGACAATAAAAGTAGATTTGGGACTTTGTAGAAAGCCATCTACCAAAGAAGATTCTCTCTATCCCCAAAATTGTCCTTGAATTTCATTTTACAACTAGATTAGATTAGGAGGAAGGACAACCTCAACAACACAGGTGGACAGCCTGAACCCTCAGGATTGGGGGGGGGGGGGTGTCGTCAGTTGTTAGTTCATAGGGATTCCCACTTCCCTCATTTCCTAAATCCTTTTAGATCAGGTCTGCTTTCTAACATCATTAAAGGGGACTTCAGCTGTGGGGGGAATTACATCCTTCTCCCCCAGGAGGAGAGTTACCTCCAAACCAGGCTATAGAGTGACTCTGGTCTAAAAGGGAGAAAGCTGACAAATGGGAGATTGAGAAATCAAGGGGCAGGAAAATTACTCTGCCTTTCAACAACAGCCAAGATCAAGAAGGGAGGCAGTGAGTCAATTCTCTAGGACCCTCTCCTTATGTCTTTAACCTCCATATTCAATCTAATCTCTGAGGGGAAATATTCTGTCCCTCTAGAAGACAATTTGTGTTACCTTCCCAAGGGGAGGACTCTTCCTCTCGCTCCATTTCTTTACCTCCTACACACCTCTCTCTCTCTAGTTCCCCATTGTAAGTATAGGTGACCTCATTCTGGTTCTATATTACAACTCTTTTCAGTATCTGAGATGGTGACGGTCTACCACTTGTGGAATATACCATCATAGTCCTATAAATACTTAGAGAGAAAATAAAAATAACCTCGGGATCAACCTCGGACAATGAAGATATGCCTGATGGAAGTAACATAAAATGGAGCATTCTGCAGAAATGGTATGAAGGAGATAACTTAAAAGATCAATAAAACAAGTGGATTAGTCCCATAGTGAGAGCAAAGGATAACCAATGGACAATGCACATTTTTTTGCTGTTTCTGTAAAACAAATGCAATGAAGACTTCTGGTACATTGTGGGGATATCCCTTAGAGAATTCCTGGGAAGACCTGGACCATAATAGTTGTTTGGTATTAAAATGCATAATTAGGTTGTAGTTCATGAGAGGATGGAATGCATTTGTATGTCACCTCACGAATATTGAAGCATTGAATCTCACATTATTTTTCATGAAAATGGCTAAATAAATGGTATCAAGCAAAATGTAATATTCCCTAGTTAAAAAAATAAAGAAAAAAAGAAATTCCACCCTCTCTGCCAGCTAAATTTAAAGTCAGAAGAACTAGATTTAAACTTTACTATCTGACTCACTTTGCCTCCACTACTTAACTAATTTTGCTTCCAGAGAACTGACCTGAAAACTACCACCTAACTAGAGAAAGAAAAGATCCATTTCTTTCCCATGTCACCTTCTGCCAGGAAGAGAGAAATTCTCAGAGCACAAGAGGACACTAGGCAGGGACCAGGAGCTAAAGAACAATGGCCTATCTAGTAACAGAATAGACCATCAGGAAAGGAGCTGGGAGCAAAAGCCTATTATGCAACATCAATGTTGTGCCTGTGGATGACCAACTTTAATATTCTGGAAATTTTTCAATATAATTAACATTGAATTTCTCTGTGACATCATTGTACTGAATTGGCCCATCATATCCCCAACACTATTTAATGATAAAAATAAATCATTCCCAATGAGTTTAAAGGGTTTTTATAGACAGGATTATTATTTGATCCTCACAACGACCCTTGTAAGTAGGTGATATGATCTGCATTTTGCAAATGAGGAAATTGAGGCAAACAATGGGTAAGTGATTTGCCAACAGTTACAGAGATAGTAACATTAGCTAATTTCACTATCTTCTTTATTGTTTTCTCAATATTAACAATAAAACTGCACAGGGAAAAATAATTGAATAGATGAAGAACAGGGCATCTGAAATTTAACTTTTTTCCCAGGCAATATAGTGACAAAGAATACTTCTGCAGCTAGGTGATCCAGTGGATAAAGCACTGGGTCTGGCTGGAGCCAGGAAGATCTTAAGTGAAACCAGCCTTAGACACTTACTGGCTATATAAACCTATGCAAATCAAGTAATCTATTTGCCTCAGTTTCCTCATCCATAAAAATGTGGATAATAAAAGCACCTACCTTCCAAGAATGTCATGAGGCTCAAATGAAATATTTATACAGATCTTAATTTCACAATGCCTGAAACAATAGGCTCAAAATAAATTATAGCTACTATTCTATATATTGTGTGTGTGTGTGTGTGTGTGTGTGTGTGTGTGTGTGTGTGTGTGTGTGTGTGTTGTGGAAAGGAAACAAACACAAGTTCTGGACTTTCTGCCTCTGTGTTGGAACAAGCAACACTAGGAATATTAGAGAGAGAAGAAAATATCAAGACTGACAGCTGGTGGGGGAAGGGTCAACTGGGAGTGGCAGTGGGTCTTGTGACTAGCACTTCCTTCCTGGGATGGGAAGTAGGAGGGGCTTTGTCTTCCCAGTCTGGAGAGGGTGCCTCTGTTTTCTTCAGCCCAAAGAGACAGGCCCAAACAGCTCTAAAGATCAAAACTTTTCTTGTTGCTTGCTGTCTACAGCTAAGATTTTTATAAATTTCATTTAATATTGATTGAGTAAAGTGACTTCCACAGCCTGAGTCCAATTTCGTGGGAATCCCAGATCTAGGTATGATTTCTTTTAATAGGATTTTGACCACAAATGCCATGTTGTTCTTTTTGGCAGGAAAAACTTCTGTCCATCTAGTCAGTCTGTCTATGATGAGAAGGCAATACTTAAACCCTTTGTCTTTCAGCATATTGATAAAATCTATCTGTATGCATTCAAATGGAGTATATGCTAAGGGACGACCTCCTAACCCTTTGGTCTTATAAACTCCCTATTGTATTACATACAAATTTTACATTTTTGACAAACTCTTATGGCATATGAGGATATTCCTGGTACAGTCCAAAATCTTCTCACTGAATCAATTATGGCTTGGGTTCCATAGTGTCCTTGTGCATGTATTGCATTGCACACATGATAAAATAACGGTCTAGGCAAGATGGGCTTGCCTAGTTGTGAAAACCATATTCCTCTTATTTGTTTTGCTCCTATGTTCTTTATCCATGATTGAATTTCCTGTTCATTGTAGGCATTAGTTAGATTGTCCTGTTCAACTATTGAGAAATTCAATACATGTAGAGGTCCTTCTCTAGCTTCAAATTTTGCTGTAATATTAGCTCTATGGTTTCCTAATGATACATGATCATTAGCCCCTGTGTGTGATCTACAGTGATTATTGTCACTTCCTTGGGCAGTTGTATGGCCTGAAGAAGTTGCATTATTATTTTGGCATATTCGATCTCTTTGACTATACTTGTAAAAAATCCTCTACGTTTCCAAATTTCTGCTGTGGAATGAATTACTGAGAATGTGTACTGGGAATCTGTGTAAATATTGAACCATTTATCTTTCCTGATTTGCAAAGCATTTAATAAAGTAACTAGCTCTGCCCCTTGAGCACTCACGTGCTTTGGTAAGGATCCATACCATAATGTCTCTGTTTCTGTTACTACTACCAGTCCCATGTACCTTTCTCTATTAACTGTCATGCTCAAACCATTGGTATACATTGCAATGTCGGGTTGTTCCAGGAGTGGCCAATAAATCATTTCTTGGTTTTTCTACTAATGATATTGTTTCCTGGAAATTATGTATGGGTTCCCCTTCAAACGGCAGATCCGGAATCAATGATACTGGATTCACTGGTTGGCAATGTTTTGAAGTGATGTTTTTGTTGCTTAGTAATACAATTTCATATTGAGAAAGTCTTTGCTGTGTGCAAGCTTGTAAATAACATTTCTTCAATATGGATTCTAGTTGGTGTGAAGAGCAGACATTCAGTTTTGATCCTAATATCAAATCAGATGACTTTTGAATTGTGGTTCCTGTGGCTGCAATTGCTCTCAAACAGGGAATCATTCCTTTCTCAATTATATCCAGTTGTGTACTATAATATGCCACAGGCCTAAATTTGGGTCCTGCCAGGAAGGAAAAGGAGAGAGATGCCCCCTGCCGAGAGGCTATATTTTAAACAAAATGGAGAGTCCAAGAAATGAGCTACTTATGATAGCCTGTGGGGATGTCTTCTCGCTGGATTTCTGCCGAAGTTGCCCCAGAGCAGGTAAACATCGACCCGCCTGAGGGACAAGCCTTTCCCCAGAATTTGGTGGACCAGCAGAGGTCAGATAAGGAATGTTTGTAATTGGATGACTGAACTGAGCTTCAGCTCCCTCTATACTCCAGAAAAGATAGTCCACTTATCTGATTGCAGTAGTCAAATAAGATAAATTTTAATAACCAGTTGGGATTGGAGAGGTATCAGGGAAGAGGGAAGTCCCTAAATAAGGTTGGAGTTTTTCTCAGCTTTGGAGCTGAGGCCAGGCCTCACAGGCTGGTGGAGGGTTTCCCTTATTCCTGTCTACACTATATCTGTGCTAATTTTCTTAATTTCAAAATCTTAACAGTAGACAGCAAGTAAACAAGAACAGTTCTGACTTTCAGATCTGGTTGAGCCTGTCTCTTTGGGCTGAAGAAAATAGAGGCACTCTCTCCAGACTAGGAAGACAAAGCCCCTCCCACTTCCCACCCCAGGAAGGAAGTGCTAGTCACAAGACACACTGCCACTCCCAGTAGTCCCTTCCCTCACCAACTGTCAGTCTTGACATTTTCTTCTTTCTCTAATATTCTCACTGTTGCATGTTCCAACACAGAGGCAGAAAGTCCAGAGTTTGTGTTTGTTTCCTTTCCATAGTGTGGCCTCTAAACTTCCAACAAATAATTTGTCAGGATCACTTAGTTGTTCATAAGGCTAAAGAAGATCACTATTAATATGGTAAAGATGTGCAATTAACAAAGAAAATTCTATCTTTTGGGATTCTCCTCACATCACTATCTCAAACATGTAGAAACAAAAGTCACCAAATAGAAATTAGGTGTCAGGGATTCTGTAGTCAGTGATTTCTCATCAAATTATGAGAAATAAGATCTATAGTAAACTTGCTTGGCTGGTCACACAAGTATTTTCAAATCCCTTCTCTACCTTTAACATATACTAAGAATGGCAGCTTTCAAAGCAGATTTAGAGAGCAATACCATAGTGTCGTCTGCTCTGACTTTTGCTTTTGCAAAGGAAGCCTTGACAAATTACTTTCTTTTCAAGATAACAAAAGGTTAATTGTGAAAGTACTACATAATACAGAAGAAATGCTCTCCTCTAATAATCGCACTTCTAATTATAGATTGAGTTGCCACAGATATACTTGATGTCCTGTAAACCAAAAGCTATTCCATTTTTTAAGTTGCAATACTACTAATAAAGTTTCATTTAAAGAAATATTTATGTTCATTTTTTAGCCACATTCTATCAACACAAAAAGCAAGGTAAGATTTTTAATTAACACAAAACCTTTCCTAAGCATGACAACAAAGTGAAAGTTTCAAAGACCCATATAAAAATTCACTCTGAAAATCTAAACTTGTAAATAATTTCTCAAGTTCTGTTTCTCAAATTAAAAAATCCTGAAATACTGGGAGAGCTATTATAATAAGGAACATCTGCTACATGTTATAGCAAAATGATGGGACTGCATAGGAACAAACTAGAGGTACAAGATAAGGACATATAAATAAACAAAAGTTCCTATGATAAAGATTCAAGATTTTATTAGACTTGCAAGCTCTAAGTCAAAAATGTAAAAATGCATCCAACAAGGTGAATGGAATCATAGGCTCCATAAAGAGCATGGCAACCAAAATCCCTTCAGCCACTAAAGCACCAAGTTAAACCTCGACTCATTAAATTCCACTGACTCACTATCCTCAACAGAATAAAATATGCTTCAAACCTAGCCTTCTCCTGACTGAAGTTAACTTGAATCTTATTCCCTAATTCATACTTACTCGTCAATGCATGACCATTGGCCTTTCGGCTGTTCTACAAACCCAACAGACACTCAATCTCTTGGCAGTAGGTATTTTCTCTGACTTCCGTCCTACGTAGAATGTTCTTTTTCCTCATCTCTGCCTTTTGGTTTCCTTTAAATCCTAACACAACGGGCATCTTATACAAGAAGCATTTCTGAAACCATTTTTAATTCCAGTGTCTTCCCTCTCCTAATTATTCCCTAATCATCCTATATATTGCTTGTTAGTACATGTTCATTTTTTGTTTCCTCCATTAGATTATGAGAACCTTAAGGGAAAGGATTGTCTTTTGCTTTTTTTTGTATAGTCAGTACATTGTGTCTGGCACTCATTAGGCACTTATTAAATAATTAGTGACTGATTATCTTCCTCAGCACCACAATTTAGGAAGAACACTGACACTGATAAACAAATGCATTCAATAAAAAAGATCAAGATAGTAAAAGAGCAGCAGATTAAGTCACTCAATTATTAAAGAATTCAAAATGTTTAATACGGAGAAAATATTTGGGGGAATATAAAAACTATCTTCAAACACCTAAAACTATCATATGAAAGAGGATTACATTTAGGTTCATAGACCTAGAGGGGGAAGGGACCCCAATAAAATCAAACTCTTCATTTTAAAGGCCAAGAAAAATGATGTCAATGAAGAACATGCCTGTGTCTTCATCATAAATAGCAAGGATAGAAATTGTACTTGGTTCTCAATAGTGTAAACCTCAAAATTTCTTAGACTTATAAATGTTGGAAATTTCACCATTGGGAAATTTCATACTTGAAAAATTTCCTATTGATAGTGGGTCTTGGCTATTGGAATGTGAACCCCATTGGCATGAGAGTTTCCTCCTCCTCCCTTCTTAAGATTACTTTAGGACAGAAACCTTTTGCTGAACAATGGAAAGGACTTTGACCTATGCTTAAGCATAGAACAGGAATTTCTCTGAGTCATGATTGATTTTAGAATTGATACAATGGAGATACTTGGAATCAATCTCCACCCTACTCAGTCCTAACAGGATTGAGGAAGGGCTGCAGCATAGATCAAAATTTAATTATTCCAATCTCTACCCTACTCAGGTTAACAGGATTTAGGAAGGGCTGTAGCAAAGGATCAAAGATTAAATTATTTGAAAATATGACCTTCAACAGACATGTGCAAAGCCAGAGACCTCTGGGCGGTCCTGGGTTAAGCTAGAGCCTCCATTGGCACAGGGAAATTGATGGACAGTGATTGGTAGATTTGAGAACTGAGGGGAGGGAACGTGGATGGTTTCCTTAAAGATAGAGGGGTCTGGAGACTGAAGGTGGGGGGGGTTGAGGAGTTTGTCGGAGTGGTTGGAGTGTGCTCTGAGAAGCTTGCTCTGAAGGAAGCTGAAGGTGGGGCCTCTGAGACTGTTTCTCCATTTTGGTCACGTGAGTAATAGGGACTGATCTCTTTTCTTTGCCCCAGCTATCTAAGGGCTTGGGCCTTTTGGCCCAGCCTAAACAGAAGGGGTATTTAAGCCCTATTCTCTTCTCTCCCCTTTCTCTCTCCCCCTCTCTCTCTATCCCTAATTCCTTTCTTCCTCCTGTTTATAATTAAACTCCATAAAAGGTTGACTGCTGACTTGAGTTTTCATTTAGGAATTACATAGCTGAATTCCTTGGCGACCTTAAATTGATATATATCAGTCTTTTAAAATGATTCCCTTGTCACAATAGCCAGAACTAAAAGAAACGGGTAGAAACTGCAGAGAAACAGATTTGAAGTCCAAAAAATTTCCTAACAATTAGAGCTCTTCAAAAGTGGAATGTGATGTCAGCTTCATAAGCTGAAGATCATCAAAGACAGATTAAATGATCACAGGTCAGGTTCAACATAATGGAGGAATTCCTATTTAGGGATGTACAGGACTAGATTAGAAGTGCCAAGCTCAAAGATCGCAGTAGATCACATATTAACATAGAAAAGCATTAATTTACTATATATTTTGTAAAAGGATCTCACAGGTCCAATCCTGGAATAGGTGCTAGGGTTAGATTTCCCTCAGTAGATTCAAAATTTACTTCATTCAATAAGAAATCTATCATTTAACACTTAACCCAATGCATGGCACAAAAACTGCTTAATAAATATTTATTGGTTGACCTGACAAAGCAATAGTGTAGACAGAGAAGAAACAAGGGAATGAAGTTATTGGACACTACTTAAAATGCAGTCACTTCAACATTTATTGTTGAATTTTTATATATTCAAGTATTTATTAAGTATGTCCTCCTTAAACTGAGCACCAGGAGCATTTTAACAGTTGAAATTCTGGAAAGGTAGTATAGTATTTCTTAATTTTAAAATTAATTTATTGACTGGTCACAACATTTTAATTCAGTCAGTTGTCCCTCTTCACCACACAAAAGAAAAAAAAGTAAACTCCTCTCATGAAAGTCCATATATACCCTCTTGTGAGCTCACCACTTGATCCTTTCTTTGGATATCTCAAAACATCTCTAACTGGTAAATAGGCATTAAAGAAATGGATTTAAGAGACTCCTCACTCTTACTTCAGCTGAAGAGGCAAGTATCCTTGCTGAGACCTGGAAGATAACATCAAATTCATCAACTTGGCCCTGACTACCAGTCTTTAAAGTCCAACATGTTTACTAGAATTGCTGACTATCCTTAATCTTTCAAGTGGGTCAAAATTCACTATGGCTGCTCAGCCCTGTCCTTAATCCTTTTAAGGTCTTAACAAAAGAAGGGAGCCCAACCCTGTTTCATAGCTTAGAATAGAAACTGTTTTAGCCTGACCTTAAGAGGGATAGGCTAAGGGGAAAAATGATTTTTAAATAATATCACAATTCAATATAAATTTCCCACAGTATGTTACCCATGCCTGAGGATACATTCTGGCTTATCAAAGGCCAATGAATATATTGAAAATGAAGAATACCTTTTGTTACAGGAAAATTTTCTTTGGGGACACCAGAGGCAATAAAGTATAGTAGAAAGCATATCACTATTAAAGTGAAACGGTTTAAAGATTTGAAGATTAGTTCTAATTCTTATATAAAGCAAGACAATTCATACTGATAAGTCTGCCAATCAATATATATTATATGTCTACCACTTGCCAGGCATTATACTAAGTTCTGGGATACAAAAAGAGGAAAAGACAGCCATTGCTCCCAAGAAGCTTCCACTCTAATGGCAGGAAAAAAGCCAAGCAAATTAATATGTATGAATGAGCTAAATACAGGATACATAGGAAATAATTAAAAGAGGAAAAGCACTACACTTAAGAAGGATTGGGAAAGGCTTCCTGTAGGAGATGAGATTTTAGTAAGGACTTCATAGCTTGAGGGACTGAATGAACTTGTTAGTGAGGGGGAAGGATGAGGCCAAGAGTCAAAGGAGTCAAAAGATAATATGTTCAGCTGTGGGCATGTTAAACAGATGTCAATTTGACATCTTGTTAAAAATGTCTGAATCACAACTGGAAATGTATATAATAAAGGGGTAGGGACAGGATAAATAATATTTAAAAATCAGTATAATTAAATCCATGGGAATAGGATGAGATTACAAGTGAAATAATAGAAGGAGAAAAGAAGAGGGAGCAGGCTAGGACGCCGTGGCTTTAAACCGTGAAAATGTACCAAAACTGTGAATGTTAGAAACGGTAAATGCCGAACTCTGTAAAGGTTTTGGCCAAACTGTAAAGGATAGTTTTTTAGTGTCTTGACTTAAAACCAAAAATAAGTGGTCACCATGGGAAATTCTCAAATATAAAAAAATACCCAAGTCAGATGGGTTTTATAGAGATTTTAATTAATAAAAATGAAGGAATTAAGGGAAGGAGGGAGGGAGGGAGAGAGGGAAAGAGGGAAGGAAGGAAGGAGGGAGGGAGGGAGAGGGAGAGGGAGGGAGTGAGGGAGAGAGGGAAAGAGGGAAGGAAGGAGGGAGGGAGGGAGAGGGAGAGGGAGGGAGTGAGGGGGAGAGAGAGAGAGAGAGAGAGAGAGAGAGAGAGAGAGAGAGAGAGAGAGAGAGAGAGAGAGAGAGAGAGAATAGAGAGAATTAATTTAAATTGCCTTGGCTCAACTGAGCCAAGCAGTAGAAAAAAGGAGTCTAAGCCAAAATGGCCTAGGCCGAACCTAAGGAAGAGCGCGCAAGTCAGTCTTTATCACTCACCACAAGATCATCTTCAAGCAAGCTCCAAACCTCCGAACTCCAACTCCAACTAACTTCCAATCCCAAAACTACGAACTCCAACTAAACTCAATTTCGAATTCCCCTTCCTTTTAAAGAAATTTTCTCTTATGTCACCTAACCTAAATTTTAACATCTACCAATCACAGTAGACGCTTTTCCTCAGGACTGCCCATTCTTAGTTCTCATCTTCTTTTGTTCTCACCTTCTCTGGTTAGATTAAATCTACTGAGTACTTCATACCTCTTTTGTTAAGCTTGCCTTTTGTAAGTTGCTTGACTTTTTAGTGATTAATTTAACCTTTATAGGTACTTAGCACCCTTTTGTATTAAATCTAAAAATAGACCTAGCTTAAGGTTCTAGCTTTACTATAAGGTATGAGTTGGAGACTTTTCATTGCTCAATCAGGAGTTTGCAACTTTATCTTCCCCTAAGGCACTGTGTGAGTAGGGTAGAGTAATTTAAAAGTTCTTAATACATTCCTGATCAAATACCTCCATTGTTAATGGGGAGATCAAGTCTCCCCACTGATCATTTCACATAATCATCTTGTAGTCCTAAAGCACTTCAAACTACAGATGTATACAATATTCAGTTTCTAAGAGGAAATTACCATAGTTTGGGAGGAATAAAAAAGAAAGAAAGTAAAGCCAATGTTTTGCTAGGTGCATTAACAGAAAGCCAAATTAGGGGCAGTCCGCTTTGGGAGGGTGTACATTTACAATAAATGTTCAATCAAACTTCAGTTCAAGCAACCACACGCAAAGTTCATTCTTGAACTTCTTGATGTAGTGTGAGCTTTCTGGCATCTTTCTGCAACAGTTCATTCTCTGGATATTCTCTGGATTTAGGAGTTAGCAAGCTTCTTCCTTGAAGATATTTCTCAAACAAAAATTCAAAATTTTGGATTTTTATTAAAATATATCCCCCCCCTTAAGTGGGTGTTAAAAAACATCCAGTTCAGCTCAGGATGCATGGTTTGAGTTATGGGGGTGCATGAGTCAATTATCAAAAGAAGATAAAAACACAAACAAAAACATAAGGGAAAAAAATGAAAAGAAAAAAATCAAAAAAGGCCCTTATTTGGGTTTAAAAATTTTCTAGCAGGCCCTTGAATAGGTCCAATTTAAAGGAATTTCTATCCCACAAGTCTTTAGGACAGAATGCAGTGATATTTCACTTACCCATTTGTAGCCAAGACTACAAGAAGTTGACATAATATAAAAAAGAAGAAAACTAGAATTCTATTTTTGATAGGGAAGTGTCATTCCCTTGTCTGATTTTTTTCATTCTCAGGGATATAAGGAGCCAGGATGATAGTCAAATTTTGGTACCTGTCTGAGTACTTCACAAAGAGTGTAGATACAAGGAAGTCCTACGACTTAATATATGTCAAGCGTCGCAACCTCGAGTCTCACACTAATTTCAACTCCTTCCATATTAGCTTAAAAATTCATCAATCCTACATGGATTGGTTTCATTTTGACCTGTGTGCTTTTTTGGGTACTTTTCAGGTTAAACCTGTGTTCCTTGTTTTTACCCCTTTTCTAGAATCAGACACAAACATTAATCACAGTCCCATAACATTTTATCAATAAATGGCAGGTTCCCATAGTTTAAGCTCTTGTGTATGCATTGATATTATAGCAAGAATATATATATATGTATATATATACATATATATACATATATATATATTAAACTTGTATTACTGTAGAAAAAATAATATTAATTGTATGTACCTTTAGTACAAGAAATGAGAAAAAATCAAATATTCTAATCAAAATAAAAGGAAAGCAATAAAAATAAGGGGGAAAAGTCAGTAATTCGATGTGTCCTCAAAAAACAGCATCCACTTGTCAATGGATTATTCTTTCCAATGCATATGATAGGATACAGTCAATCAGTCTCAAAATAAGATGCTCTCTTCACATGTGAACAATGAATCCAAGAGTCCTTCTCTCCAACCTTTATAGATGTTGGAGTAGTTAACAATATTTGGAATGGTCCTTTCCAGGAAGACTGAGTTGCTCCAATATGCTTGAAATTCTTAATATACACATTATTTCCTGGGTTCAGGTCATGAAGAGAAAAATCTAGTGGTCCGGATTGTACTGCAGCTCCGGATTCATGAGGTTCATGCAGGTTGTGCTGTAATTCCTGTATATAGGAAGCAATAGTAGTATCTCCTCCAAATAGTGATGTATATGCAGGGGAAAAAGGTTTACCCTGTATAGGTGGATGTCCAAAAAGCATCTCAAATGGTGTGATGTGTAGGTCTCCTCTAGGTCTGCTTCTAAGTTAAAATAGGGTCAGAGCAAGAATTTCAGGCCATTTCAAATGTCTCAGTGCATAATTTTCCAATCATCGTTTTAAGTTCTTTATTCATCCTCTCCACTTGGCCTGAACTCTGGGGATCATATGGAACATGGAATTTGGGAGTTATCCCCAAGCAAGAATATATCTGATTTAGGACAGAATCAGTAAACCGACTTCCTCTATCTGAATCAATACGTGCTGGCAGGCCAAAGCGAGGAATAATTTCTTTTAAAAGTACCTTAGCAGCAAAAGCCACTGTAGCTCAGGTCACAGGAAATGCTTCCGGACATCTGGTCAGTTGATCTACTATGACTAGACAAAATTTATAATATCTAGCCTTTGGTACTGTTATGAAATCTATCTGTAGATGCTCAAAAGGTATGTAAAGCCAGAGGACACCCACCAAAGGCTTTGCCATGAAAGGCATATTGGTTATATGCTTGGCAGGGAGAGCAGGCTAAACACACTTTAGAGGCTAGAGTAGTTATACCACAGGTTATCCATACTCTCTTAACAGAGTCCATGATGCCCTGGGTGCTAAAGTGACCATTTTTATGAATAGATTGGCATGGCACACTAAGAGTTAGAGGATGCCCAGAGAGGATGTGTCATCAAGGAGAAGCTTGATTTCAATAATAGTAAGATGAAAAGAGTAGAAAATTAAAAGATTTAGGTTGAAGTGGAAACTGTTCCCTCTGTAACAAGAATTGAGAAAACACAGTGGAAGAAGTGACTTGCACTATTTTTTTTACAAGTAGGTCATTTTCCCTTTTTTATTATCTCTTTGGAATACAGACCCAGTAATACTATTAGAAGATCAAAGGATATGCAAAGTTTTATGTCTCTTTGGGTACTGTTAATGTTAAAATCTGTAAGTGCCAAACTATAGTAAAGGTTTTGGCCAAACTGTAAAGGATAATTTTTAGTGTGTTTTGACTTAAAATAAAAAATAAGTGGTCGCCATGGGAAATACCCAATTATGAAAATACCCAAGTCAGCTGGGATTTATGTGGATTTTAATTAATATAAATGAAGGAATTCAGGGAAGGAGAGAGAGAAAGAGAGAAAGAGAGAGAGAGAGAGAGAGAGAGAGAGAGAGAGAGAGAGAGAGAGAGAGAGAGAGAGAGAGAGAGAGAGAGAGAGAGAGAGAGAGAGAGAGAGAGAGAGAGAGAGAGAACAGCCAAGCAGTAGAAAAGGGTTATTGTACTGTATTGAATTGTATTGTATTATATAATAATTGTATTGTATTGTATAATTTTTGTAAAATCCAAGATTTAGATTATTTTTTAGAGTAATTTCAATAAAAAGAAGCTCACTAACTCCCCTAATCAAGAAAATCATCTGTTTCAAGAAGGCACCATAACGATTCCTGCAGAAACCACACACTGCATCAAAAGTTCCAGTAGGAACTCAGGGATGTAGTAAAACTGAGTGGGTTGAACACATTTACTCTGAATATAAACTCTTATGCCAAAGGTGATTGGCCCCTAATTGATTTTTTGTCAATGAGCCTAGCAATCATTGGTTTTATTCTCTTTCTCTTTTATTTCCCTCTTACCCTGGAAAATTGTATACACCACTAGTAAGAGATCTTTAGAGATATAAGCTGGTTATGTGAAATGGCTCACTGGGGAAACTAGGCATGTTAATCTGGGATATGTCAATATACTCCTCTCCCAAAGAATCAAAGGGGGTTTGTATAGATAGAATTCTCTCCCCAAATATCTTGTGACCCAGTTCATCTTACCCAGAATCCCATTTGCGTGCTTACATAGCATGAATGGATGGATGTGAATGCATTTGTGTGGGAGGACAGACGATAAGCGTTTTGGTGTGGGACTGCCCCCTCTCTCTGTTTCCCAGAACAAGGTTGGGGAGCTTGTCTGAGAGCCAGGCAGTTGTCAGGTTAGATTAGGCTTTAATCTGCTTTCTCTATATTTAGTGATTATTAATAAAGCTATGGAAAATAAGAACCTGGAGTTATCTTTATTGATATATGAATTAATTTTTACAGTGTTAATTAATTTGATTTAAAGGAGAATATCAAATCAGCATAAAATGAAAATGGTGAACTCATCAATGAAGAAATTAAACAAACATTAGGAACTATTTTGCCCACTTATATACCAATAAAATTGACAATCTAAATGAAATGGATGAATATTTACAAAAATACAAATTGCCCCAATTAGTAAACGAGGAAATAGAATTCTTAAATAATCCCATATCAGAAAAAGAAGTTGAACAAACCATAAATGAACTCCCTATGACAAAATCTCAAGGGCCAGATCAATCCAGAAATTAATTCTATCAAACATGTAGAGAACAATTAATCCGATTTCTGTATAAACTTTTTGGGAAAATAGGCAAAGAAGGAATATTGAAAAATTATTTTTATGAAACGAATTTGGTACTGTTACCTAAGCCAGGAAGAAGAAAAACAGAAAGAAAATTATACGACCAATTACATTAATGAATATAGATTGAAAAATTTAAAATAAGATGTTAGCAAGGAGAATACAGCAATATATCACAAGGATCATTCACTATTACTGGGTGGGATTTATACCAAAATGTAGGGTTGATTTAATATTAGGAAAACTATCAGCATAATTGATCATATCAGTAAGAAAAGTAACAGATATCACATGATTATCTCAATATATGCAGAAAAAGCCTTTGACAAAATACAACACCCATTCCGATTAAAAACACTAAGAAAGTATAGGAATAAAGGGAGCATTTCTCAAAATGATGAGTAGTATCTACCTAAATCCTTTATCAAATATAATCTGTAATGTGGATAAGTTATAAGACTTCACAGTAAGATCAGGGGTGAAGCAAAGATGCCCATCATCACCATTATTTAGTATTGCATTAGAAATGCAAGCTTGGCTTTCCTAAGTTTTTGCTTGGTGTTCCTTGGTCTGCCTCTGTTCCATTTGTTCTTTGTTCATTACCTAGATAGAAGCTGTCAATTGTAATTTTTTTTCTGTTGCTTACTCATGTTTTTGGAAAACAGAATGGCAAAAGCTAAGTATAGACCAATATCTTACACCCCATAACAAGATACGGTCGAAATAGGTAGAACATTTAGATATAAAGAATGATACCATAACTAAATTAGGGAAACATAGAATAGTTTACCTGGAAGATCTTTGGAGAAGGGAGGAATTTATGACCAAACAAGAGATAGAGAGTGTTATGAGATATATAAAATGAATAATTTTAATTATATTAAATTTTAAAGCTTTCATAAAAAGAAAACTAATCTAAACAAGATTAGAAGGGAAACAACAAACTGGGAAACATTTTTTACAATAAAATTCACCGATAAATGTCTAATTTATCAAATTATGAAGAACTGCACCAAATTTATAAGAATACAAGCCATTCCCCAATTGACAAATGGTCAAAGGATATGAAGAAGCAGTTTTCAGATGACAAAATCAAAGCCAACAATAATTATATGAAAAAAATGTTCTTGATTAGAGAAATGCAAATTAAAACAATCCTGAGGTTCCTCACCCCTATCATATTGAAAAATATGGCACTAAAGAAAAGTGGTAAATGTTGGAGTGGAGGTGGCAAAATTGGGGCACTAATGAATTATTGGTAGAGTTGTGACCTGATCCAACCATTCTGGAGGGAAATTTGGAACTGTACTGTGAATCTTAAAATTACTCAGATTCTATTTCAGAAGATTTGATTAAGCTAGTCTCCATTTTTAACAATGGAGGTACTTGATCAGAAATGTATTGAGCGCTTTTAAAATTACTCCACCCGAGGTTGAGGGGACATGACAGAGGATAGACTCTAAATGAACACTCTAATGCAAATACTATCAACAAAGCAATGGGTTCAAATCAAGAAAACATCTAATGCACAGTGGACTTACGCGTCGGCTATGGGGGGTGGGGGGGAGGAAAAGAAAATGATCTATGTCTTTAACGAATAATGCTTGGAAATGATCAAATAAAATATATTTTAAAAAAAAATTACTCCACCCTACTCAGACAGTACCTTAGAGGAAGATAAAGTTGCAAACTCCTGATTGAACAATGAAAAGTCCCTAACTCACACCTTATAGTAAAGCTAGAACCTTAAGCTAGGTCTATTTTTAGATCTAATACAAAAGGGTGCTAAGTACCTATAAAGGTTAAATGAGTACCTAAAAGGACAAGCAACATTCAAAAGGCAAGCTTAAAAAAGAAGTGTGGGGGGCAGCTGGGTAGCTCAGTGGATTGAGAGCTAGCCCTAGAGATGGGAGGTCCTAGGTTCAAATCTGGCCTCAGACACTTCCCAGCTGTGTGATCCTGGGCAAGTCACTTGACCCCCATTGCCTAGCCCTTACCACTCTTCTGCCTTGGAGCCAATACACAGTATTGACTCCAAGACGGAAGGTAAGGGTTTAAAAAAAAAAAAAGAAGAAGTGTGAAGTACTCAGTACATTTAATCTAACCAGAGCAGGTGACCAAAGAAGATGAGAACTAAGAATGGGCAGTCCTGGGGAAAAGCATCTACTGTGATTGGTAGAAGTGAAAATTTGGGGGAGGTAACATGAGAAAAATTTCTTTAAAAGGAAGGGACTTATTGAAGTTGAGTGGTTGGAGTTCGGAGTTTTGGATTGGAAGTCAGTTAGAGGGAGTTGGTTGGAGTTTGGAGTTGAAGTGAGGACTGGAGCTTGCTTGGAGACGATCTTGTGGTAAGTGATAAAGACTGACTTGCTTGGCTACTCTCTCTCTCTCTCTCTCTCATTCCCTTAATTCCTTCATTTATATTAATTAAAATCTCCATAAATCCCAGCTGACTTGGGTATTTTTGAATATTTGGGAAATTCCCATGGTAACCACTTATTTATATTTTAAGTCAAAACACTAAAATTTATCCTTACAGTTTGGCCAAAACCTTTACAGTTTTGGCAACCCCATTTTGGAGGTTACAATATATGTTAAGTACTGATATTACTTAAGTGTCTATACTACCTCTTATCAAAATTTAATTACCTTATCTCTTTTAATCAGATCTATTTTTGCTTTAGCTTTATATGAGATCATGATTGCTACTCATGCTTTTTTGGAATCAGCTGAAGCCCAACAGATTCTACTCTATCCTCTTACCTTTACTCTGTGTGTCACCCTGCCTTATATGTGTTTCTTGTAAACAATATATAATAAGATTCTGATTTGTAATCCACTCTGATATCTGCTTCTATTTTATAGTGAATTCATCCCATTCATATTCACAAATATGATTACCAACTGTGCATTCCCCTCCATCTTATTTTGCCCTTTTTTCCATTCACTCTGTTCTCCTCTTAACCAGTTGTGCTTTTTATGATCCCTCTACTTTCCTGTTCTCCTATTATTCAAACTGATTCCCTTTCTTATTCCCCTCCTACTTCTCTATAGGGCAAGATAGGATTCTATATTCCAGTGAATATGGTTTTGTTATTCCCTCTCTGAGCCATTTACAATGGAAGTTAAGTTTAAGTACTATCCTTCACCAACCTTAACCTCTCCTCCACTTTAATAGTTTTTCATGACTCTTAAGGTAAAATAATTTATCCTATTCAATCTCTCCCATCCCTTTTCTCTCAGTGCAGTATTCTTTTTCATCCCTTGATTTTTATTTTTTTGAGTATCATATCATTATAATCAGCTTACTTCCTCATCCTTTAAGTATTCTAAGTTTATGAGCACATGGGGGATTTTTGGAACTTTGGCATCAGGGCTAAGGGAAGGAAAACATCGGTTGGAGAGCAAAGGATTCTGGGAAAGAAAATTGACCTGGGAAAGATCTATAGAGGATTCTGGGCTTCTGATCTGGGACTTTAACCTGAGAAGACCTCTTTTGGACTGAGGATTTCACTGAAGCCACCTGAAAGTATCCTGTATTTACATTCAAGCTTCCTAGAGATCATTCTTCAATCAGACATCTCCAAACACCTATTAATTGAGAAGAAGATATCTCAAACCCCAAAGGGGCCTGTCTCAGAGGAGAGAGCCCAGCTCTCTTACCCTCTCAATCTCCTTGCACCTGTTTCCTTATAGTTTCTTTAGGCTAGTCAGACAGATGTATAAAAAAATAACTGTGGGATTATTTAGCTGGGAAGACAGATCAGAGAAAGCTGGATTTGAGATACCACACTGTCCAAGTCATGGACTGAAGAAGAAAACATGAGGTTAACCTCTCCCCACTTTCCATCACCTAGTTTACCTGAAATTCCTTTATTAAACCTTACAAAGCAGTTAGATTTTATAAGCTTCATGATATGGTTTTCATAAGGTACAAGAGTTAAGTACTACAGAGAGTCTCCTGAGCCTATCCCCTCTGAGGCAAGGCCTCTTGCTGGGGTCTACCTCTAGATCCTCTCTGAGGGAGAGGAACTGAGGACATCATTAGATTTGGTTGGTAGGGGAAGCTTGTCTTCAATTTCCCTTCAGCCATTTCCTCAGGGAATCTAGTGCTTCAACAGACAAACACCTCCCTCAAGGAGGAGAGAGGGAAATGGAAGCTAACTTTAGTCAATCTTTGGCTCTCTCCCTCTCATACTGACCCTGCTTCAGTAACTCTCTCTGCATTCCACTGATGCATCATCACAAACAGTGGAGGGAATCTTTACTTTTACATCAAGGAACCATCATTTTTAACAACTGTAAAGATTAAATTTGATGGTTGGACTTAAATTATATGAAATAATATAGTAGCCAAAATTATGATATCACAAGTCAGAAGTTTATTTACCAAAACAGAGGGGAAACAAAAAAAAAAGAGAAATATGAAAGAGGTTAAAGAAAATACCTGTAGTAGTCCTCAGCCAGGAGGGCTGATAGTGAGTAACCACTCTGCCTCCTCCTAACTATGAAGGGAGTCAGCCTTTTCATTCACCCAACAAAGTAGTCCAGGAGTCAGAGTCTAAATTGAAGCCATGATCTAAGCCACAGTCTCCAGTGAAGATCCCTCAAAGACTATCTCCAGGAGGCAATCTCCAGGAGACTCAACTTTATGAGACTGCCCTAGCTGAAGGATTTCATGGCTTTTATGGTGGTTTCCTGTCCCTGCCCCTCTACACAGGGAACAATCTCAGTTTCTGTGGGACTGACTTCTCACCTCTATAAGTGTTAACTCTCCCCCTAGGATTCACACATTTCAGACCTCCCCACACTTAAGTAGAGGTGACTTCCTTTTGGAGATTTAAACTCCTCTAGTAAGAGTTTGTGGATTTCCCTTAGTTTAGGGTAAAGTAAGAGTGTATTTTGCTTTTCCTGATTAATTCAAAAGTAGACAAAGGAGAGTTGATCCTGTCCTCATAATCTAGTGCAGTACTAAGTAGGGGTACTTAAGTTATTGTTAAACGAAGTTTTAACTCCAACTAGACAAAGAGAATAAAGGATTCCCTTTTTACAAGTGTAAACTCAGATTATACAAAGAGAACCAAGAATTTCCTTTCACAATATTCCTTATAACTGCTCTATTAATAAGAATTTTAAAGAATTACAAATATTCTCTTTCCATATAGGAATACATATAATTTGACCTTATTGAGGCCTTTAAATCATCTCATCCTTATTTAACTTTTTAGATTTCTTTTTGGGTCTTGTGTTTGGACTTTGAATTTTCTGTTTGAATCTGGTCTTTTCCTCAGGAATTCTTGGAAATCTTCTACTGTACTGAATGACCACCACTCACCCCTAAATCCCCCGAAAGAATATACTCAGTTTTGCTGGATAGATACTCTGGGTTGTAAACTTGGATCTTTTGTCTTCCAGAATATCATATTCCATACTTTCCAATCCTTTGATGTGGAAGCTGTTATATCCTGTGTGACCTGATTGTAGTAGTTCCATGGTATTTGAATTATTTCTTTCTGACTGCATGCAGTATTTTCTCCTTGACTTGGGGGACTCTTGAATTTGGATATTATATTCCTGGAAGTTGTCATTTGAGGATTTCTTTCTGAAGATTAGCTATGGATTCTTTCAATTTCAATTTTATTCCTTTGTTTAAAAATATCTAGATATTTTCTTCGATGATTTCTTTTATTATGATGTTCAGGCTTATTTTTGTTTTTTAAAATCATAGCTTTCTGGTAGTCTAGTAATTCTTAAATTGTCTCTCCTGGTTCTATTTTCCATGTCATTTGTTTTTTTCAACAAGATATTTCACATTTCCTTCACTTTTTTCATTCTTTTGATTTTACTTTACTATTTCTTGATGTCTCATGAAGTCACTAGCTTCTAGTTGCCCAATTCTAATTTGCAAAAAACTATTTTCTTCCATCAGTTTTTGAGCATCCTATTGCATTTGACCCTCTTCTGGTCTCTCTTAATTGAAGTTTGAAATACTTTTTGAGCTCTTCCAAAATTAAAGACAAATTCATATTTTTCTTTTGGACTCTTTACATGTGTGTTTGCTTTGCTTCACTGTGCTCTTTTGTGTCTGTGACTTGCTCTTTGTTGACATTAAAATTCTCTATAGTTAGGGTTTTTTGTTTGTTTGTTTTGCTCATTTTCCCACTCTTTTTAAAGGTAGTTTCTCTTCTCCAAGAAGTTAAGGACACTCTTAAACTTCAGTCCTACCTTGATGCTCCCCTTACCCATATTTCTGGGTTTTTGCATGTTTCAGTTCTTCCAAGATGGTATGATGGCCTGTGGGCTGGGAGCCACCTCCTACACTTTATTTAATTATGCCCCGAGACTGCTGATAGCTCAAATTTAAGCCTGGGTTAGAACAGATCAAGCACATCTCAAATTCTAGCCTCAGGCTTGAGTTAGGTTTTTGGTCTCATTCTGGGCTGGATCCCAGCATCTAGCAGACTGCCCTGGGGCTCCACCTTGAGCTTCTGGCAAGGGTGAGCCAGCTCTGCCCTCACCCTGAAGACTGCCCGTGCCAGGTATCAGGACCCCAGCTCTGGGTCTACCAACCACCCCAAACTGGAATCTACATCCTCACCATAAGCCTAGGCTAGAACTCCTGGCCTTGCTCTGGACCCACACAGATCAGGCTGCACAGAACAGACATCCCTGGCTGGAATTCTGGATCTTACCACAATTTTGCTTGGAACTTTAAAAGATATACTGGGTTGGACTGCTATTAGCCCAGGAAGAGTCTCAGGTTCTAGATGTTGACTTCGGTCCAAGTTCAAAACCTGGCACAGAAGACGTGGGGTAGGGATGAAGACTGTAGGGTAGTCTTACTGTTGGCTTACTCTTGGCTTGCTCCTTAGTCTTTGTTGTAGCCTCCTGCTGGGTGCGTTCCCCTCTCACCCCAGGGCCCCAGATGTTCTCTGCCTACCTTTCAGGTTATTCTCTTCTTGAAAGTTGCTTCATTATGGCTCCTTGTTGATTCTTTCACTCCTGTATTCATTTTGTGGTGTTATTTTAAAATTGGTTGGAGAGGATTCTCATGGTAGTTTCAAGCTTCCCTGCTTCTATTCCATCATCTTGGCTCCAAATTAAAACATCTATTTGTCAGATTAAAAAAACTGGCTCAGAGGCTCAGAGAGGTTAATGATTGTTAATGATTTATCCAAGGTCACAAAACTATAGTCTAAAGTAGATTTAGCTAAAATCTTCCAGACTCTTAAGTGCAATACTCTTATTTGCACAAGTGAGGAAAATGAGGAATAGGGAATTGAAGAAAGGAAGAGATAGAAATAATAGATGGATAGATAAAAGAAAAGAGGGAAGGAAGAAAGAAGGGAAAGGAAAGGGATTTCATATAATTTATAATTCCTTTCATTGCAAAGCATATTCTTCAACTCAGGTAGGAAAGAAGACCAAGAAAAGGGAAAGAGATTAATACTAAATCATGAGTGCCTATTTTAACTTTTGGAAATCCAGAAACTGCTGACTGATAGAAAGATTCTGACCAATTTAAACTACTATTTTATTATTAATTCAATTTCATATAGAATTACCATTTATGAGTCAAATAGTCTATCTGGAGATAATTTACTCATTCATGTTAAAATTTTAAAATATTTGAAACAGCAAACTAATTACTTGAATTTATAAATATTTTCTTAAAATATAAATGTATATACATAATTCTCATATTTATTCAATTGTTGTCAAAAAGTATAACTTTCTAACACTTAAAAAAGTTATCCATGAAGCTTATTACTCTAATGCATTCAAAATTAAGTAATTCACATATGAATCTGCTATAATCTTTAACTATGATCAATAATTAAATTTCCAGACCCTTAACCTGTTCACCTGAAATTTATTTCCCTTTTGATGGGGATACAGTAAAAGGGCCTATGTGTACAAAAATATTCATAACAGCTTTCTTTGTGTTGGCAAAAAATTGGAAACTGAAGTGATGTCTCATTATTTGGGGAATGGTTGAACACATTGAAATAATACCATGTCATGAAACGACGAAAAGGATGATTTCAGAAAGATTTGTATGAACTGTTGAAAAGTGAAGTGATCAGAACCAGGGGAATATTGTATACAGTATTAATAAATGAAAATAAGAACCATTAGAAGTAACAGAAATATCGTATGATGTCCAGCTGTAATTAATAAATGAAAATAAGAACCATTAGAAGTAACAGAAATATTGTATGATGTCCAGCTATAAAGGTCTAAACTATTATAAGTAATAAAAAGATCCAAGACAACCCCAACAGACTCATGATGAAAAATTCTATATAAAGACATAAAAGGAACTGTCAGAATATAAATGCAGATTTATCTATACCATCTTTCCCTTATTTTCTTCATGATATTTTTTCATGTGCTATATATGTCTTCATTCATGACATGAGGAATATGGAAATGTGAATTGCATTGTAACACTGGAATAACCTATATTATATTGTTTGCTCTCTAAGGAATAGGGAGGGAAAAGGGAGGGAAAAACACAAAACTTTATAACTGATTATATACCAAGGAGCAGATTATATATTTAGGGTGGTCATGTCCAACTCTTCATGACCCCATTTCAGGTTTTCTTGGCAAAGATACTAGAGAAGTTTACTATTTCCTTCTCTAGGTCATTTTAAAGATAAGGATACTGAGGCAAGCAGTATTAAGTGTCTTGCCCAGAGTCACGAAGCAAATAAGTGTCTTAGGTCAGATATGAATTCAAGAAGATGAGTCTTCCCGTCTCTAGGTCTGGCAATCCATCCACTGTGCACCTGGCACATTGTATGGTCTATAGAAATGCATATTTCTTCTTCCCTCCCCTTCACCCTCTCCATCTGATGCAACTATACTTTCATATGCAAACTGAGTTTTGTTTTGTCATTCTAGAATGTAGGCATTACCAATTGTCTCCCCAGAGATACAAGGCAGCATAATAAAGTGGCATGCAAGTAGTACTTGAGTGCTACAGGCATCCAATATAGATAGCAGCTAAAATTCTCTTAAAAGGCTTTGTTGATATTTGATCAAGTGATATTTGATCAGAATCAGATGGAATCTTAAACAGAAAAGAGGAAATTCAAGACAGGAAAAACTCCAGGGACAAACACATGGGAAGAAAAACATTCAAATTAAACTAGAACTTGCTATTAAAGACATGTGGAAAGGAAACAAGACTGACAGTTTGTGGGGGAAGGGGCCAACTGGGAGTGGCAGTTGGGTCTTGTGACTAGCACTTCCTTCCTGCCGAGGAGAACTTGCTTGCTTCCTGGGGTTGGAGGAGGAAGGAGCTTGTCAGCCCAGTCTGGTGTGGTGTGCCTCTTCTTGGTTCAGCCCGAAGATTCAGGCCCAATCACTTCTGAAGGTTAGAACTGTTCTTGTTTGCTTTCTGTCTACTGCTAAGATTCTAAAAAGACAAAACTGGACTGATATAGAGTAGACGAACCCTCCGCAAGCCTCTGGGGCCTGGCCTCAAGTCTGAAGCTGAGAAAAAAACCCAATCCCAACTGGTTATTAAACTTTATATTATTTGAATTCGCAGTCAGATAAGTGGACTATCTTTTCTGGTCATAGAGAGAGCTGAACTTCAGTTCAGTCATTCTACAACAAACAATCTTTATTGGACCCCTGCTGTTTCCTCTCAGCAGGGGGCATCTCCTTTCTCTGCTTCATGAAGCAATATACCCTCTCTCCCCTCTCTCCTCCATAACCCATACAAATACCCCATTATGTCCCATTTTTCCTATCCAATTTCCTTTCCCAATAAATATTACAGAAGTCTGAAAGTTTCTTAAATTGGACTGTGTCATGATGCTTAAGCAAAGACTTCAAACAAGTGAGAAAGTCATTTATATCCAAGTACATTTTCCACTCTAGCTTCTTCCATTTCAAATGACTGTTCCTCAATCCACCTTCTATCCCACAGTTTATCATTTATCATCCTTGAGATTGACTATCAAGTATGAAAGAATCAGGGGCTTTTAACAACTTTATGGACTTGGTTAATGACAAAGTAGATCCTGTAGTAACTAAAACAATTAATGGTACTCATTTCAGTCAGGAGTAGTGAAGCAAATGTCTATGGTTCAATAAGATCAAATGGGGAGACAACATGAAGGACTTAACTTAAAATTAATCTACATTACCCCCTCTATTGGGAATCAGTTGGCTACCACAATACAATCCAACCTTCATCAGGGACTATGACTTCTAATACTCCAACTATTGCCAAATGCATGAACTCATCTAGTGTGAATCTTAAAAACTGCTCAGATTGTACCTTAGAAGATTTCTTTAAGCTATTCCCCTATTGTAACAATGGAGGTACTTGATCAGGAATGTATTGAGAATTTTTAAAATTACTCCACCCTACTCAGACAATGCCTATGGGGAAGATAAATTTGAAAACTCCTGATTGAACAATGAAAAGTCCCTAACTCACACCTTATAGTAAAGCTAGAACCTAAAGCTAGATCTATTTTTAGATCTAATACAAAAAGGTGCTAAGTACCTATAAAGGTTAAATGAGTACCTAAAAGGTCAAGCAACTTACAAAAGGCAAGCTTAACAAAAGAGGTATGAAGTACTCAGTACATTTAATCTAACCAGAGAAGGTGAGAACAAAAGAAGATGAGAACTAAGAATGGGCAGTCCTGGGGAAAAGCGTCCACTGTAATTGGTAGATGTTAAAATTTAGGTTAGGTGACATAAGAGAAAATTTCTTTAAAAGGAAGGGGCTTTGGATTAGAAGTTAGTTGGAGTTCGGAGGTTTGGAGCTTGCTTGGAGACGATCTTCTGGTGAGTGATAAAGAATGACTCGCTCTCTCTTAGGATCAGGCCTAGGGCATTTGGCCTAGGCCCTTTCTACTATTTTCTCTCTCTCTTTCCTTCCATTAATTCCTTCATTTATATTAATTAAAATCTCCATAAATCCCAGCTGACTTGGGTATTTTCATATTTTGGAATTTTCCCATGGTGACCACTTAATTTTAGATTTTAAATCAAGACACTAAAAATTATTTTTACAGTTTGGCCAAAACCTTTACAGTTTTGGCAATTCACAGTCTTGGCAAACCACATTTTCGCGGTTACTCCAGCCATATGCCATGAACACGAATCCTATACTACCTCTGAATAACTCTCACCTACCTCCATGACCACTTAGCACCAAGATTACTAGAATGTGTTTAATTCTATTAAATGGAGAAGTTACCCCAATATAAACCATCTAATTATTCAACCAACTTGATTCTAGGACCTTAAATCCAGGATCCCTAGCACCACTTTGCTGAATTTTCCTGGAAAAAAAGACTTGAAAAAGTTCTAGGAAAGAATCAAAAGAAAATTTTCACTTAATCCAACTTATCTAATGTAAACCCTATTTTATTTTTTAATGCATGCTCCTATCAAAATCCATTCTATCCTTGAAAGTCCAACTCACAGGTCACTTTTTCAAAGAATCAATCAATAAGCATTTCTTGTTACTACTATGTGGAAAGAATCACCATTGATCATTTTAGCCAAAAATAATTTCTTTCTGATACTCTTCCATAGCATGTTATATTTCCTCTCTTCTCAACTTACCATCATTTATGTCTTGCCTTATCTCGGCTGCTAGGTTAAAAATAAAACATTCTTTCTTGGCAAGTGCCATATCATCCATATACAGAATATTTAATAAACATTTATAAAATTAATTTATGTGTCATTGTTGCCCCAGGGAGCTGACACAGAAATGAATGCTGAATAAGCCCAACAATAAAAAACTGACATGAAGGAAGAGATAAAATGCAAAGAGAATACTGAGTCAATTTTACAGAAAATTATAAAAATTTAACAATGAACCAAAAATTAATATATACATAAGTAAATGTAAGTATTTTCTATCTCTTACAATACCCTATTAGAATTTGTTAAATCTAAGAGCAGTACTATGTCTGTTGATATTTTAAGCCCATCAGAAATAGTCATTTTATATAAATTTATTTGATTGGTTTTAGTAGGGGTTTGTTTTTGTTTTTGCTTTTTATTGGTGCAAAAAATACTTCATAATAGGATTGATTCTGCAACTTGCAAATTTGAGAGAGTTTTCTATGGAGCTGAAGTTAAGTGATCTGTCCTGTCACAGGACCTGAATCAAGATATTCTTTACTCTTAGGCCAACTCTCTAGACACATTACATTTTATGTAAAGTGTTATGACATAATTATCATAAAGAAAGCCCCATGTATTAAAAATCACACCAGAGTTTCACACTGACTACTCTACGTTCCAAATGTATTCTATGATTCCCTTTACCAATATATGAAGCATCCCAATCTTATCACCTAACACATCCCACTTGAAAAATGCCTTCTCTAATTACTCAGTTTTTGATATACAAAAGACATCACTTTCTCGTGAAAGTGATCTATTTGTAAAGGTATGTATATTCATTATCAGTAAAAGGTCTAAAGTAATGATGGCTAACCTTTTCAATCAAAAAGACCTACTTTGTAACATTAACAATTTTAATGACTACCTTTTCTGCTATGTATCTTGTACTGGCATTATCTTTTGTCCCTGCAAAAGTTCTTAGAATACAAACAAAAGTTTTTTGCAACTTTCATTTAAAATGTTAAAAAAAAAGCCTAATTGCTTTTACAACTTAGCAATTAGGACTTTTTCTTTTAAAAAATTATGATTGTTAATATGTTTTCTTACCTGCACTTCTCAAATTGGGGTCTAAGCCTGGCATCTCTTTGTTAGCTTCAGGACTGACACTGTAAATGGATGCTCCTGCTTCATTGACAATGCTGGAAAGAGAGCAGGGAGAAAAAAAGGAGAGCAATCATTGAAAATAAGCAAAAAGAAAAAAAAAGTTAATTAAAAAGGACCTTCTATAATATGCCATAACTCCTCTCTTATAAACTTATGCTCATTTATGTTGTCTTACTAGAAATTATGTGAAACTGAAAATGTGAATTTCTATCTACATGAAACCACTCAAATACTCAATATTTGATAATGATGGTTTAACTATGCATCAGCATCAACACTGAGTACATAGATAAGGGTTCAAAAAGATAAACCTGAATTCTAATACTACCTCTCTAACTGAATGAAGACAACTATTTTTTTTACCACTCTGACAGTGGTACTAAGGGTGGTGTGTTAAAGCAAAAGGAATATACAGTCTTATTATGCCCTTTTTGTACTCTCTGCTCTAATTTAATAGTTTCTTTCATTGTGTATGGCTATGGAGTAAGTGCAGTCACCCAAAGAATTTAGCAAATATTGTTTAAGAAATTACTTAAGATACTTGTCTAGAAGTATGTTTGTAGGTCTACTGTTCTTTATTATGTATTTTTATTCAAAATAGTAATACCTATGAATTTATGTTGGAAAGTTTAATCTTTGTTTTGTATAGATAACATATTTTACTAGGAAATCACCTTGCAACTGGTATTTTTTCAAATTTCCATTCAGAGATCATTGATAAGAAAGTTGTCCAAAAAAAGTAAATTAGAAGGAAACCAAGATTTCCAGGAAAGATGGATTAGCACTCAGAAAGTGAGGGAGGGGGGCTCTTGCCAAATCCCTTCAATACTCAGTAACATCACGCCCTTTGTTCCACTAAGAAAATTCAGGGAAGAAGCAAGAAAAAAAAATACAAAAAAGAAAGCCAGAGAGTCATGTAAAAGTGGGAAAAGATTGCAATTATAACTTCTGCCTATTGAACAAAACAGTCCACCAGCCCTGAAATTTTGGTCCTGGTTCTAACATAGGAGTAATATGTTGTCCCTTTTGGCCTTTTAATTGATCGGCCAACAAGTATTTTTTACTCAATTATTAGGTACCCTCCAATATTATCTATTACAGTACAGAATGGAGGAAGGGAAGTGTCGTCCAAAGAGACTTGAAAGACAGGTTGGGGCTAGACTGTAAGGGCCTTTAAAGGGAAAGAGAAGCATTTTATATTTCATCCCAGAATAAAAAATAGGAATATGAAGCCACTAGTGTTAATTGAATAGAGGAGTAATGTGGCCATATCTGTACTAAAGGGGGGGGGGGAGAGAGAAACATTATCATAATGGTAGAAGACATAAGTATTCCATCATCTGAATGTGACAATTTTTTTTAAAAGATACATAATGAAGAAATAACAAACCAATATTGTCCATTTAGTTTGGAATATGGAAAAGAATGATGTCAGAGAACACAGATTCTCTTCAAGTACATGGGAGATGCTCACAAAATTTGATCATGTAAGAGTTCATGGAGAAGCTCTACATAATATTACATGTTCCATCTTCTGATCATAATGCAGTAAAATTATAATAACGTGAGCAACTTATAAATCCACATGTAAACTGAAAAATAATCTATTACATGATTGCATTAAATAAGCAATTACAAAAATAAGATAATATTTAAAAGAAAAAAGATAAGGAAAAGCTATGATATAATGAAACTTGATTTTTAAAGTAAATTCATATCACTAAGTGCTAATATTAATAAAAAAAAAAACTAAAGGGAAAAATGAATGAAATAAACTATCTCCGCAAATAGAAATTTGATATACCTGAGCTACATTTATCCAGCATCCCTTTAAGTTATGTCCTCACTTTGTGTCCTGATGTTTTTGGGAAATAAGTTTGCTGGAAATGCCGCCCTTTGGGCTTTTCTAGCAGCTCTGCACTCTCTCCTGGGTTTACAGTGTGGGAAGCTTTCTCTTTAGTGAGGTTATTCTTTCCTTTGTTTCAAGGTAGTATTATTAAATCTTATAAAAATTATACTTGGAGTGTTTGGATATTAATTATTAATCTCATATCAAAAGGTATTAAAATGGCACAGTTTAATTTGTTAAGATTAAATAGCAGAAATAGGTAGTCAGCAAATGGAATGAGATAAAGATGAAGAAGAAATTCATCTACTAACACTTCACAGGGCACTCCTCTTACCCCACCAGCACTATCTCAGGGACCTTCTACCAAAACCTCATGAAAAATGCACTCTGTAGTCAACATAGGGATTGAAGGTTAGTCTTAGAGAGGAAGTTACAGCCTACAATGGTAAATCTGAGAAAAGATTTAGAAAGAGCCCAACTATAGTGGATTCCTAGGTTTTCTCTGCAGCAGAGGGATATAGATATGGACCAACCTCAATGTTCTGAAAGAGGTAGTAAGGATTCAGGGAAGAAAATAAGAGAACTAGGTTTAAAGAAAGTAAAGAATTATGAAATAGATGGTAAGGAATATGTTTATAGTCACACACACAAATGATGTATTGTTTGAGTTTACTAAACTGTTTTATTAATTTCTTTTTTTAATCATTGTTTCAAAGGATCAATTACTCGCTGAGAGAATAGGAGGAATATGTTGAGAAATTATTGAGATATAATAATAAAAACATCTATAAGATGAAAAATAACAAATATGAGAAATTCAGGGAAATATATGATCTATCTAAACTGAAGTACAGAGCCAAAAAACAAATATATATGACTACAACATAAATGAAAGCATCACTAAAAAGAAGTTGAACTCTAAGAAACAAAAAAAAAATTAAATTCTCAAATAGAAGATAAATAAAAATAACTTTAACTTCATGTTAGATAAATAATAACAATAATTCTAATAGCTAACATCTATATAACACTTGTGGCAAGGACTGAACCAAGGACTTTACAAATATCTCGTTTGACTCTCACAACAAAACTGGGAGTGAAGTATTATTATTATGTCCATTTTATAGCTGATAAAACCAAAGCAAACAGAAATTAAGTGACATATCCATCATCAAAGACCTATTATCTAAAGGAGAATTTATACTCAGGTCTTCCTGACTTCATGTCCAGTGAATCTACTGTTCCACTACTGGGGGAAAATATGTATACTGTCAGAAATATCTATTATATGGTATAATTTTGCCTAACTGGTTTTTGTTGCAAAGAGGGGTTCAATTAGTGAGTTAAAAAAGTTAGTAAACACAATTTCTACTGACAGGCAATTCTCTTGTGCAATCCCTTACCCATCTCTTTTTGCTGGTTGGACATGACTCTGATGATGTTCCTTTATTCAATTATGTGTGTGTAATGTGTTTCAGTATTTATTCACCATATTAAAAAAAAAGGAAAAACAAAAAATAAAAATAGTCCTTAATCTTAAAGAGTATACCTTCCAATGGGAGAAATGAAAATACAATGATAATGACAATAACAATAGTCATAATGGTTAATATCTGTGTAGTATTTTAAGGTTTGAAAAGCACTTTACAGAAACAAACTTATTTGTTCCTCATATAATCCTATAAGTGCTGTTGTTTTTCCCCATTTTACAAATAAGAAAGATGAATCATAAACAGGTTACGTGACTTGCCTAAGATGACACAACTATTAAGTATTGTAATGTGGAATATCCCCCTAGTATTGATTTTGTATTGGTTGGTTATCAGGTTACATATATCTGGTTGTTAGCTGTTGGCTAGACTTGCAGGTGATAAAAGCCAACTGGAGACTGATATATTAAAAAAAAAAACACCTATTTATTTGAAACTATAAGAATAAGGGGAAAGGAAATGAAGTGTGAAAAGGAAAATATGAAATTTTATATTCTTATATTATTTATATATTTCCCTAAATCTAGTAAACTCTAACTAGATCCCAGAACTCCAAACTAAAACTCCACAAAGACTGTCTTCTGCCTGAAACCAGGACTAAGCTCCTTAATCTATCTAAAATATATTTTCTATCTATATACTCGACACTAATTATAAAATTCCTTATGTCTTCAAAGTTCAGTAAAGATTTCTCTGTCTCTCTCAGTCTCCAAAATTCCAGCTGTAACAAGAAAACAGTCACTGCAAGCTCACAGACTTGAGTTGCCCTTTTCTGCCACCTGCTGAATAGAATCAGGGAAGCAGTCAGAGTCCCACTCACTTTGAATCATATTCTGTAATTTTCAACCACCAAATAGTATTCCTAACCAGCTATAACCAAAATCTTCAAGGAATATCCAAGAGGAAAACGCCAACCAACCACTCTTGAGCTTCAAATCCAAGTGTGTCTGTTATAATCCCAACAGCCTCACCTAAGGTACTTCTGGGAACTCTGCCCCTCTGACCTCCTAAACCAGTGATGGACAACCTTTTGAGCTTGGTGTGTCAAAATTTGCCAAAAAACCAAGCATAATTTGGGTGGTATGTCACTTAGAGAAAAATAACATAATTCTATGAGATTTGTAGTTTAAATAATAAAAATGTATAATTGTAATATATATCTGTATTTAATAAACCAAAAACTAATTATTTAACTTACCTGCTTAGTGACTTCTTTGTTCATCTGTCAATTCTTTTGTTGGTTTTGATATTATTTAACTTGTGTGGGGTACCATCAACTAAGATAAGTGAGGGGGAGGACGAATTCTTCAACTAACCTGCCTATTAGTGATTTTTTTGTTGCTGAATTTCATTGGCTAAATCTTCAATGAAGGCTGGTATTTTGTACACTTCCAGCCCAACCAAGCGCCACTAACTTCATCTGTCAATCTGATTCTTTTGTTGGTTCTGATATATTTAACATTGAGAATAAGGTCTCACAAAAGTATGTAGAGGGAAAAATTGTGAATAAAGCCATTGCTATCTTTTTCAAGGTACTAAAAGTGTCTGGAAATGGGTTTCAGGCACTCCCTCCATTGCAGGTGGGCCAGAACCCCACCCAGTCTTCTGCCCCCTCCCCTCCCCAGCTTGGGTTGTGTGCTGCGAGAGCAGCCTGCCTGCCAGTGGATGCTCCTCTTCCCTGCTTCCACAGGAGCCCCACAAGCCCTAGCCACCTGGTGTGTTCCTGCCTGCTGCTCAACCCCTGCCCCTGAGGCCAGCCTGTGGAGCAGACCTCCCTCCCCCTCCCCCTGCCGCCAGGCTGGGGAACAGCCATAGCCACAACTACAGGCACATGGCACTCTGGGCAGCTCCCAGCATGCTGAGTCCACATGCAGTCTTGTGTCATTGAAAATGGCTACACGTGTCAGTGTTGACACATGTGTCATAGATTTGCCATCACAGTCCTAAAAATTCCATAGAAACCTTAAAATATCCTCCAGAAATCTCAACTTACTTGATACAACCTACATTTGACTACATTCCAGTCTTACCTAGGCTAAATAACAAATAACTCATTACAGTTTCTGAGGCAGGATTTGAATTCAAATCTTTCTGACCAGAAGTCCTATACTCTATCCACAGTGTCACTTAGCTACCTCATATATGATATATATGAAAGAAATACATATGTATAAGATAAGTATACCCAGAAAATGAAGGTGAGGACAGGAAAGTTTTCTTATAGAATTGGAATTTGAGCAGATTCTTGAAGGGAGACTGAGGAACAAAGAAGTGGAGGAGAAGTCAGTACAAAGGCAAGGAGATGATCATTTCATGGGCTAGGTTACTTGTATCATAGAGTTCATGGAAGGCAATAAAGCATAAGAAAGTTATAAAGGTAAGAATGGAACAGGTAAGTAAGCTAGTAATAATAATGATGATGACAATGATGATAATGATAGCAGAATTTGTACAGAATGCTAAGGTTTGAAAATCACCTTACAAATATTATATGCCAGTTTTGACATAATCTGGGAGATAAGAAGTAATAAGAGCTTCTTGAACAAAAAGATGGCATAGTCAAGCTTATACTTTAGGAAAATCACCTTGGCAAGTAAGCAGGCTATGGACTGAAATAAAAGAAGGCTTAAATCAAGAAAATCAGTTAGAACTATTAGACTACTATTCTAGTGTGGGAATGAGGACCTGAACTACGGTTGTGGCTGAGTCGAGAGAGAAAGGTACATACAGGACAGATGCTGTAAAGATAGAAATATTAAGATTTGACATTTAATCTGGATATGAGGTATTAAGTTGAGAATGATGGCAAGGTTGAAGAATTAGGTAACTAAGAATACTAGGAAAGTTTAGAAAGTAAAAATATTTGAGGGAAAAGAAAATGAATTTGTTTTTGAACAGATTGACTTGGAAATGTCTCCAAGACACCCAGTTTGAGATGTTCACAAAGTAGCTGCAGATGAGGAATTAAAATTCAAGACAAAGGCTAGGGTTATATTTGACATATATATACGTATTATTAAGATATATGTACATATCATCTTCGTGGAAATGACAACAATATATCTGGAGGCTGATGAGATCATCAAATGAAATAGTACAGATAGAATAAAAAGAGAAAGGTCAGTGGCAGCACCTTAGGGACTATCAGCAATTACAAAGACATGTGAAAAGAAGCAGTCAGATAGATAAAAGACCCAGGAGAAAGCAATGTTATCAAAACCTAGAGGAGAAAGTATCTAGAAGGAAAAGGTAATTAACAGTGTAAAAAGAAGGAAAAATAAGGCTAAGGAGAATAAGGAATGAGAACAAAAGCCATTAGATTAGACAAGAGATCAATGAATACTTTGGAGAAGGAAGCTGAAGTACAATGATGAGGTCAGAAGACATTTCATAAAGTAAGAAGAGGAGGATGAGAGGAACTGGAGACAGTAACAGCAAAATGTTTTCGCTGTGAAGAGTTAAAATTTTGGAGGAGTTTGACAAAAGTACAGAGAGCAGGTTGATAAAACACCAATACTTAGTGTATTCTAAGGAGTTCGGATAGGAAATAGCGGAGGAAAGTGAGATTATCACTCTAATATCTTATAACTATACCTAATAGCTAAAGCTATACTAAAATTTCTAAGAAACCCTAAATCTAAGTGCCCTTGAGGGCAGAATCCCACCTTATTTAGATCATACTTTAGGGGAAGATAAAGTTGTAATCGCCTGATTGAACAATGAAGGTACTTAACCCTTACCTTATAGTGAAGCTAGAACTTTAAGTTAAGTCTATTTTAGTATCTTAATACAAAAAGATGTTAAGTAACTATAAAGGTTAAATTAATCACAAAAAGGTCAAGTAAGTAACAAAAGGTGAACTTAACAAAGAAGTGTTAAGTAACTCTAAAGATAGAATCTAATCAAAAGAAGATGAGAACTAAAAGTATGGGCAGTCCTAGAGAAAAGCCTTTCATGTGATTGGTAGATGTGAAAATTTAGAGGAGGAGACACAAGGATGAAACATCTATGTATTTGAATCACTTCCTCTCTCTGGGACCCTTTGTGGCAGAGAATTGGCTGATAGCAGCATGCTGGCCTTTCAACATCTTAGTGTGGCTACAAGCTACTATCCACTTCGGTGGTGAGTTTCTGGCTGAGTTTCCCTCCTTTACTTTTCCAACTTCATCCCCTTAGAAGCCTCTAATCTTCTTGAGATCTAGAGGCAGGGATTTTAAAACTCCCCCTGGCACAGGCCAGGCAAGAGAATTCTATATCCTCTTCCCTACTTCTCCTTAAATTCCCTCCCTCTATATTAATTAAATTACCATAAATTTCCAGACTGACTTGTGTATTTTATTTGGGATTTTCCCCAGCAACCAATTAACTCTAGATTTTAGGTCACAACACTAAAATTATCTTTACACTGCCCTCAATGTTCTGAGGAGAAAAAGCCCAACAGTCAACTCATTCTTTCCTTATATATGATCCTCATCTCCTAGGTAATGGAACATTCAACTCTGGCTCACAAAAGTCTGTCAGTGCTGTGAAGATCTTACTTAAAAATTCTGCTCTTAAAGAGACAGAATGAGATTAAGAAACTCCTTTTAATATCTCAAAGAGTTCAATTTGGAAAGGGAGGAAAGAAAAAGAATGATAGCTAGCCAGATTGATTACATTGAGTAAGTGAACAAGAAATGAATCAGTAAATAGTGATAGATGAAAGATTATCAAGAGAATAGGAATAACAGAGGAGGTAAGATCTGCTGTGGGGTTCAATTGGAAAGGGGAGATTTTAAACTATCATGACATAAAGACAAGAGATGCCAGCAAAATAAGTGAGAATTGGGCACATTCAGCAAAAAAAGCTATCACAGAGCAATACAAAAAGAGGTGGAAATAGTGAGAAAAGATTAGAAATGCAGGTTGGAGCCAAGTTGTAAAGGACTTTAAAAGTGAAACAGGAGCTTTTGGTGGTTGATGTTATTTTGGTCCTTATTGCCTTCAGGATGAAATATAAATTTTTCTGTATGGTTTCAAAAGTCCTTAATAACCTGGCCCCAATCATTCTTTACCTTTATCATTCCTTTTTTTCATATTTTGTGGTCAAAATAGACTAGCCTTTTGCTATTATTCAACTATGACACTTCATTTATTTTTATCCCCAGGGTCTAGCACAGTGTCTGGTGAAGAGCAGCCAATTAAAAAGTACTGGCTAATTGATTTACTTGATCTAGAAATGAGATAGAAATTGGGAATGGGGAGTGAAGGGGTAGAGCTCAGAGGAGAGCTAAATAAGGAGGTCGTAAGTTAAAAGGAAAGATGGCATGATACCAAAAGCAATGAATGATAAAGGAAAAGGCTACTTGGAAAGAAATCTTACAGAATGTAACAAAACTACACAGAATCAATCCACATGTATTTATAGTATATATATTATTTAAGTCAGTCAACTAGTTTTATTATGAGTTTACCATGTACCAGGCACAGTGCTAAGCACTGGGGATGTAAAGAAAGGCAAAAACAAGACCCTTGCCCTTAAAAAGTTCACTTGTTAACAAGGAGATAACGTGCAAACAGCTACATATATAGACATAAGATAAATATAGGGTATAAAAGCAGTAGGAGAGGGAAAGAAGGCCCTAACAGTAGGGACAAATGGGGAAGATCTCCTAAAAACAGTGGGCTTTGTGCTGAGTCTCAAAGAAAGCCAGAAAAGCTAGTAGTTGGAAGAGAATGAATATTACAATGATGAGGACAGCCACTAAAAAGATATGGAGCAAGGAGTTCCAAATGTTGTATGTAAAAGGCAGTAAGAAAGTCAGGGGTGCTGGACTGAGGAGGAAGAGTGCTGGGTGGTGAAGAGTTTTAAATGCCAGAGAAGTTTCTATCTGATGAAGGCAGTAATAGAAAACCATTGGGATTTATGAGGTAGAGGGCAAAATAATCCAATGGGCACTCAGGGACAATAACTTTGGCAGCTGAATGGGCAATGGATTAGAATGGGGAGAGATACAAATAAGGGAGACCAACCAGAGGATTTGTAAACTGAGTGTGAGAGGACTGAAAGAAGACACCATAATTTGAGCCAGAATAACAGCTGGGACATTTGTGTGCTTTAACAGTAACAGGAAGGTTCAAAAGAGAAGGGTTTGGAGGGAATGATAATGAATTCTGTTTCAGACAAGTTATATGATGACATTCAATAACTACCTGGTAGGTAGGATCTTACTTAAGTAAGGAATTTTTCAGAATGAGAAGGTATAGGTGTATTTGTAGGCAGCAGGGAGGAAGCCAATGAAATAGGGGAAAGGAAAGAGGGGCCTTAATGTTTTAAAAGAAGAATGAGCTAAGTTTCTAGGTTAAGGAAGTAGGGGGAAGTGGCCCAAGAGGGGCTGGAGGAGAGATGAAAAAGTTAGAAACAATCTGTGTGATAAGTGGTAGGGAGAATCAATTTCAAATGAATGAAAGGATTGCCTTACTACATGCAGTTGGGGCCCAGTTGAGATTAATTAACATTATCTGTAGTGAATGAAGTGAGCTTTGTGACTTTCTCTAGCTCTGTTCAAAAGCACAAAAATAGAAATGAAGGTGGAGAATGTTAGGAGTAACCTAATGTTGGGGTTCCATAAGGCATGATCAAGAACAAGGACAATAGACAAAGATTTTCAAGTTTAGAGAAAAGTGTCAAATTGAATTGTATCACCAAGGAACAGAGATAGGGAAGAAAGAAAAGTGCAATCAGAGCAGAGAGTTAGGAGGTTACAGTAGAAAGAACCCTAGGACTGGAGTCAAAAAAACCCAGTTCGAATTCAACTTCAGACAGCTGTTGTGACTGTAAGCAAGTCATTTAACTTCTATTTTGATTTGGTTACCTCAGGTATAAAATGAGGATGATGAGGACACTTACTTTGAAGAATTATTGTGAGGATTAAATGAGATAATATTTATAAAGTACTTGGCACATACTAAGTGTTATATCAATTATTTCCTTCTTCTCAAAGATAAATTGTAAAAAACTGAGGTGTGGAGAGATTTGAGGTTTTGATGAGAAAGAAGATGAGAGTTGGGAAGCATTAACTGGAAAAATGAAATAATAGAAAGTTATGATCAAAGTAGTTTATAGTTCACAAAAACAGAGGTAAAACACATGTCAGTGATGATAGCATGGGCTTAATCTGAAATGAAGAATTAAGTTATCAGAATTAAGCAGATTAAGGAAGAAGTTGGACTACTTGAGTAAGTATGAATACATATGATGAAATATGCTCAAGTGGGGTAGTATTTGGGGAGGAGAAAAAGACTGTAAACCAGGCACTAACTTCACTGAGGAAGAAAGATAAAGACCACCAGGACATAGATTAGGTGACAAATTTAAATATTACTGACTTCAAAGGATAAGAAGCATGAGCGATGACAGCAAAGAGGAAAGATCTGGAACTGTCAATGGGGAGAAAGGATATCCAAACTCCTACAATAAGTCAGGAGTCTGAGTGAAAGTGAAAACAGCATTGGAAAGGGTGGCCAGTGATGTCATGCTATTAGGGGGAGACAGGTTTCAATGAGTGCTAGAGGATGAAAGGAGTGAGAAAGGAAAACATTTCAGATGAAAGCCAAGTTTATCACCTTTGAAACAAGCATTTCAGAGAACATAGTGGATCTGGGGGGTAAGATTGAGGGAGATAGAAGAGAGACCAAGCAGACAAAGACAAAATGTCAGACAGAGGTGATCAGAAGGATGGCAATGGCCTTGTTCATATACTTTGAATATGTCTTGTATGTACCTATTAACTGACACATTGCTCCTCCATTAGAATGTTTAAAAAAAAGACTAGCTGACTGAAAGAAATAAGGAAATTCAGGGAAGGGGTAGGAAGGTAATGAGATTGTTTAGACATGGTAAGTTTGAGATGCTTACAGTATCCAATAAACATCTAGAGAATGAATGGAGTTGAGAGGAGACACTAGAGAAGAATATGTCTGAGAGTCATCTGAATAGAGACCATCTGAATAGAGACAATAAATCCCATGGAAGCAGGAGATCACTAGCAGAGAGAAAACAGAGAGGAAACATTAGAGGGTTTGGGGAAAAGGCTCCAGGAGATCCAATATAAAGGATAATCCAGCAAAGATGATTGAGAAGTAGCATATAGATAGTCAGGAGGAAAACATTCAGGGGGGTCAGAAGGAGATGAGGGGAGGAGATGGCCCTGGGCAAGAGTAATGCCAGGAGGAGATAGAAATGGGGAAGGAGACTTAGATACCAGTCTTATTTGAGGAAGGAAAGAAAGATGGAGAAAATGAGAGGAGAAAAAATAACAAAAGTAAATTCAAGGAATTTGGGATTCAGAATGGTGACAAGTCAGAAGAATTAGAGGGAAAAGAAATGAAAATAGATTAATAAAAGCAAAACAAACTGCAGTGAATAAACTGCAGGTTTGGAAGGAAAGGAACATGGGACAGGCATGCATATATATTTTTAAGTGAAAAAAATAAACTTACCAATTATGAATCTAGATGTGAAGGGATAAATTTCCAATAAAAAGAATAGAATAGAAAATAAAGTTTCTTGCTATAAGCACAAAACATATTTTAAAAACATATAGAAGATGCCATAGCTATAACATACCGAAGGAGATCAAGTACAAGTACAGAAATTCCCCTTACATTCTAAACTTTTTTTTTTTTTTGCAACATGTATTGTGGTAACAAGGAACAAAGATTGATGTGTGAAGTGCTAAACAAGTGGTACATGAAGATAATAGAAAATTATTAAATTTTTACAGTTTAGTGGTGGGAGACATTCCAACAACTAGGTAACAAAATATATAAAGGATAAATTATACATAATTAAACTCAGGGAAAACACTAATATTACAGGGAATTGGGAAAGGGTTCTTATAAAAGATGGGACTTTAGTTGGGAACTGATGAAAAGCAACTAGATCAGGAGGTAGAGACAAGGAAAGGAAGAATTCTTGGTATGGGGGGACAAAAATGTTCAGGGTTAGGAGATGGCAATAAGGCCAGTGTCACTGGATTACAGAGTACATGGAGATATATAAGGGAGAAGGGAGCAAGGTTATTATGAAAGGCTTTGAATGACAAGAGATTTTATATTGGACCCAAGAGCTGGTAGGGAACTATTGGAGTTTATTGAGTAAGGAGGGAACAGGGTGTGGATGTGGGTGTGGGAGAGGGTTATGTGTGACATGTACAGATGTGCAATTTAGGAAGAACAATTAGACAACTGAGTGGAGAATAAAATGAAGAACAGATGTGTTTCAGGGAGACCAACTTACAAGCTATTGCAATAGAGGGACCGTACTAAAGTGGAGGTAGTATCAGAAGTGAGAAGGAGCATGTGAGAGAGATGTTAGGAAGTTAAAACTATCAGTTTCAGACACATTGAGTTCAAGATGACATCAAAAACAAGAATTCAAGAGATATCAAATTTGTGATGTTCAGTAGGCAGCTGGAGATGTGAACAGAGAGGATGAGATGGACAAGCAGATTTTAAAATCTTCAGCATAGAGACAAAAATGGAATCCACAGGAGCTGATGAGTAAAACAGTAATGAAAAGGAGACTCAAATCAAAGTCCTTTGAAGCATCCAGGTTAGTGGGTGAGACCTGGGAGAAGAATCAGCAAAGAATAAGAAAGATCAATCTGACAGGAAAGAAAAGAACTAGCAAAAAGTAGTATGAGAATACTCTAGAGAGCAGAGAATATCAAAAAGAAGTGGAGTAATCCTGAGAACATTCAGGAGGCTGTTGTAATAGTATAAGTAAGAGATGATAAAGACTTGAACTAAGGTGGTAGCTGTGAGTGAAAAGGGTCAGATGCAAGAGATGTTAGGAAGGTAGAAATAGGAAGATTTGGCAAACATATGGATTGAAACAGCATGAGAATATGAACATAAGACACTGGAAGGATTTACATTTGAACAAAAATGGGAAGCTCCAAAGAGAGAATGGTTTAGAGGGAAACATAATGTGGTCATTTTGAGACATGTTGAACTTAAGATGTCTTCAGGAAGCCAATCTGAAGTTTCCAAAAAGACAACTGGTGATATGAGACAGAAGCTCAACAGAGTGATACTGCATATACAGATCTGAATCATCTTAATAGAGAGGATAGTTAAACTCATTAGAGTTGATGAGATGACTAAGACTATAGAGAGAGAAGAAAGTATAGATTGCTGAAAAAAAATCTTAAAGGAAAACCCCACATTTAGGATAGTTATGATAAAGTACAAACTTTGTTAAAGCAATGATCATGTATGTGTATATGCTTTGACTGACACTAGGCTAACCAGAACACTCTGGCCTTGATCAGATGAACCTGTATTAAGCTGGTTCTCTTCCCTCCATTCCTTTTGCTTGATAATTTGCTGACACAGACTACTAGTTATTTTTGTTGGGCTTTTTTCCACAACACTAGGTACCTCAACTTCTTTCATTCTCTTCCAAACCCGATATTGTATCATGGCTTCTGATTTAATCATTCCAATGGATCTATTCTTTCCAAAATTATGAATTCTCTTAATTGCTTAAATGGCCTTTTCTCAGACTTCATCCTTCTTAATATTTCTGCAGTCTTTGAAACTGTCAGTCCTCTACCAGATACTATCTTCTCCCTAGCATTTCATGGCTTTATTTTCTTATACTTCTGCTCTCTAACTCCTCCTCCAGGTCATGCCCACTAAACATAACAGGTACCTGCAAAGAGGTTTTTCCTGAGTATACTTCTCTTGTTCCTTTAAGGTATGCTACTTGGTGACTCTATTATCTTTCAGGGATTAAATTATTATCAATTATATGCAAAATGTCATATATCTCCTGGTAACTCCTAGATTTATATATCCAACCCAAAGTTCCCTCCTGAGCCCCAATCCCATAGTTAGTCCAAATACAGTATGTCTAAAACCAAAATCAGTATCTTTACCTCAAAATCCTTTCTTCCCAGATTCTTATTATAGCCAAGAGCATAGCCATCCCCACTCAATCAATCAAGTTGACAGCCCCACAACACATCATCAATTCCTAATTCTCACTTATCCCACATATTCAATCTATTTTCAAGTCCTATCATTTTGATCATTATAGCCATATATATACATACATATGTACATATGTGTGTCTGTGACATTCTGTTCTCTCCTCTGGTGCTGCCACCAACCATCCGAATTGCCTTCATCTCACATTTCAACTAAAGCTATAAATTTCTGGAGAGCCTCTCTGCCTAAAGTTCTCCATACTCCAATCTTTCCTCCACTAAGTTACCAAAATTATGTTCCTAGAGGATAGGTATGATCATGTCACTTCCCCTACTCAGTAAATTCTAGTGGTTTCCCATTGCCTCCAGGATCAAATATAAGATCCTCTGTTTAACTATCCACCTCTTGACAAAGAGGTCAAAGATGAAGAATGATAGTTACATCTTTGGATGCAGATAATGTGACAAATTGTTTTTTGCTTGACTATGCATATTTGTTAAAATATTTTTGTTCTCTTCCCTTATAAATTAGGATTAAGGAAAGAATTAAAAATAAATTCTTGTTAATTGAATTATTTTAATTTTAAATTTTAGTTTAACTTGAAAAAAGAAAATTTACCTACCTCCCCCTTCTTTGAAGAAGTAGGGGAGTACAGATGACATACTTCCCATATCTCAATTATTTTTTATTTCCTCTTTCTTTTTTAAATAGTTATTATGAGGGATGGTGTGTGGGTATGGGAAGTAGGGGGCTATTATTAAAATGTGATTATGATGTAAAAATGAATGCTATCAATAGAATAAGTAAAAACATTGTTATCGATTGTACTGTTATTCAATACTGAGTTTTGAGCTAACATTCTTTAAAAAAGGATAATTAATAGGTCATCAATATGTAATTTTTGATATTTTTATCAATTACATAGATTAAGGCATTGATGACATATTTGCCAAATTTAATAAGGTTACAAAGATGAAAGAGATAACATATTAAATACTAAAATTAGGATCCAAAAAGGTATCTGCTGGCTACAATGAAAAGGTCATGTTGGATAAGATAAAAATTAATAGCGATATAAGTGAAATCATATACCAGGCTATAAGACATAAAAAGGGATTTTGAGTGAATTGCAGTCAGTGGTATGCCACCACAATAAAAATAAGAGGAAATATGATCCTAGGACATATTTAATAATAATAATATGTAACAGTTTAAGACTCATGAAGCACTTTATAAATATTTTATTTTATAACAACTCTAAAAATTAGATGTTATACTAATTTTACAGCTAAAGAAACTGAGGCTAGGAGGTGACACATGCAGGGTCACACAACTAGTTAAGTATATGTGATTAAATCTGAACTTGGGACTCCCTGATTCCAGGTCCAGTGGTCTATCACACTACCCACTAACTGCCTCTTTATAAAATATGGTACAAAATGAGGAAATTTATGAATTTATGAATTGCTATCTAGCAGGTTTAGAAAATTTTGAAAACTGTGTTTTGTTTTGATTGTCATATTTCAGGAAGGAAACTAGCTGGTTTAAATTCATTCAGAAGAAGGCAACCTTATCTAGCCTCAGACACTTCCTAGCTATGTGACCCTGGGCAAGTCATTTGACCCCCATTGCCTAGCCCTTACCACTCTTCTGCCTTAGAAGGTGAGGGTTTAAAAAATTAAAAAAAGAAAAGAAGGCGGCAACCTTGATGTTCTAAAAAATGAAGACTACGACCTATGAGAATTACTGGCAAAAATTGAGCATAGCTGTCTTCAATTTATTTAAGGATTATCATGTGGAAGAGAACTTTTTTTTTTTAGTTTGCTTCAAGGAAAGGTTTTTTTAAAGGAGTGATGGATGGAAGTGTCAGAGAAGGCAGATGTTGAATTTTCCTAAGAAACAACCTTCTAATAAATATATCTAAACCTGTGTACAAATGTAGAATGAGTTAACTCTAGAGGTAGCAAATTCCCAAGCACAGAAACAAATGAAAGCTGGATGACACTTGGCAGGGATATTACAAAGTGGATTTTCACTTGAAGAAGAGAATCTCCATTTAAGAGTTTTGTAAATGACTGGTGATAGAGTGGCAGTTTAGTTTTTGTCTTCTGTATCCTCAGCACCAAGCATTAGTGCCTGGCACATAGGACGTGCTGAATAAATGTTTGTTGAATTGAATTGGTTTAGAGGATCTCTGAGTTCCCACACAATCCTGAGGTTATATAATTCTTTAAGAACAACTCCCTTAAAATAATTTTTCTCCCATAAGTATTTTAAATAAAATGCAAAAACATTAATAAGTTCTGAAATTTTTAAGTAAAACAAAATTAAATAAGTATACTTTTATTAAAAATAAAGAAATACCATTAAGATTTGGACTAAACTCCTCTATACAGTGTGAAAGATGAAAAATATAAAATAGTTTTATTCTAATATTAAAAAATTTCCAATCTCAAGTGAGAGAAAAATTATCTTCAAAAAATGTTTAAAATATTAATAAAACCTATGAAAAGCCTCTTTGAAGTGAAGTCTATGTCTGAAATTTAGAAGTAACTTAGTCTCATAACAAACTTGTTTTCTTATTACTATCCCCAAAAGCATTCAAAGTTCCAAATCCTTAGGGAAAGTAATTCACAAAAAGTGAAATTATAAATAGTGATACAAAAAGTCCAGTTAACTATGTCCTTTTTGAAGTGACATACATGAATATCTGACAGATGATTCAGATGTTATAATTCAACAAGCTAAGCAAAATTATCTTTAAAAATTCAGATAATATTATATATCCTTCCCTCAAAAACCATGCTGCAACTTCTTTTAAACAGAGGAATACAAAACAGATGTGACATGAGGTACTCAACATTTTTAGATTAACATTATTATTAAATCAATACAAAATGTAGTAAATTTCATATGCTTTAGTTATTGGATACTTTGGGTCCAATAAACAGTTCATTATTAAGTATAGATCTGAAAGCCTAAATAACCTAAATGAACAGAAAGCCCTCAAAACCAATTGCTTCAACATAATATTTTGAAATACCTAAGAGACACACATAGCAAAAACTAAGGTAAGCAAATAAAATTTGAAGTGATGATGATTTTTTTTTCCAGGCTAAGTTGTTAAAAACAAAAAATTTTAAATCTCATTTCTTCTTTCTCTCTTGGAGTTCACATATCTTAGAGCCACAAAAAATATACTAGGGAAATTTGTAATACACCTACTACTTCCTGACAAAATTCTTTACTCTTTAATATATCAATACAATAGTGAAAATGAAACTGGCATAAGAATCAAGAATCTAAAACAAGATTGCCTCATATATTCTATTTCAAAAGTCAAATGGCACTCACATATAGCACATTAAGCTCAAACACTTAGCATTTTTAATGTATTTTAGTATAATATAACACAAAGAAAATAAAATCCAGCACATAACATTACTTACTTGCTCCCCAAAAAGGGAAATAACAGTACTTACTAATTAAAATGTTAAAAATTATTTTATTGTATTATTACTAACACATAATTCGTTCATGAAATTGTTCAAGAATAGAAATAATATGTTTGTTGGCTTCCATCAAAAGGAATTCATATGTTTTAGGAGATATGATTTGATCTGGGGAAATAAATTATTTTGTTTAAAAATTATGTGGGTTTTATTATCTAAACTGAGTCATTTAGACAGATAATTAACCTCCTTCAAGAGCATCCCTGTAAGGTGCTAGTATACATTTACTGAAAGAATTCTTTCAATCATTAATAATAAGTATTTTACCAAACATTGTGAAACATCAGATTCTTTAAAATATGCATATATACACATCACCACCACATCACAATTTAAAACATCTGAAAATTCCAAGGATGTTACCCATAAATACTTGAAAATCCTTCAAATAGATCAAATTCTTACCATTTCACAAACAATAATTAAAATTCACAGGATTTACCACTATTCAAAAATGATATTTTGTAAAATCTCACCACCAACCAACCACAAGATCACTACAGTATAGTGAGTTGATGAGTTTTTTTTTCTTTCAGCCGATTTTACAAATACCCACTTTCCATGGGTGACTTCTCATTTATGTTGGCAAAAAAGCAACAATTCCTTTAATTTTGAAAACGCAATGGGAAAATGTGCATTGTTTTAAAAAATGATGAACAAGACTGCTTTTAGTCCTATGGGAGAATATAACAATGAGACAGATGATTAACTTCACTCCTGGTTGAAAAATTCTGGAGTTCACTGAAATGCAGAACCCTAGAGTTACAAAAAGGAGGGGAAATTTCAAATTCCTTTTAAACTGTCATATCAATAACCATTTGTTAAGCCCTTCCTAAGTCCAAGGCAACATGCTAGGCAGTGGGGATACAAGGAAAGTCAAAAACATAACATCTACCTTCAAGAGGCTCACATTCCAATGAGGAAATAACACACAAAAAAATTTTACATATAAAATATATAATATACAGTGAAAAGGAAAGCAATTTCAAAGAAGCCACTAGAAGTAGAGAGGGAGCACAGGTAGAGGAGAATAGAAAAGATCTCCTCCAGGAAAGATGGAATTGGGATTGAGTTTTAAAAGAAGCCTGGGAAGCTAGTAGACAAAGATGAAGGGAGGGGTAATGAAGAAAAGAAGCATTTATATGTGCCTAAAAGTTTTAACAAATATTATCTCATCTATCGGTGCTATTATTATACCCATTTTATAGCTGAAGAAATGAAGGAAAACAGAAATTTAAGTGACTTGTCCAGGGTTACACAATCAGTAATTCTTTCTGAGGCCAAATTTAAATTCAGTTATTCCTGACTCCTGGCCCAGTGTTCATTCCAATGTACAATCTAGATGCACGGGAACAGTCACTGAAAATGAATGGGATCACTACCAGAGAAGATAGCTTTGACGGCATGCCAAGAGAACATGGACCACCACAGTTTCCTTATGAAAAAAGTAAAGGTAATTTCTGGGTTCCCAGCAGAATTCTTTTTCACTTCCCCTATGCCTGTGGCCTTTGTCTTTGGAACACTCATTCAAAAATTCACAAACATAAATCGGCTTCAAAAAATAGCATTAGAACAATAGAAATTAGCAATTTTGCCCCAGAAGCACTGAGAGATAATTGCTGGAGTCTTCCAGAAGTTGTAATAGAACTGATCAATTAAGATTTATTTAGAACTCTGTAAAGTATGAAAACTACTAGTGAACTTAATCCTCACTAAAAACAGAGATAACTGAAATTAATGTGTTGCTTGCAGAAGACAACACTGTCAACAAATCCCATTATGAAAATTGCTCCCTTATCAAGAGATCTAAGCACCTCTTTCTGAACTTGACACAAACTGATAGAGGATGAATGTGAGAGATCCAAAAATATATTGAGGAATGAACTTGAATATCAAAATAGAATGCTCATCCCATCACAGGTTTTGCCCTAAATATGTAGTATATGGAAGATTCATAACCTTAACACATTTGAAAATAACACTAAATCATAAGGGGAAAAAAAATCAATGCCCTTAACTACTCAAAAATGACTGGAAAAAATGCTTAGCATCTGCACATTTCATACAATTTATTTCTAGTGATTTTACTGAAGCATTATCCATCTAGTTCTGAATTTAGTGGCAAAAATGAGTTCTGAAACAATATACTTCAAAAATAGCATTGTTGGCTATAAAAGGTCTTAAAACTAATAATGTTATAATGACCATTTATATCCAACCATCACCATAATTTTTATGAGAATACATTTGGTTTTCTGTCCATTGGAATAATTATATGAATACTAAGATTGGTTGGCTAGCCAGTGTTGGATACATAGCAATGCTATTCTAATTAAGAATAAACTGTATGGGAAGCAGCTGGGTGGCTCAGTAGATTGAAAACCAGGCCCAAAGATGGGAGGTCCTGGGTTCAAATCTGTCTTCAGATACTTTCTAGTTGTGTGATTCTAGACAATTCACTTAACCCCCAATGCCTAGCCCTTACCACTTTTCTGCCTTAGAACCAAAACAATATTAATCCTATGACAGAAGGTATGTGTTTAAAAAAAATTTTTTTTAAATAAGGATAAACTGTATGGTTAGAGCCAATTTACACGTATATAGCTTGAACCTTTCAAAATAGCTAATAGAATCTAATGAAATTTTTTTAAAAGAAAATGATATGGATCTTCATGGGCAAGGAAAAACAATTAGCGAAATTATATTTTATTGGAATTACCTACTTAAGAGCATTAATATTTATCAGCATTTTTAGTTAAATTTATTTAGCTATTCTCCTTAAACTTCACAAGTGTTTTGTTCTTAAAATCCTTCCCATTTATTCAGATCAGAAACTTCAGTATTCAAAAAATTTCAATAAAATAAAAAAAAGTTTTTCAGAAAGCAACAGCAGAACAAAAAATTTTCACTAACCCTTATTCTCTTTTCTTACTCTACACAGAGGTTAGGGGTTTAGAGGTATAAGGGAATGGCCATGGTCATGACATAAAACCAAAGCATGACTCCTGGGAAAATATATGTTTATTCTTTAGATGACCATGAAGGATGTGTTATTGAAAATTTTTTTGAATACAGATGAATTATGGTTTAAATATTAGTCCTTATCATAAACTATTTTATTTTACTAAAGACTATTAGCAACCCATCACCATTGACTCCTGAACACTTCAAATGATGACAAAAAGTGGAGTTGCCTAGAAGTACAAAAATGAAGAGTACCTGTTTCCTTAAATAAGCCTCCCCAGAGACCTCTAGATGAAAGTGATTCCTCATGACACTTTGAAACTCTTCTTTAGACATTACATTTTGCCTTGCATTATACATATCTGTATCATTCCTGCCTACCCACCATTAAATTATGAGTTCTTTGCAAGAAAATGTGCTTTACTTCATCTTTCCATCACTTAACTTTAAACAAATACCTTATCCATTATGATAAGTGATTATAACATTATTAATAGAAACAAATTCAAAGGAAAAGCACTAGTAGGTTCAAAAATCTTTAAGCACTATGTTGCTTTAAGAAGCATCCTCCTTTTTCAAGTCATACACACAAACGTGATCTAAGCATCTCAAAGTGGATCTTAATCCCTTGCAAGTGTATTTCTCTGCATTATAGAAGCACAGTCAGACCACTGGCAAACCATTTAGCCAGCAAACAAACATTAAGCACTTACTACTATGTGTCAGATATTGTGCTAAACACTAGGGATTCAAAGGAAGGCAAAAGACAATCCCTGACCTCAAGAAACTCAGTCTATGGAGAAAGCAACATGCAAACACCATGGTACAAGTTACAGAGAGGATAAAGGAGAATTAAGAGTACTCTGGTTAGAGAAACCAAAGAGAGAAAATAGGAAGAGGGAATAGAGAGGTCAGGAGAAGAGGAAGAAGGAAAAGGAGAGGGAAAGTGAAGAGGAGAGAAGGGAAGGGAGAGGAAGAGAGAAAGGAAGAAGAGAATACAGAAAGACAGAAAGAATACACACACATACACACACGCACACACAATTGACTTCTATGCACCTTTACTTACAAATATGTAGCATGAGTGCCACCTGGTGGGAGCCTAATTCTAAGTCAACTTTCAAAAGAGTAACTTTAAACACAGCATGGTAAGTTCAGTCTGAAATCTAAAAGAATCATAAAAAACACATGCCCAGATTTTAGATGTAAATTCTACAATGTTGCCCAAATTGCAAAAAAAGGATTTTTTTTAATTTTACTAAACTTTTCTTACTATAAGAGTAGCTTTTCAGTATCATAATATGCCATCACAAAACATGGCCAAGAGACCATTTTCCATTTATGTAAAAATCCATTAGGTTAATGCAATGTAAATAAAAATGTATTAATCAACTAGTAGATGAGTTATTTGATTGCAGTAATATATTAGCCAATAATCAATTCAATGAGCATTTCTTAAGCATTTCCTATGTGCCAAACACTGTGCTAAATAAGCATTGGAGATAAAAAAAAAAAGTCTACTTTCAAAGAGCTCACTTTCTAATGTAGAGAAAATATGAAATATATATATACACACAAAAAAAAATACATAGTGTTAATGGAAGATCATTTCATAGGCAAGGCAAGAGGGTCTGAGAAAGAACTGCAGACAATAGAATCTGAACTGAACCTTGAAGGATTCCAGGCAAGACAGGAAGCAGAGGTGAGAGAGGGCTCTCATGCCCAGAGTTGGAAGATAGAGGGTGGTGTGGCAAGAGAATGGCAAAGTAGGAAAGGGTAACTAGAGTAAAGAAAAATGGGGAAAGTAGGTAGGGGGGGACCAGATTTTGAAGAGAAAAAGATAAAGGCAGGAATATCAGTGAAACGGATAATGCAAGAGTCCAAGTTGGACCTCCACTAGATAGGTACATGAGTATGGAAAAGAAGACAAAGATATGAGAAATACTGATTAAAATCAACAGAATCTGCCAATTGGTTGGGTATGGGGAAGTAAGGGAAGAATCAAAGATAATGCTCCAGTTTTAAGCTTTGCTGCCTGAAGGGGTATGGTATAAACAAGAGAAAATAAAGAACTCAGGAGGAAGAACAGATTTTAGAGAAGACATTAAATGCAGTTTTGAAGATAGGTGTAGGTAAAAAAAATGAACATTTAAGTAAAGACAGCAAGTCAGTTGAAAATATATGATGCTAGGGAAGAGTAGGTGGCTAGAGAACCAGACCTAGAGATGGGAGGTCCTGAGTTCAAATTTGACCTCATATACTTCCTGGCTGCGTGACTGAGCAAATCACTTAAGCCCATTAACTTAGCTCTTACCACCATTCTGCCTTACAACCGATACCCAGTATCAATTCTAAGACATAAGGTAAAGGATTTTATTTATTCGTATATCTTATATTTCAATTAACTCCTACTGAGCAGAACTTTAGATTGTACTGTTTAGGTGCTCTATGACTCAAGTACAGGGAAATGGGGAAAGAATTTTATCAACAAAATGCAAAAATAATTGGTGATATGTTGCTGATGCTTTAAACAAAACAACAACATAAAAATATTGGCTTCCATTCACAAGCTTTCTAAATTATGGCAAAGTGCTTTGAAATACTATTAATACATCAGAACAGACCAGAATGATAACCTCAAAGGTCCTTTCAAAGGCACTAGGACTCATAAAGGGAGGTAATAAAATGAGGTTCTCAAGGTTGTGTCTTGAATATGGGTTGCTAGGTTTACTTAGCAGAAAGCAGTCTAGGGAAATAGAATAGATGAGGGAATTATTAGAAGCTCTCTACCATTTCCCCCCATAAACACTTCCTTCAAAATCACAATCTTTGTTCCTTTTTTGTTCTCTTTCCCTCCCCACATTAATCCTTTCTACTCTGCCTATGCCAATGCAAACCTTCTAGAGATACAGTGCCAGGCCCTGCCCCCACCCCAACCCCCAGACTGAATGCCATGGCCTCTCCCTCCAAGAAAGAGTGTCATGGCCCCCACTCACATGCTGGGCATGCCCTGTACCCCCCTAACTCCACACAGTGAAGGGAGGAAACACTCCCATTGGGCTGCTGGCAGAGGGGTGGGTAATGTGAAGAATGTCCTCCGCAAGTGCAGAGAGGGGAAGGGTAATTGCCACAGCACTCTGCCCCCCCCCCCAGCTCTGCCACCTATGAGTCACCCACCTTACCCAATGTGAACTTCCATTGGGCTGCTGGGCAGAAGGGCAGGGGATATGAAAACATCATTAGTCACAGTAGAGAGGGGGAGGGAGCACCTCCACCTGAATCCCTCTGCCTTTCTAATAACAAAATCTGGGGGGGCAGGAGGGGAGGGAGGGTAGTCTCGTGGCCACAGAGAGCTCTGCTTGCAAACTTTGGCACCCATGCCATAGGTTTGCCATTATGCCTTAAAATTTATGCCTTAAAATAGGTAGAAGCAGGACTTTGCTTAACAATGTTGCCATTACAAGGGTCTAAAGAGACTTCTGACCCCAAGGCATAAATGAAATTTGAGGACATAAAGAGGCAAATACAAGATAGCTACCTCTATATACACTATTAGTTAACTGAAAATACAGAGAATTTATAAAAATCCTTCCAAATCCACATGGGGGAAAAAAATTAAATTCCTCTACTATGTTAAAATAGTTTTCAAATTCTCCCTGACTCCCTGAAGAAATTTTGCTATAGATTTTGGTAATAGTTTAAAAAAATATTTTTTTGTAGAACTTAAAGTGCTATATAACCATGGTCTTTTCTATTATTTTACATTCGATTTCTTTTTAGTTGCTGTTAGTGATATGTCATAAAACAGACTATATTAATTCACCCAATTATCCAATTCAATTATGCTGCAAGTTGGGCTGACATGCACAGTGTGAACCACTAGTTTTGGGTAACCTTACATAAGGTATAATATGAGGCCTGTCTTCAGGTAATCTTTCAATAAATATTTAAGGAAAAAAAGGTTTTTAAAAGAAAGTTCTTCATTGAACATCATTAGGAATTGATTCTTTGGTCAGTAGAAGCTCAAGTTTCCATCCTTTAAGATTTAATGTGATATATTCTCTCTCATATTATACAATCTCAATTATCTCAGTCAGAAAATTTCAGAGCTATTATAGTAGGTAGAGGTCTCCAACCAAAACTCTAGTTTAGCACTCTACTTTTTCACAAAATTATATTTGACCTCAAAAATGTCATCTGCTACAAATTGCTCTGATAATTAATATAATAAGTGTATTAGAATTTTAAATTATAATTCATATGCTGAAAGACAAGTCTTTATTTAATCAGGACAGAAGAGCTTCACTATTACATCTCAAATAGATTTCTTGCCCCAATGTTACAGATGAATCTAATATAAAAGGTTTATGTTTCAAGTCACTTTGTTCCTGGAAAAAATTAAGCCAATGGAAAGGGTTTTAGTGTGGGTATTTTTCATTTTGTTATACTCATGAACATTCTGAATTTATGTACCAAAAATAAAGTACCATGATTATCTAAATCTTCTAATTAAGTAAAACTTATATTGTCAACTATAAATGCCCAAACAGTGACCATCTTCAATGATTATTAAGATACTTTCCAATTAAAAATTAAGTGGCTTTTTCTAAAGGCACTAAGCAAGGGTATGATTGAAGAGAATGCCTTCCAAAATTATAGTAATAGAAAAGAACACTAAGTGGACTCAAGAAGTCTGTGTTCAAGCCTCACTTCGAGCACTCTAAAAGAACAATAACAGCAGCTAATATTTATGTAGTGCTTTACAAGTATCTTATTTAATCTTTAAAATCCTAGGACAGTGATGGTGAACCTATGACACAGGTGCCAAAGATGGTACATAGAGTGTTCTTGGGGGCATGTGGCCACCCTCCCTCCCAACCCCAAATTCCCCAGAGTTCATTACTAGTATAAGGATGATATTAGAAATTAAGTCTCCTTATATTAGTTAAGAGATAAGAAATAGAGAAGCTGTCTTGAGAAAAAAATTGGAGTTTGAAACAAATCTGAGACAGAGTGTCAATTTCAAATGTTGACAGTGTTTGTGGGAGGTATAATGGTTTTTCGGTGGTAGTTACTCTCTCTCTCTAGGTGTGGCTGTTGCTCTGAGGTAGTTGGCAGTTACTCAGGGGGAGGGTCTATTACACTTTCTCAGTATTGGGAGCAGGTGACATCTTTTCTCTCTCTTCTCACCGTCTGAGGTAGAAGAAAAGAAGGGGAAAACCTGAAGGAGCCAAGTGATTTTCCTTTTCCAACTTGGGAAACACTAGTGACTGTCTTGCTGTTTCTTAAATTGTTTTATCTCTGAGAAGACAAAAGAAAGACCTGGTATTTGGTTTGGGCTGAGAGTTTTAACTTAGCTCTTGCTGAGGCTCAGCCAGCTGCCCTTTGTTATTTTTATAACTTGAAAACAGTTAAGAAGTATATACTTCCTATAAGGATAATAGTGTTAATTTATTGGAAAAACGGAAAAAATTGGGTCATATCAGGAAGGATCAGCGTAGCCTGTGGAAACAGGAGATGCAGGTCCTTGTGGAACCAGTGAGCTTTATTTGGGTGGAGTCAGAATCCCCTAGAGTTAGAAATCCTTTTATATCCTTATATTCTCAATAAATAGTTTATTTTTGTATAACAAGAGTATTCTTAGTATCCTTGCACCTGGCCTTGAAGAGAAGTTCACTTATGAGCTTCACTTCACTTATATAAACTAAAGATACTTCGTAAGCACAGTAAGCAGAGTATCTAATCAGTTTATATCCATAATCAATTCATTTACCTATTATTTTTACACTAGAAAGGCAGAGGAACTCCAGTTAAGCTGCTTCCCCTCCCCCTTCTCCACCATGCCTGATGACATTTTTTCACATCACCTGCCCCTCTGCATAGCAACCAATGGGAGCACACAGGGGGTAAGGTGGGTGGCTCATAGGCTGCAGAGGTGGAGGGGAATGGAGCACTCAGGCCACTCCCCTGCCCCTCTCTATACTTGCTGAGGTTGTTCCTCACTTCACTCACCCCTCCACACAGCAGCCCAATGGGAGCTTTTTCTCCCTCCCCTGTCTAAGGTAAAGGTGGGGAAAGGGTATACTCAACACTTGAGACAGGAGAAGGGAATGATATAAGTATGGCACTCAGTCTGGGGGGGGTTGGGGGTCAATAGCGTCAGGGTCTTACATTCCATATCTAAAAGGTTTGCCATCACTGCTTGAGGAGGTAGGTATTGTTATTATTACCATTTTATAGATGAGGAACTAAGACAAATAGAATTAAGTGACTTGTACAGATTCACATAGCTAGTAAGTGACTAAGGCCAAATTTTAACTCATGATTCTAGACCTAGCAATCATTGTGCCACCTCACTCACCTTAACATGTTCAAATTAGAGTCTAGGGATTATTAATGTCATAAACCATATTCAATCTATCTGGATAGAAAATATTCTCATATCAAGAGGTCTTCATTCTGAGGAAATCAATGTTCCATTAGGTATTTGAAAAACCACAAGAAGTTAAAAGCAAAAACAAAAATGGAGAGTATGTATGTATATAATTGTACAAGTATGTCTCAGTTCCTTTCAATTTTAACTGTAAGAAATTTATTATCATTTAAAGTTTATCTGCTAAGATTCTTCTGAATTACTTTCAAGCTTGTTCCCAGCTTCTATGAACAACCTCTGTATAACAGTGACAATAGACAAAGCTTTTATTCATTTCTCCCAAACTCAAATTTGCTCCTCTTATTCCTTTCTTTTACATTTATCTTCAATTTCCCACCTCCTTCTGAAGTGACATCATCAATAGTACCCTAGGTATATTCATAAAGGCTCTTCAAACTCAATATGTCCAAAACAGGTCTCATTATCATCTTCCCCAGCTTCATTCTTCCTTCAAACTGCCCTATTTCTGTCAAGTGCATCATCACCTTTCATTCATCTACGTTCATCTCACCTCAGAATCATTTTTTCATCTTTCCTCTTCCTTTACCACCTATTTTCCATCATTTGTCAGTTCTTACTGAGATAGCAGCAAGCAACAAGATGAAATGTGTAAACCCAACTGCCACTGGAGATGGGCCCCACTTCAAGCCAGAAGGAAGTAAAATGATCTTCCTGCCTTCTTAAAGAAATAGTCCAACCCACATAAAACACATAACATCCCTACCACCATCTCCAAAAACAAAACAATTCATGTATCTCTCTAACCATATAATCAACACCCTAGTTCATAGTTTATGTTTATATATGTGTATATATATATATATATATATATATATATATATATATATATATATATATATATATATATATATATATATGAATGGAACTTCAGGCCTTCATTTCTCAATTGGACCACTGAAAGAATCTCTTCATTGGATTTTGGCCTTCAGTCTCTCCCTCCATTCAACTGCCAAAATATTCTGATTACAACTATATGACCAACTTGCTATTTTGCTTAGGAATCTCCCTTTTATCCTAAGATACAATAAAACTCTGCAGTGTGGCACTGAAAGTTGAGTCAACATCATCTTTCAACTTTTATTTTAAAAGTTCTTAATATACTCTGCATGACAGCTAAACTTATCTATGTGACATTCCAAATCATGTCACTATACTATTATCTGCAGTACCTTTGCACATTCAGGCTATTCTCCATACCAAGAATACACAGTCTTCTTCCTTTTTCTCTAATCATTTTCAGTTTCCTCCAAGGATCAACTCAAATACTCCTCCTCTTGAAGGAAGCCAATCTTGAACCCTCTAGCTTAGGGGTTCTTAACTGAGGTCTCTGAATTTCTTTTTTTTAATGGTATGTTGATCATTATATTTCAATCTAATTGGTTTCTTTTGTAATTCCATACTTTATTTTGTATACTTAAAAATATTCTGAAAAGGATTCTCTAGGGGTCCATGACACAAAAAAGGGTAAATTCTGTTTTAGAGATAATGTATTTTCCTAACTAAAATTACTTCATTCTTTAATCTTCTTAAAGGCAAGGACTGTATCTTCCATTTTTTATCTTTGTATTACTAAACCCTAGTACAATGCCTTGCATATAACAGGCACTTGATAGATGTATTAAACACACATTAAACTGAAAAATGAAACAATAACTAGGCTACCTGCTGATGCCCCAAAACTGACCTAACATGTTCCCTATGCAGCTATCTTGATCAGACTTAAACCAGAAAAATTTTACTTTAACCATGCACATGTTCCTATGATTAAATTTAGACTACTCTCTAGCCAGATGATAATCTTATTCATTTTTTATTTAAAATAATACCTTCTATCTTAGAATCTATGCCAAGCGGGGGGGCAGCTGGGTAACTCAGTGGATTGAGAATGAGGCCCAAAAATGGGAGATGCTGGGTTCAAATCTGACCTCAGACACTTCCTAGCTGCATGACCCTGAGCAAGTCACTTAACCCTCATTGCCTAGCCCTTACCACTCTTCTGCCTTACCCAGTATTGATTCTAAGACAGAAAGTAAGGGTTAAAAAAAAAAATCTATGCCAAGGCAGAAGAGTGGTAAGGACTAGGCAATGGAGGTAAGTGACTTAAACAGGGTCACAAAGCTATGAAGTCCCTGAGACCAAATGTGAACCCAGGACTTTTCCTCTCCAGGCCTGGTTCCCTATTTGCTGAGCTACCTACCTATCCTTGTAATCTATTTTTAAGGTACAAACCAGATTCAGTGACATTGTTTTTTATACCAGCCAATCTTTTCTCATGGCTAAAATGAAAAAAAAAAAACACTGTAAAAAGGTTATGGGATTGGGAAAATTATGTATTTCTTACTAATGCTCCAATTCTTTATAGATGTTCCAATCTACTTTGGGGAATTACTATATATTTCTGTCTGAACTACATTACACTAAATAAATATTTAACAGGAATAATTTCATTTCAAGACATGTTTCCAGAGTCTTTACAATAAATGTACCCGTTTATGCTATATTTGATAAGTGACAAGACTTTATTTAAAAACAAGGTAACTTATTATTCTATATTAGCTCACATTATTAACATTAACAGGCATTGTGATTTTTAAAAATTTGCAACAGTGACATATGAAGAACAGGAAAAATCAATTTATTTTTATTCCCATTGCTTATAATTTTTTAAACTCTACAAAAACAACCTATAATTCAAACCTTTCCTTTTGCAGGTTGAGAGTAATGGCATAGAGAGAGATATACAACATACACGATCTGCCATCAAAATCTACCTCCATCTCTAGATTAATAATTATATCTAAATGCATATATTCTCTAATTCCAAAAACTCAAGTCAACCAACCCCCTCAAAAAAAACCCTGCCCATGCAGAAGACCAAATGATTTCTCATGTGGATATCCAATTCCTAGGTACCTCAAATCTCATCTGATTTTTAAAGGCTATTTGCATAAAATTAAATTAAAATGAAATTTGCCATTTTTAGGAGAAATTTAAAAAAAAAAACACTGAAAACTAGCCAGTGAGTCAAATAAGTATTTTTTCAGGAAGTTTTCAATAAATTCAATTCCACTCTAAAATTGTCTTGTGTCTAAATTTTCAGCAGGTGCTGGGAGCCATCAGGCCACAATGCCTTGACAGAGTCACGCGTAGTAGCTAAGGAGGCCACAGAGTAGCCCTTGGCAAGATGTGATTGCCCACTCAGTCCCCTTTGCATGACCTCTCTCATCAATGTCCCTTACCTATGGAATTGACTTGATTACTATTCCCTCTAGTCTCAGAAGGAATAATGCAAGGGCAAAATACCTGTACCTTAATTCCCCAAAACATCACCAAAAGATCAGACTCTCAAACCCAATCCCAAAAGACTATCATGGGTTAACTTCTACTTAGGTACATAATTCCCAGTAAAAACGCAGTTACAGGCCAAGCCCAGAACTTTCCCACTCACAGAAACTTATTCTCATGAAGCCAGCACACAAGTCAATCATAAAGGCCCATACAAAACGTACAGGTACACTAAGCTTCAACATGCCTCAGAGACTATTTCACAAACCAGTAACTTGCCAGTCAGAAACTCCCTAGTAATCCCTGAAAAATGATTAGTCTAATACTAAATCTGAATTGTGTTCCCAGTACCCCTCAACCTCAATGATATGTTGAATTGTCTTTTAAGAACTTTTGATTATTTCTTTTTATTAAAAGCAATAAGTAATTTTCCTTGATTGTTTGTAAGCTCAAAACTTCTCACAGGGTAATGAGGAAATTAAGCCAACTGTGACAAAATCATTTATCTTGTGTGAAACCTTTTATTCTATCTGAAATCACGATACAAGAATACAGAATGTTAATCAAGTGATTTGTTAAAATTAATGTATCACTTTTCCAATTATCTCTCTTTGAACATGTGTGTTAGGTAATGTATGTATCTGTGTTCCAAGAAAATGGACATAAAAATAAACACCAAGCCTGAGGATGACGAAGCAGCTATCAGATGCAAAACATGCCCATGGCCGTAAATATACAACTGTCTTCCATTTGTTATTTTCTTGACTTATCATTCACCACCTGTCGGGAACCCCTGGAGTTGCGAGTGAGGCTGGACCTTGCATACAGCAAGCAGGTACTGAAATTAAAATACTACAAGTTACTGAGCCATTGTTTTCCAAAAGCATCTGTCTTCCTGAAGTTTTTGACATCATTGTTAAAGGTGCCAAGAAATAACATTCCAAAAACTGTAAGGGGAGAGAAATAACTGATGGAGCAGGAAAGAGTTTAAGAGGAAAAAAAGGAGAACCAAGCATTGGCCCATCTCTAACTTTAGTCACTTTTTTTCACCTCACAACCTTTAGGAATAACTCATATGGAAATCACTAGCATATTCTTTTCTTTATTAGGTTTCTACTTTGTCATAAAGGATCCAAATGAAATCAACCGTAAGTCCCAAAACTTAGTAATACAGCTTCTAGGCATAAGTTTATTTTTCAAAGAAATGGGGATACACAGAAAATTCCTTTATGAAATCCCATTGAAAATCCCAATCTCCTTGAAAATATTAATTCACATTTCTATAGCACTTAATCAAACAAATTTCTTTAAAATAACCAGGTCTATGAGATAGCCTATGTAAACATGTGATATCCCCAATTAACAGATCGAGAAATTGAGCATCAGAGAAGCCAAGTGACTTGACCATCTGATTAAGTGTCAGAGCTTCAATCAGAATCCAAATCTCTCGACTCCAAGTTCACTGCTTTTCCAAAACCTGCAGTCTCCTCAACAAAACAGATGCTGCCTAAATATTAAAAACAAAAACAAAAAAAAACTTTCTGGAAACAAATTAAAAATAGAAGTTTGAAATAGCAATATTTACATAACCTATGAAAACACAAAAAGGCTCCAATAATAAAAGTTAAAATTTGGATAACAGAAGAATAACAATTGAAGTTCAATCTAAGATTTGAAGAAAAACAAACTTTGAACCATGTAGTAGGACTATTCATTACATAGAAGAATTCAATACATTAGATACAATATGGACCCTAAACAAGAAAGTTTTGCACTAAAGTATTAAAAAAAGTCCCAAGGACTGGATGGCAAGACATTGGTAATAGATTCTGTCAAGAGCATCATAGTAAGGTTCCAGATCTTTAAGAACCACCTTATTTGGCTAAAAATGGTCATTGTCTCCACTCTCCAATTATCAGACAGCTGCCAAGTTGATATTTCTGAAGCAATGGTCATAATACATATCATTCTTCTACTAAAAAAAAAAAATCTTCATTGGACTCCAGCTGCCTTTGGGATAAAACATAAATTTTTAATTTTGGCCCTTCACAATCTGACTCTGATCTCCCTTTGCAGGCAAATTTCTTCTTATTCCTACTACTCACCCACTCTATTATATCCAAAACGGTCTTCTTGCTCTTTCTTATCTAGAGAATTCCATCACTTGCCTATATGCCCTTATACAAGATGTCCCTTAGGCTTAGAATGCTCTTCCTTTTATCCTTGGAATGCCTTTAAAAGGACTGGCCTATGTGCAGCCTTCTATGAAGTTTTTCCTAATTCCCCTAGCAGTAGTAATTGCTGACTTTTAATTATTATTAGCATCTGAATGTATATAGTGCTTTTAGGCTTGCAAAGAGTTTTTTAAATATTATCTCACCTTCATGATCCTGGAAGACAAAGTACTACCATTACTATTACACATTTTATAGATGATGAAACTGAGACTGACAGTCTAAGTGACTTGCACAGGGTCACACATCAAGTAAGTATCTGAGGCAAATCTGAACTCAGGTCTTCCTGATCCCAAGTCTAACACTATCCACTACAATACTGAGTAGCTGCCTACTTCCTGTAATTGTTTTGTACTCACCTACTTTCTATCTTAAATTTAAATATCTGCATATTTTGTGTTTGCTTCAGTAGAATGTAAGCTCCTTGAGAACTGTGAAGTTAGAATCTGTTACCCTAAAAAACTATGATCCCCAGCAAAAACCATGATTCCCAGAACCCCACTCACTTCCTCTTGTTATGTGCTGACATAGACAGGAAAAGTTGGATGGAATTCTGTGTCTAGCGCTCTTTCCTTCCTGTTAGAGGTTTTGGTGGAGCAGGGATTTTGGAGCAGGTAGAAAACTTGGTCACATGGTACTACTATGACAGATAATGAACTTCATAAAATAATACTTGAAGTATTGGACATTAATTTGACTCTTACAAAATGTGGGCTATTTCATTTTATATCTGGATTGTTGGTACCTATCCCAGTCCCTGGCACAAAGTGGCACTTCCTAAAAACTTGTTTACCTGCTATCTTTGTACACTATAGCACCCTAACAGGGCTCATTAAAAAAGGTGTTTTATCAGCTGTGAAGCACTTTTAAGACTACTGAGTTCTCACAAGATAATAACAAGGTAGTCCACTGACGGTGAACCTATGGTATAAGTGCCATAAATGGCATACAAAGTACTCTCTGTGGGCATGAGGCTACTCCGCCCCCAACAGTTCATTACTACAAAGGCAGAGGGACTTGGGGTGGAGCTGCTGCCCTCCCCCTCTCCACCATACCTGATGACATTTTTTACATCCCCCACTCCTCCACCCAGCAGCCCAATGGGAACACAAAGGGCATAAAGTGGACAGTTCACAGGCAGCAAACCTGGAGGGGAGTAAAGTGCTTGGCCACTTCCCACCCCTCTCCATACTCACTGAGGATATTCCTCACTTCACCTGCCTGTCTTCCCAGCAGCATAATGGGATCACCTCCTCCCTCCCTTGTGTGAGGTGGGGGGAAGGAGGGTGATACACCCAACTCCAGATGGGGGGAGGGGCACAGCATGCCATCTCTGGGGGGGCAGAGCCCTACATTCTGTCTCTAAAAAGTTTACCATCACTGAGCTAGTCTATCAACTTGTGGTTTTCTTTATCACTTGAACTACTTAAATACATCTAAGTACCATCAACTCCAAAGACATATCAGAAGAAATGGGGCCAGCAACACTGATCCTCCAAATGCTACATAGCATAAGCTGAACAGTTTTTTTCTTCTTGGTGCACTATCTGGTCATCTTCTCACCTAATCACCCCTGAAGCTCAAGGTTTAAAAGAGGAGCACAATTCCCAGGGGCACTTTGAAAGTTCCATATTTATTCTACAAACGATATTCTTGCTCATCAAGAACTGAGTAATATGATTTGTGCAGAGGTATGAAAACTATATTGTAATAAAAAGTTCTCTAACAAAGACCATGTAATTTCTTACTGAGCATTTCTGATGTAAATGTAGGGCATGGAGGGTATAATGCTCCCCAGTCTTGCCCAGCATAAAATATAGTAGTAAAGGAGGAAAGAAGCCTTCATTTGTATAAACACTAAATTAATGCATGATTACAAACAAGAAGAAGGCCCCCTACTCTGAAATGGCTCTCTTTTCCATAAAAAGTGTATTCTAGTGCTTTCTTTTTCTAAATTAACAAAACAAGCAATACAACTATACCTATTCATACCTCAATGAACAAATGCCCCTAGTGTAGCCCTGAGAAAGAGGAGACTTCTATCTGTCTTCATCTTGTCTGAAAATGCTGAAAATTTTCAGCAAGAAAAGGTTCCAAATGGCAGGTGCCAAAGTGCTTTAGCCTCACACACAGTGCTAGAAGGCAGAAAAAGCAGTAGCAGCAGGTGGCCATGTCAGTGGCACACAGTCACTGCCCAGAGAACACACATCTGAAAAGAGCAAACCTCAGATTCTGTTAAATCAATCATGTGCCACATGCCACTATTAGAAACAATGCTATGGTGCCAAAGATTTGTTGCTGGGAACAACACACAAGCCAAGTATCTACAAAAGAGGTTTAAAAAAAACACCCACAAATACACTGGTACTTTTACAGCCTAGAGGTGGTGGGCACCTAGGCATATTTTTACCATCTTCGTGGAAAATGAAAAAAAATAAAAACAATATTATAAATAGCCTTGTTGTATGCAGAGCAAAAGATAGGGGATGACATCCACTGTCAGTCCCTCAGAGAAGTTTCTCTCTCACAAGGTCATTTCCAACCATATCAAAATAAAATTATTAATGAATTTATATAGTGCTTTTAACTTTTCAAAAGCACTATTCCAAATACAAAATTATTTTTGTCGTCAAACAGCCCTGGAAAGTAGTCAGAGTAGTGGTTATTCTATTTTTTGGACTGATAAACTGAGGCTCAGAGAAGTTATGTGAATGGGCAAAATAGTAACGCCAAGAAAGTAACAAATCTTTTTACTACTGCCTTTAACTGATGCTTGATGTAAAATTCAGTTCTAAAACCATTTAAATGCTATTCGTCTGTATCAGACAATAAAACTATTTGCTGTCAAGAAAATTAAAGAACTACCAAGATTCCATAATGAAGACTGGTTGCTGCCCATTCTAACAGATATGGTATATCACTAAATTTTATTCTCCCCAAGCAAAGCACTAAGAATCAGTAGATGCTTTTATATAGTATGCTATTAGTATTGGTAAAACAGGAGAAATATATTGCTTTTGAAGCCATTCATTAACTCATACCACTCAATGCCCTGTCATGAACCAACTGTAAGCCACTCCCACAAATGTGAAGCACTAAATCCATATATGCATCCAACTAAGCAAAATCTACCAAACATAGATTTTCACATTCTCTTAAAATACAAAGAATAGCTAAACATGCAGTAAAATAGTACAATGTGATTTTCACATCCAACTAACCTCTATGATATCCGACAAAGCCAAAGTAAAAATAAATCTAGTTAAAAAAGATAGGGAAGGTAATTATATCCTGATAAAGGGCAGTATAGACAATGAGGAAATATCAGTATTCAACATGTATGCACCAAATGGCATAGCATGCAAATTTCTAAAGGAGAAACTAGGGAAGCTCAAGGATGAAATTAATAGAAAAACTATACTAGTGGGAGACCTGAAGCTTCCTCTATCCAACTAGATAAATCAAACCAAAAAATAAATAAAGAGGTAAGAGAAGTAAATGAAATCTTAGAAAAATTAGTTAGTAGATATGTGGAGAAAAAAAAAAGGGGACAAAAAGGAATACACCTTTTCAGCAGTACATAGTATTTTCACAAAAATTGACGATGTATCAGGGCATAAAAACATTGCAAACAAGTGCAAAAGAGCAGAAATAATAAATACAACCTTCTCAGATCACAATGCAATTAGAATAATAATGACTAAGGTCACATGGAGAGATAAATAAAAAATTAATTGTAAATTAAACAAGATTCTCCAAACCGGTTAAAGAACAAATCATAGAAACAATTAATAGCTTCATTGAAGAAAATGACAATGATGAGACATCCTTTCAAAACCTATGGGATGCAGCCAAAGCAGTACTCAAGTGCAAATTGATATCCTTGAGTTCATATATTAACAAATTAGGGAGGGCAGAAGTCAATGAATTGAGAATGCAAGTTAAAAAACTAGAAAGTGACCAAATTAAAAATCCTCAGATGAAGATTAGAGATCCTAAAAATCAAAGGAGAAATTAATAAAATTGAAAGTCAAAGAACTATTGATTTAATAAATAACAGTAGAAGCTGGTACTTTGAAAAAACAAAATACACAAAGTACTGGTCAGTCTGATTAAAAAAAGGAAAGAAAACCAAATTGACAGTATCCAAGATGAAAAGGGAGACCTCACCTCTAATGAAGAGGAAATTAAGGCAAACTATTATGCCTAATTATATGGCAACAAATATGGCAATCTAGGTGATATGGATGAATACGTACAAAAATATAAATTCCCTAGACTAACAGAGGAAGAAATAGATTACGAAAACAACCCCATATCAGAAAAAGAAACTGAACAAATCATCAAAGAACTCCCTAAGGAAAAAAAAAAAACAGGTCCTTACGGATTCACAAATGAATTCTAGCAAACATTCAAAGAACAACGAATCCCAATATTATATAAACTATTTGACAGAATAACCTAAGAAGGAGTTCTACCAAATTCATTTTACGACAAAAATATGGTAATGATCCCAAAGCCAGGCAGGTCAGAAACAGAGAAAGAAATTATAGAACAATCTCCTTAATGAATAGAGATGCAATAATCTTAAATACGTTACAAGCAAAAAGATTCCAGCAAGTCAACACAAGGGTTATTCACTATGACCAGGTAGGATTCATACCAGGAATGCAAGGATGGTTCAATATTAGGAAAACCATCCACATAATTGACAAATTAACAAGCAAACCGACAAAAATCACATGATTATCTCAATAGATGCAGAAAAAAGCCTTTGATAAAATACAACACCCATTCCCATTGAAAACACTAGAAAGTATAGGAATAGAAGGGCCTTTCCTAAATATAATAAACAGTATATATATCTGAAACCATCAGTAAACATTATCTGCAATGGGAATAAACTAGAAGTCTTCCAAATAAGATCAGGAGTGAAAAAAGGATGCCCATTATCACCTCTATTATTTAACATTATACTAGAAACACTAGCAGTAGCAATTAGAGAAGAAAAAGAAATTGAAGGTATTAAAATTGGCAATGAGGAGGACCAAGTTATCACTCTTTACGGATGCTATGATGGTCTACTTAAAGAATCCTAGAGAATCAACTAAAAAGCTAGTCGAAATAATAAACAACTTTAGCAAAGTGGCAGGATACAAAATAAACCCACAAAACTCATCAGCATTTCTATATCTCTCCAACACATCTCAGCAGCAAGAATTAGAAAAAGAAATTCCATTTAAAATCACCCTAGACAATATAAAATACTTAGGAATCTATCTGCTGAGACAAACACAGGAACTATATGAACACAACTACAAAACACTTTCCACACAATTAAAACTAGATCTAAACAATTGGAAAAACATTGATTGCTCATGGGTGGAGCGAGCTAACATATTAAAAATGACAATCTGAATCAAATTAATTTACTTATTTAGTGCCATACCCATTGAACTACCAAAAAACTTTTTTACTGAATTAGAAAACAAATAACAAAATTCATTTGGAAGAACAAAAGATCAAGGATATCCATGGAAATCATGAAAAAAATGCAAAGGAAGGAGGACTTGCAAACCCAGATCTCAAACTATACTATAAAGCAGTGCTCATCAAAAAATTTGGTACTGGCTAAGAGACAGAAAGGAGGATCAGTGGAATAGACTTGGGGTAAATGACCTCAGCAAGACAGTCTATGATAAGCCCAAAGATCCCAGTTTGGGGGACTAAAACCGACTATTTGATAAAAAACTGCTGGGGAAATTGGAAAACAGTATAGGAGAGATTAGATTTGGATCAATATCTCACACCCTACACCAAGATAAACTCAGAATGGGTGAATGATCTGAATATAAAGAAGGAAATATAAGCAAATTAGGCTAACACAAAATAATATACTTGTCAGATCTTTGGGAAAGACTTTAAAACCAAGCAAGAGCTAGAAAAAAAATCACAAAATGTAAAATCAATAACTTTGATTACATCAAATTAAAAAGTTTTGTACAAATAAAACTAATGCATCCAAAATTAGAAGGGAAGCAACAAGTTGGGAAACAATCTTCATTACAAAAAACTCTGACAAAGGTCTAATTACTCAAACTTATAAAGAGCTAAACCAATTGTACAAAAAATCAAGCCATTCTCCAGTTGATAAATGGGCAAGGTACATGAATAGGCAATTTTCAGTTAAAGAAATCAAAGCTATTAAAAAGCACATTAAAAAGTGTTCTGAATCTCTTATAATCAGAGAAATGCAAATCAAAACAATTCTGAGGTATCACCTCACACCTAGCAGATTGGTTAACATGACAGCAAAGGAAAGTAATGAATGCTGGAGGGGATGTGGCAAAGTTGGGACATTAATGAATTGCTGGTGGAGTTGTGATTTGATCAAACCATTCTGGAGGGCAATTTGGAACTATGCCCAAACGGTGCTAAAAGACTGTCTGTCTAGCCATAGCACTGTTGGGTTTGTACCCCAAGATAATAAGGAAAAAGACATGTACAAAAATATTCATAGCTGCACTCTTTGTGGTGGCCAAAAATTGGAAAAAATAAGGGAATGCCCTTCAATTGGGGAATGGCTGAACAAATTGTGGTATATGTTGTTGATGGAATACTATTGCGTTCAAAGGAATAATAAAGTGGAGGAATTCCATGGGGATTGGAACAACCTCCAGGAACTGATGCAGAATGAGAAGAGGAACCAGGAAAACATTATACACAGAGACTGATATACTGTGGTACAATTAAATGTAACGGACTTCTCCATTAGTGGCAATGCAGGGATACTGAACAACTAGGAGGAATCTATGAGAAAAACACCTATCCACATTCAGAGGAAACACTCTGGAAGTAAAAACACCGAACGAAAACAACTGCTTGAATACATGGATTGAAGGGATATGGTTGGGGATGCAGACTAAATGAACATCATAGTGCAAACATCAACAATATGGAAATAGGTTCTGATCAAGGATACAAGTAATACCCAATGAAATTGTGCATGAGCTGTGGGAAGGGTAGGTGGAGGGAAATAATGTGATTATTTTAACCAAAGAATAATGTTCTAAATTGACTAAATAAACTAATTCAAATGGGAAATAAAATTTAAAAAAAAAATTTTTAATAGAGAAAAAACCATATATGAGATATAATTTTGTACATATTTATTGCAATAGAAGAAAAGGTCACTTATGAATCATTTTATTTAAGAAAACCTATTTAATGTAGTTTCTTACTAATTTTTCTTCATTTATAATCATAAAGTTAGAATGAAGTTGAAACAAGGAAGAAAAATGATAAAATCACGGAATAATGTTTTAACACACAGAACTAAGATATAAGTGGATGAGGTTTGGACTTTTAGCCACTAAAAATTTATATTTCTTTAAGTACAACTGCATACATAAACTAGTCTGTGAAACTATTGTAAGAAATGTTTCAAAGGGGGCAGCTGGGTGGCTCAGTGGATTGAGAGCCAGGCCTAGAGATGGGAGGTCCTAGGTTCAAATATGACCTCAGACCCTTCCCAGCTGTGTGACCCTGGGCAAGTCACTTGACCCCCATTACCTAGCCCTTACCACTCTTTTGCCTTGAAGCCAATACACAGTATTGACTCCAATACAGAAGGTAAGGATTATTTAAAAAAAAAAGAAATGTTTATCAAATATTCACATAATCATCTTCTACCCTATTCCCCAAGTCATGCATTTATATTCCTTGCCAAAACAATATAATTTTTACATAGAGATGGATGAGTTGTAACTTAAGCTGTATTTTTAAGAATCTCTTGTTATTTGGGGTTTTTTGCTTTATCTTATAATAGCTACATTTAATTTTTTTTTTGCTTTAATGATCCATTTTTATACTAGTAACTGCCTATACACTTACCAATTTCCAATGAACTCTTTTATAAATAAAGAAAAACTTAAGCAAAATTGTCTAAATAACCTTTGGTCTGTTTGCCCTTATGTTATTATGATAAATAGAAAGATGGGAGAGAAGGAGAGGGGTGGGAAGGGATAGAAGAAGACAGAGAAAGGAGGAGAGAAAAAGAGTGCCTATTATGTTATATTAGTTCATCAAAATGTTTCTTGAGGCATTAAAAGTATTTCATTACATTCACATAATCTAATTTATTATGCCATCCCCAAATCAATATATATTTACTTTTTTTAGAAAGTAAATTTTTTCCTACCACAAAAACTACTATATGACTATTCTGATTTATTTAAAAAAATCATTTCTGTCTTTGACCTCCTCTTCAGTTATATGCAAGAAATAGGATTGTTGGAAAACTCATCATTTTCCTATGGTTGTGCCAATTTGCTGTTCCGCTAAACATGAACTAGTATAACACTCTTCATGCAAATGCTCCAACATTGACTATTAACATGTTTTTACTATAGTTGCCAGTTTGAAACTTATGGAAGGGAATCTCTGAATATTTGTAATTTGAATTTCTCCTTTTAGAAATGTGTAACTTTTTAATATGATTTGTTGAAAGTTTCCATTCCTACTCTTGTACCCAAAGGAATAACGAACTGGAGGAATTCCATGTGAACTGGAAAGACCTCCAGGAATTGATGTAGAGTGAAAGGAGCAGAACCCGGAGAACACTGTACACAGAGACTGATACACTATGGTACAGTCGAATGTAATGGACCTCTCTACTATCAGCAATGCATTAATCCAGGACAATTCTGAGGGACTTATGAGAAAGAATGCTATTTACATGCAGAGGAAGAACTGTGGGAGCAGAAACACAGAAGAAAAACAACTGCTTGAACACATGGGTTGATGGGGATATGATTGGGGATGTAGACTCTAAATGATCACCCTAGTGCAAATATTAAAAATATTGAAATAGGTCTTGATCCATGACACATGTAAAACCCAATAGAATTGCATGTTGGCTACAGGAGAAGCATGGGGGGGGGGGGGAAGGAAGGGAAAGAACATGATTTTTGTAACTATGGACAAATATTCTAAATTAACTAAATAAAATTTTCAAAGAAAAAAAGGATACAAGAAGGGAATGATGAGAGATAAGATTATGAAGGTAGGCTGTAGCCAGATTTTGAAGGGCCAAGACTATAACAGTAAAGATTTAAAACTTAAATGTTAGGTGCTTACTTGAATATAAAAGATATACTCCGTATCTGACTTTAATTTCACCAACAATGGTTTCTGGAAACTAAAATATCCTTATCTAGTATGCAAATACTCTATCAGAAAACAACTTTGTAAAGAAAATAGTCTGGACTTTGTTTATCAAGAATTAAGAGGAGCTAAGGCAGCTAAGGTGGCTCAGTAGAAAGCCAGACCTATAGATAGGAGATTCTGAGTTCAAATTTGACCTTAGAGACTTCCTGGATGTCTGATATTGGGCAAGTCACTTAACCGCTTTTGCTTAGTTCTTACTGCTCTTCTGCCTAAGAAACAATACTTAGTATTGATTCTAAGAAGGCATGGGGTAAGGGTTAAAAAAAAATTAAGAGCTTTAGCATATACAGAAACTAAAAACATCCCCTCATTCTGCACCTAAATTTACAGAATAGATCACTACTTTCTGAGAACAAAACAATTGCAGCCAAAAATGTTTTTGCTAATTCAAGCTGGAAAGAGTTCATTTTAATAGAAAAATAAACCTTTGAAAGATGAAAGTTGAGACTACTACTAATTCACATATGCTAACACATTGAAGGTAAACTATTAAATTATTTATAAAATACTTCCAAAGGCATTCATTGAACTGAAAACATAATCATGACAAGAGTAAACTAGTAAAGGTACATGTCGAAGTTGTTTCTATGAATTGTTCTTGTAGAAGTAAAATGTCAAAAATCACTCAATCAAAAATTCTCCAAGGAATCTGACTCAACAATGAGAAAACTCAGTTCTTTTAACAGAATGTATGAGATGTGAAATAAATGGAATTCAAAGAAAACTTTAACCTAAGTATTCAGCCTAACTACCCCTGTTGTCTTTGATAGATTCCTCCTGAAATTTTTTTCAAATGAACAAATAATGAAAAGAAATAGCTAATTCCAAGCTACTTAGAGTAAAAGAAACTACTCAATATGATAAAGTTATAAAAAAGGGGAGAAGTAATGGTTAGAAACCTAAAAGTATCTCTATTAAAGGGGAAAAACTAGGTAGATGAAATCTTTGTTCTCTCTCCTGACAAAGTCAATCCATCTATTCCTCAGCACAACTGAGTAGATGTTAGGTTGTAGAAGATACTTCATCAAAATAGAAAATCCACCAAATGTCATTTTGTCTGGGTTCTTTCTTTACTTGAACTAATAAATAAGAATAAGAACATTTCCTGTTTACTTTTGCTTTTCTGAAAGCTGGATAGCACTCATAACACATGAGTGTTATGATGAGTATGTTAACAGGCAAAATGAAATATGAGTTGTAATAAATGTCTTCATCAGTCAATTGTGGTATATCTTCTCTTCCTGGAAAATCACCTAGGCAAACATTCTCTGCATAATATCTATATCTTACCTCTCAGATATAATGATGTTAGAGCAATTTTCATTTAATTACAATGGGAAGTGGTGCTCTGAGTTCTTCTGATAACAAATGTTTGCCTTCCCTCCAAAATACCAATTCTTAGATAAGAAACTAAATATCAGCACAGCAGGAGTCACAAAAGGTAAAGCCAAGTGTAACAGGCAGGAATTATTAAGTAATGTGTGGTGATCTGTGGAGGATGTTTTTGAATGTACAATCTCTATACCAAGCCTACAAAGTCATGCCCTGGAGGTGCTTAGGTACTAAACTATGGAATACCTGCCCTGGGACTTTGGTATCCAGATTGGTAACAGTCTACTATATTTAGGCCACTCTAATCCCTCAACCATGCTTTACTTTGCTCATCTTACACCATATAATGTCTTAAAGTCATGCCCTGGAGGTGCTTAGGTACTAAACTATGGAATACCTGCCCTGGGACTTTGGTATCCAGATTGGTAACAGTCTACTATATTTAGGCCACTCTAATCCCTCAACCATGCTTTACTTTGCTCATCTTACACCATATAATGTCTTGCACCACTCTGTAATCCCATCCCTTCCTCTAAGAATAGTAATCAAATACTACAGCTTCTGGAAAAGGGATGTGAATGTGACTTGCTATATGGCTGAACTTTGACTTTCTGAGTATAAACAACATTCCCTATCCACTACTCACCTGTGTATTTCCCCCATAAGAATATAAACTCCTTGGAAGAAGGGATTATCTCTCTTTTTAATTTTTATCACCAGTGTACAATGCTTGGCATATGACAAAACATCTAATGAATGGGATTTTTTTTCCCATTTATTCATTTGTTCTTTCAACTTCTCAGGAACTTATCCACGAAAAAACTTCTCTTTCAGAAAGTTTAGCAGTAGACCACCCAAGTATCTTTGCCTAGAAAACCCTAAATGGGTTCAAGAATAGTCAGATACTACTAAAAACCACTGAACAACAACTAATACATAATGCCCACTCACCTCCTGTCATTACATGATGATGTAGACAGGAGATAAATTGGGTGGAGGTCCCTCTCACTCTTTTTTTCCTTCCTGTCCTGGCTTTGGTGGAGCAGGCTTTCCGAGCAGATAGAAAAAAACTTAGTCACATGGTTCTATTTTGTTAGATAATAAACTTCATAAAACTTCATAAAATAAAATACTTGAAGTACTGGGCATTAATTTAAATCCTACAATGGCATCATGAATGGAGTACTAATAGGAATTTTGATGGCCTATTTTTGGTCCCTTTCAACTTGAAATCTATGATTCTCTTTCTTCTGCTTGATTCATCATCACCAAGACTGCTAGAAATATTCAATTACAAATGTTTTATATGATCACAGACTTCTAATGTTAATCGCCTTTCAAGTTTAAATAACTCACATAAGGATACTTTGAGACACACAGCATGCCTATTTTCTTTGCAGTAGTATGTATGAAGCCACCCTCCCCCTTCTCTTACCACTGTTGCTGAAGTCTTTTTTTGCTTTCCCCTACTTAAAGTAACAAGTGGAACCCACATGCTTTGTTCATAAAGTAAAATGAGTCTTGACAACACAGGTTTTTATATATTCTTAAAAGACTTCCTTAGTAAGAATGTTATTTTAGGAGATGGTGATGAGAGACTTTATAAAAACTGATGAAGATTTCCAGGTCTCTATTTGAAGGATATAATATACTATATTTAAAAACACATATCTGAATGACCAATTAAATATTTTTTATATTTCAGTTTCATTCTCTATTTACTGTCATAGATTTAAATATTCAAAATCTTCTTAATCTGATTCACATTGGTAGTTCAGTGTGTGCCCATCACTGATCTAACATAAAGAAACATCTCATTAGCAATTTCCCATATTATATTAACAAACTACAAGGATTTAAACACACACCCATAATAATATCTGCAAATTGAAATTAAAGAAAAGTGGGAAACTGAGAATGATAAGGAAGGGAACAATATGTTGGATAAGACAAGATGGAATGTGAACACTTTGAAATGTAGAAGGGTTTGTCTTCATAAAGAGAAGGGTCATCTCCTCATGGAAGTTGGGGGAGAAGGAGGATATAGTGGCAAAAGGGATCTGAATGATGTGAGGAGGGGGGAATAAGGAGTATTATGCAAATGGAGTCAATTTTTTTCATCAAATCGGGGATATAGTTCTTTGCTGAGAAGATGGAGACAGAAGGAACCATATAAGAAATTTGAGGATAGATGAAAAATTTTAGAAAACCTACTATGGAGATTAAGATAGTCAATTAGGAAGATATAACAGAGTTACTTAGACGCCATGAAGGTCATTTGAAATTAAACGAAATAAATCCATAATGGACTCAATTAGCACAATTTTGTAACATCCTGCTCTGGGGTTTGCCTACTGATCTCTATTGATGGCTGAAAGATCAATCTATTTCCTAATCTCCTCCTCCCTTCACTCCCAGATCCCACACACTCCCTCAACCCCTTCCCTTCTTCCAGGCTCTCCCTCCCAGTTCCTTTTTGAAGCTTGTGGCTTCACCCCTCCCCCCTGAGTGGACTATTAAGATACTCTTGTTTTTTTTTTTTTCCTCAGGTAAGGGGTTTATTGGGAAACAAGAGGATAGAGAACTGAGGAAAGAGGGATGAGGGTTTCCTAAAGGAGAATTTGAGGGTTTGGGAAATCAGTCCAGTCACAATTGTGACAGAGGAACAGAGAGATGGAGGACAAATGTTATTCTTCTTTTCTTGTCCACAAAGCCACCAAGGTCTCTCAGCCTAATTTCAGAAGCTCTTTTCAAGGGTTCTTCAGCCTGAGACAAAAGCTAACAAGATCAGTTCAGGGCTTCTTCCCCCTCAGCCAGCCACCAAGAAAGTCTCTCCTTCAGCCTGGCTTTCCTCCAACTGTCTTTTCCTGGGAACATTCTGTTTGGAACCGTCTCCTTGATTGACAGACAGGTCCCCAGCCTTGTTTCTTGCATGACCTGGCTTGCAAGTCCTCTCTCTCTCCATGCCTTTTCCATATATAGAGTGATGGTCAAAATCAATGAGTTGTCTATCTACTAAATTAATAAAGAAGGAAAAATAAGCAGTCTTCCTTTATTTGATTTTTCCTATATGAATAGCTAAACGTTATTTTGAGAAATTTGGGATCCAAAAGAATCACAAGATTTCAGAACTAAAAGAATCTTCTCTATGACATAGCTGGAAAGTGACCATCCAAACTTTACTTAACAATCTCAAAGAAAAAGGAAATCCTTATCTACCATGGCAGCTCATTTCATTTTTTAGAAAAATCTGTGAGCAAGTTTTTTTCCTTACAAGGAGGATAAAAAAATGACCACCCATGCACCCCAAAATTTTTTACCTCTCACTCACATCAACACTAAATTTGCCTCTTTAAAATTCTATCCCTCACTCCTATTTCTACTCTAGAACAGAATGAAATAAGTTTAATTTCTCCTCTACTTATTCAACCATCTATCCACTAATGGAGAAAAAAGGGCTCCCTGTCCTTATCACCACCATGTGTAATTGGAAATTATGTACCTTTGAACTACATTGCCCAGGAGTCTACTCACTCCCTGTTGTTAAGTGCTGACATAGACAGAAGATAAATTAGGTAGAGTTCTTGTGTGTAGCTTTCTTTCCTTCCCGAGTCGGGACATTGGTGGAGCAAGCTTGGTTGAGCAGGTAAATTAGCTATGGGCACATAGTTTTATTTTGTTACTTCTAGTGATTATTAATAAATCTTATATAGCATAATATTTGAAGTTATTGTAGATTTTAATTTTTACAACCAGCAACAACTGATCAATTGTCACCAACAGTCAAACAGGCACAGGAGTCCTGAGAGCATTTCTCAGTACTGCTTCCAGCTGAGCCCCAATAACCAATAATTGAGAAGCAAATGCAGCAGAGAAGTGATCAGACATCCCCACCAACTGGTAACCTACTGGCACACACAGCATAAGAAAACCAGACAATTTGAAGCAATAAGACACCCTGAGAGAGATAATAAGGCACCCTGATAGAGAGACAGCATGTGCCAGACAAGTCAAACTACTACCACCACCACTTTAACTATCATCTCCCTTTAGATTATAATGACTCTGACTCTAAGAACCTTGAGAAAGGCAATGCTACTCTATACAATATAAAATATTTGGGAATCTATTTTCCAAGACAAACTCAGGAATTATATGAACGCAACTACAAAACACTTTTCACATGAATAAAAATAGATATAACTGGAAAAACATTAATTGCTCATGGGTAAGATGAGCTAATATAATAAAAATGATAACCCTATCAAAACTTAATTTACTTATTTAGTGTCATACCTATCAAACTACCAAAAAACTTTTTTATAGGATTAAAAAGAATTATAACAAAGTTCATCTGGAAGAACAAAAGATCAAGAATATCAAGGGAAATAATGAAAAAATGTGAAGGATGGAGTCCTAGCAATACCAGATCTTAAACTATACTATAAAGCAATGATCATCAAAACAATACTGTACAAGCTAAGAGATAGAAAGGTGAATCGATGGAATAGACTTAGGGTAAATTATCTCAGCAAGATAGTGTTCAATAAACCCAAAGATTGCAGGTTTTGGGACAATAACTCACTATTTGGGAAAACTGGAAAATAGTATTGGAAAAATTAGGTCTAGATCAATTTCTCACACCCTATACCAAGATAAATTCAAAATTGGTAAATGACTTAAATATAAACACAGAAATTAAAAGTAAATTAGGTGAATATAGAATAGTCTTCCTGTCATATCTCTGAGAAAGGAAAGAATTTAAGAACAAGCAAGAGACAGAGAGCATTACAAAATGTAAAATGAATAATTTTCCTTATATTAAAAAGTTTTGTACAAACAAAACCAATGCAAGCAAAATTGGAAGGGAAGCAATAGGGGGAAGCTGGGTAGCTCAGTGGATTGAGAGCCATGCCTAAAGATGGGAGGTTCTGGGTTCAAATTTGACCTCAGAAGCTTCTAAGCTAGGTGACCCTCAGCAAGTCACTTAAGCCCCATTGCCTGGCTCTTAACACTCTTCTGCTTTAGAACCAATATAGAGTATTGATTCTAAGGCGGAAGGTAAGGGTTTTTTTTAAAAAAAGGGAAGGAACAAAGTGGGGGGAAATTTTCATAACAAAAATCTCTGACAAAGGTCTAATTTCTTAAATGTATAAGGAAATAAGTCAATCTACAAGAAATCAAGCCAAATAGTCAAGGGACATGAAGAGACAGTTTTCAGATGAAGAAATCAAAACTATCAATAATCATCTGAAAAACTGTTCTAAATTCCTCCTGACTGGAGAAATGCAAATCAAAACAACTCTGAGGTATCACCTTAGATCTAGCAGATTGGCCAATATGATAACAAAGAAAAGTAATAAATGTTGGAGGGGATGTGGCAAAATTGGGACACTAATACATTGCTGGTGGAGTTGTGAACTGATGTATTATGCCCAAAGGGCATAAAAAGAATGCATGTCCTTTGATCCAGTAATACCATTACTAGGGTTTGTATTCCAAAGAGATAATAAAAAAGGATTGCACAAAAATATTCATAACTATTATAACAAATTAGCTTTGTAAAAAGCAATAAGTAAAGAGATCCCACAGGGCAATGGCAAGGCCAACATTCCAAAGGTCTGCAGGCATTCTCTTGATATCCCCAGCATTTGCACTGTGCTTTGAAAGGCATATAATAAATGCTTTTTAAATTCACCAAACATTAACTTAATAAGAACTTATTAAGTACCACAAAAAAAAAAAACTAAGATATTCTATACCTTCAAAATGCTTCCATTCAACTGGACAAAAACAACATATACACAGATAAGTATACACAAAATATATAGAAATAAATTTTAGAAAGTAATATTAAAAGAGAGAAGGCTCTAAAAGCTCCACAGATGAGGAGAGGTTCAGTGCAAAAGATGACCCTTGAGTTGAACCCTGAAGAAAGTCAGATGTTCTAAAAAGCTAAAATAGCAAATTAATTATTCCATGTATGGGAGAGAGTAGATATAAAAGATTCAGAGATTTCGGAGATGTGATGATATGTAAGGAGAACAAAGAGACGACCAATTGGCTGAAATTTAAATTGTATGAAGTGAATAAAATTTAAAAATTTACAAACAAATTCATAACATGAATGGCGTTAAATGCTAAACATTAGTTTGATTTTATCCTTAAAGAAAAGATAAAAAAAAGTCTCTTGAAAAATAATAGCAGTATAATATAAGACCAAAGTTTTCTAAAATATCAATCTAACATCCAGAAAACAGTGCTTCACAATTAGAGAAGAAAAAGAAATTGAAGGTATTAAAATTGGCAATGAGGAGACCAAGCTATTATTCTTTGCGGATGAAATGAAGGTCTACTTAAAGAATCCTAGAGAATCAACTAAAAAGCTAGTGGAAACAATCAACAACTTTAGCAAAGTGGCAGGATACAAAATAAATCCACATAAGTCATCAGCATTTCTCCAACACATCTCAGCAGCAAGAATTAGAAAAAGAAGTTCCATTTAAAATCACCCTAGACAATATAAAATACTTAGGAATCTATCTACCAAGACAAACACAGGAACTATATGAACACAACTGCAAAACACTTTCCACACAATTAAAACTAGACTAAACCACTGGAAAAACATTGATTGCTCATGGGTGGGACGAGCTAACATAATAAAAATGACCATCCTACCCAAACGTATTTACTTATTTAGTGCCATACCCAGTGAACTACTAAAAAACTTTTTTACTGAATTAGAAAGGTCACTTGGAAGAACAAAAGATCAAGGATATCCACGGAAATCATGAAAAAAAAAATGCATAAGAACGTGGCCTTGCAGTACCAGATCTCAAACTATACTACAAAGCAGTGGTCATCAAAACAATATGGTACTGGCTAAGAGACAGAAAGGAGGTTCAGTGGAATCGACTTGGGGTAAGTGACCTCAGCAAGACAGTCTACGATAAGCCCAAAGATCCCAGCTTTTGGGACAAAAATCCACTATTTGAAAAAAAACTGCTGGGAAAATTGGAAGACAGTATGGAAGAGATTAGGTTTGGATCAACATCTCACACCCTACACCAAGATAAACTCAGAATGGGTGAATGACTTAAATATAAAGAAGGAAACTATAAGTAAACTGGGTAAACACAGAATAATATACATGTCAGATCTTTGGGAAAGGAAAGACTTTAAAATCAAGCAAAAGCTAGAAAAAAATCACAAAAGGTAAAATAAATAAAATAAATAATTTTGATTATATCAAATTAAAAAGGTTTTATACAAACAAAACCAATGTAACCAAAATTAGAAGGGAAATAAACTGGGAAACAATCTTCATAACAAAAACTTCTGATGAAGGTTTAATTACTCAAATTTATAAAGAGCTAAACCAATTGTACAAAAAATCAAGCCATTCTCCAATTGATAAAAGGGCAAGGGACATGAATTGGCAATTTTCAGTCAAAGAAATCAAAACTATTAATAAGCACATTAAAAAGTGTTCTGAATCTCTTATAATCAGAGAGATGCAAATCAAAACAACTCTGAGTTATCACCTCACACCTAGCAGATTGGCTAACATGACAACAAAGGAAAGTAATGAATGCTGGAGGGGATGTGGCAAAGTGGGGACATTAATTCATTGCTGGTGGAGTTGTGAACTGATCCAACCATTCTGGAGGGCAATTTGGAACTATGCCCAAAGAGCAATAAAAGAGTGTCTGCCCTTTGATCCAGCCATAGCACTGCTGGGTCTGTACCCCAAAGAGATAATAAGGAAAAAAAATACAAGAATATTCATAGCTCAGCTCTTCGTGGTGGCAAAACATTAGAAAATGAGGGGATGCCCATCAATTGGGGAATGGCTGAACAAATTGTGGTATCTGTGGTGATGGAATACTATTGTGCTCAAAGGAATAAAGAACAGGAGGAATTCAATGTAAACTGGAACAACCTCCAGGGATTGATGCAGAGTGAAAGGGGAAGAACCAGGAGAACATTGTACACAGAGACTGACACGCTGTGGTACAATCGAATGTGATGGACTTCTCCATTACTGGCAATGCAGTGATCCTGAACAACCTGGAGGGATCTATGAGAAAGAACACTATCCACATTCAGAAGAAACAACTGCTTGATTAAATGGGTTGAGGGGGATATGATTGGGGATATAAACTCTAAATGAACATCCTAGTGCAAACATCAACAACATGGAAATAGGTTCTGATCAGGGATACATGTAATACCCAGTGGAATTGCACATCAACTATGAAAAGAGTGGGTGGAGGGGAGGAAGGGAAAGAATATGTTTCTTATAACCAAGGAATAATGTTCTAAATTGACTAAATAAAATTTAAAAAAAGAAAAAAAGAAAACAGTGCTTCAACAATTTGAAGACAGTTATCTTATCTTCCTTTTTTATTCAGGTTAAATATTCCCAGATTCTTGCAAATGATCCTCATATGGCACATGTAAGGCCCTTCATCATCCTAACTATCCTATTCTAGATTGCTCTTCAGCTTATATATTTTCAAAAATATAATTCCTATAATAAAATTCCTTGAATACAAGATTAAAGATGAAGTAGGATCAAAGGAAGCTACAGCAGGACTATCATCTTCTTATACTTGAAATCTATGTCTTAAATACGAGCAAAATATTACATCAGATTTCTGGATAGCATATCAAACTGATAATTCTTAATGAGTTTGCAAACAACTAAAACCCAATCTTGTCCAGACAAACAATTATATATGCCACCCCAACCTTATACTTATAAAGAAAATTTTCTGAACCCAATGGCAGACTGTCAACATTTATCTCTATTATATTTAATCTGATATAGTGGCCCAATGCTTTTGATGAATAAGATCTTTTTGCATTCTGTCTGAAATTCAGCATACTAGCAAACCCTCTGGAGTTCTGTATCATTTACGAATTTGATAAGGAATTCATTCATGCCTTCATCTAAGGCATTGATAAAAATATGATTGTATGTTATAAATAGCAGAGAAACAAACAGATCCCTAGAATTTCCCACGGAAGATCTACATATAAACTAAAAAGGAAAAAAGTGAGGTCAGTTTGCATAGACAGCTTTTCTTTGATATCTTACTATAAAGGAAAGATTCAAGTGACAGTTGATGTGTCGTTCTCCACTGCCTACCCTACCGCTACCCTCCTGATCAAAGTTTTAGGGAAGGAAGTTAATTTTAATCAAAAAGAAAAGAACCAGTATATAGGGAAAGAATGAAGATTAGGGAGAGGAAGATTATTGGGATATTACTGGAAAAGAGGTGATGATAAGGGATGAGATCAAGGCTATAATCAGAAAGGAAGGAAATCAGAAAGGACTTTTTCATCAGAGTGGAACAGAGCAAGGAATAAGGAATGATAAAAAGGTGTTCTGAGATAAAGTACAAGGGAAGGCTTTCTTCTAAAATCAGAAATGGTTACATGGAAGTTTAAGGAAAAGAAAGTCATTTCTGAAGCAGATACTATGTGTTTGGTGTGGGGGCTGTGATGGTAGTAATAAGAATGAATAAAAGTGGAGAAAAAGGATTGACTTCATGTAATGAGGGTACAATATTGATTAGGTTACATAAAATTATACTGCTTTCAAACAACAAACAATAGCTAGTTGACCTAATGGATAGAGTGTAAGGCCTAGAGTTAAGAAGATTCATCTTCCTGAGTTCAAATCCAGTCCCAAACATTTCCTAGCTGTGTGACCCTGGGCAAATTACTTAACCATGTTTGCCTCAATTCTTCATCTATAAAATGAGCTAGAGAAGGAAATGGCAAACCACTTCAGTACCCATAACAAGAAAACTGCAAAAGAGGTAATGAAGAATTGGACATGATTGAAAATTTGGCAAAAAGCAAACAAGATGGTCATGTACCATGCAGCCGTATAAGTGGAAGTGCATAAAACAGATGGTAAAAGTAATACAGGCAAAATGTGAGTGGATGAGTCAAGGGAACAAGGAATCCTAGGAATATATGTTCAATATTGTGATGAGATAAAAGTGAAATGTGGAGAGGGGTGATGGACTGGGAAGATACTGAGCAGTGAAGCTGAATGAAAGAATGGAAGAATAAGTTTAGTAGACGGCAGGAAATATGACATGGTTGGCTATGCAGAGACAGAATAAATTTTTCTCATGGAAGTAGTATATTTCTGGGTAATGAAGAATTTGGTGATGGCAGAAGGAGGCTATGGAAATAGCAAGAGGGGAGTATTCTAACTGCTCCAGGACCAGGAATGAGAGGTGTTAACCAATACTGGAAAGACAGTTGAGAAATAGAATATCTCTACAAGAGGAAGTCAAATCTTTTTAAATGTCATTAGATTAAAAAAAGTATAAAAAGGTCTAAGTTGAAAAAAACCTGTTGACAATAGAAATTAGATTGCTTGGCACTCAAAAAAGGTGAACAGAGTTGGATTGGGAAGGCTGAGATGGATAGGAATAAAACAACAGGAAGTATTAAAAGGGAAGAAGTAATTTTCACTTAGGCATCTAGGGTTTCTATAACATTGGGATTAGAAATGTAATAGGAGAGAGTTTGCTATGTAAAGGGGACAGAGGACCTTTAATTCTATTAATCATTTCTTCTAATGATAATTTATATTATTAATCAGTGGCTATTTGAACAAAGCCCTCATTTTATTCCAATTTTGAAAGTATTTTATATAATCCTGTGGACTTTTTGTTAAAGGAAATCATTTAAGGTAGAGTTATATAAAAAAATTTTAGAAAGATCATCTGTACATGAAGTATAGGCATCCTTGATGAATATTTGGGAACAAGCAGGCTTTTATGAACTATATTCCGAAATGGAATACATCTTTACTATCTCACGATAGACTGAAAGTGTATAAGAATTTAAGAACAGCGCTTATTAACTATTAATAATGAAAAAACATTCAACTGAGCAGAACCAAAAACTCCTAAGCTTTTCTGCAACAAGGTATCACTCATCCATATATCAAAATCATTCAGGATTCCTTATAAAATATATCATAAATATCTATCAGAGAAGTGAAGCATATAGCATGGATAATAAGCATGCTCACCACTATCTACCACAGTGATGGAGATCAAACACATCCAAAACAGTCCAATTCTAACTAGTTTAAGTCAAGGAAGGATTCCAAACAAATGGTGAGATCTTCTGAATGCTCCCATTTGAAAATAACACTGTGCTGACTATATCAGTTACCACCAATTCACTACAGAACTTCCTGAAAGGAATCTGTAACCAGAGAAAAGTGTTTTGCCCGTTCATCCACATAAGAAAGGCAAAATGGACGAAAAATGTCTATTTTCCAGTTTTCTACAGAATCTGAATTAACACCCTATAGAGTTTATGCAACAGTATGTCTGCTATATACAGGTGGACAATGAGCTGAGCCCAAAATTGAACTGGAGAAGACCAGACTGAATTGCATTAGGGAAACTGCAAAACAAAGGAACATCATTTCAGTAAAAACATTTTACCAATGTTGCTGTATAGCAGCAAGGTACACAATGGTATAGCCTTCAAAGAACTTTAGAAGAGCATCACACAGAAAGCAATGGAATTGTGTTATGTGAGTGGAAGGCTACAGCACATAACTGATGACAAATTCTCAAAAAGGAGCAGAAACAAATGAGATCATCAACAAAATTATATGACAAAGAGAGAAGATAGCTGATTAGACAGGAAAAACAATGGATGAAATAGGTAGACAATCAGAATGCTACACTGGTACCCTTGCAATGTAGGAGAAGGGCAATGAATACTTCCACATATTGCCAGCACCCGTTTTCTTAAGTTAAAAAGTGTGGAAAGGAAACAAGAACAAGTTCTGGACTTTCTGCCACTGAGCTGGAACAAGCAACAGTGGGGATATCCAGAGAGAAGAAATTGTCAAGACTGACAGTTAGTGGGGGGAAGGGGCAACTGGGAGTGACAGTGGATCTTGTGACTAGAACACTTCCTTCCTGGCATGGGGAGTGTGAGGAGCTTGGCTTTTGGTTCCAAGTCTCTGGATTGAGGTGCCTCTACTTGCTTCAGCTAAAGACATGGCCCAATCAGCTCTGAAGGTCAGAACTGTTCTTGTTTATTTGCTGTCTACAGCTCAGATTTTGGAATTGACAAAGCTAGCACAGATATAGAGTAGACCGGAGTGAGAGAACCCCTCCACCAGCCTGTGAGGCCTGGCTTCAGCTTCAAAGCTGAGAAAGACTCCAACCTTATTTAGGGACATCCCTCTTCCCTTTTCCCTGATACCTCTCCAATCTGAACTGGTTATTAAAATTTATCTAATTTGAATATCACGGTCAGATAAGTGGACTATCTTTTCTGGGGCATAGAGGGAGCTGAACCTCAGTTCAGGCATTCAATTATAAACATTCCTTATCTGACCCCTGCTGGTCAACCAAATTCTGGGGAAAGGCTTGTCCCTCAGAAGGGTCCGTGTTTACATTATCTGGAGCAACTTTGACAGCAATCCAGAGAGAAGACATCCCCACAGGCTATCATAAGTAACTCATTTCTTGGACACCCCATTTTGTTCAAAATATAGCCTCTCGGTAGGGGGCATCTCTCTCCTTTGCCTCACTGACAGCCATATTCCCTCTCATCCTTCAACTCCTCCATTCACTGCTACAAACCTTTCGTATCCCCTGTTCTTTCAATCCCCTCAATCTTTCTCAATAAATATTACAAAAGAAAAAACCTTGGAAAAAATATACATTTTTATATTGCTTATATAACATGGGAATTCAAGTTTAAATATTTAAATATTATTATATATGTAACATATAATAATATTAATATTATGAACATTTGTCTTAAGAACATAGTATAAAGTCAAAAAGTAATCAGTGATTCATAGGTAGCTAAGAGTAATAGATAGTCTTCCCCTATGTTAAGCCACAGTCTGGCAAATATATGAGAAGAATGTCACAGGACAGGCAACCTCAGAAGAGTGCCAATCTGTATCTATGGAAGGAGCTCCCAAACCAATAATATCACAGATTCATCTGAGTATTTTAGCTCTACAAAATCAAATGCTTAATTAAATGCAAAAAACAATAAGCTCAATGTGATATCTAGGTGTTTAGCTGTATAATTTTCAAATGAATGCCTATTTATTTCACAAACCTTCAGAGCTCTCAATAATCATGTATACTAGTCTCATAAAAATCCTGAAGAAAAGTGGGAAAATAGAAATATGAATCAGTAATTTATGTAATGAATTGTTTTTTTGTATTTGGAATCTTCCCCTTTCTCAGAAATCTTATTTAGTACCTTAGTCAATGATTTAATACTTTAAATACCATCACTCCCAGAATAGGTTTCTTCTTTGTATATTTGGTCTAGAGAAGCTGTTTTGGCCATCTTTATTCTCTTTACTGCTACTTCAAATTTCACATATAACATAATGGGAACTATATTAGAATCTATGCCAAGTGATGGCTCTGTGCTGAATGATGAAGAAGAGAATTTCTTGTAAAAACTCACAGAAGTCTTTTAATATTTCAACAGTTCATTGTCTTCCTTTCAGCTTTTGCCTCATATGCTCACAGGATATGGCTTCCTTGGTTCCCTTCCAAGCTCTCTATAAACTTTTTCCTCTAGTACTTGTCACTATTTTATGGGATGATGCTGTTCATAGTGTTCCACTAATGTCCTTGGTCATACTTTAAGAACAAATTAAATTCTAAATCACTATAGTCCTTGGCTACTATCTTTCTCTACTTGGCAAGAAAACCAAGAATTTATCAAATGAAGTGGTTTCAAGGCTCTTTTCATCCCTTCATTGAAGTAACTGATTTGTAGCAGTGAAATATTTTTACAAAATGATAATTAATATAGGTGAATGTCTGTTCTTATATCCATTTCCCAATTTTAGTAGCAACAACTTGTGTAATTAGGTCAGGATGGAGTTGGACTCACTAATTTGGCATTAATTTTTAATATCTAACAAGTCAGTAATCCCAATATTCTAATAGCTAATTCTTTAGTGGAACCTACACTGGCATTTAAGTTTTTATTGTTTTCTGGGACTCACCACTTGTGATCCCTGATTTTCTTCTTAAAGAAAGTATACATGGCGTAACAATATGTGGCTTCAGTGAAGTCTACAAGAGAGGGGTCAAACTTTAATAGAAAAGAAGACCACTAAAACATATATAAGGATTCTGGAGGAGCTATATAATGACTTAGAAAAACACATACAAAACATTATCTGCCAACTTCTCCATTTTTATATCATTTGTTAAGTATTTTCCAGTTATACTTTAATCTAATTCCTGCTAACACAGGAATGTTTTGGGCCCATGAGACATGTATTTGATATCTCTGATCTATAAGCACTTAATAAGCCTTTGTCATTTCTTATTTCTGAAGCATGTTTTTCCCAATTTTTCCAGATGGCCATCCTGTAAAAGCAGTTTGGAGGAACTAGTCAAAGATGCTAGCAATGTATGTATGTATCTTTATACAAACACACACACATATAAGGGATGGTTATAAAATGTAATAACAGCAAAATTAACAAGACACCACAACAGACTCAATTTGGTAAATAAAAGAGGTAAAAAAATGTAATTCATCTTTTAATCTCTGGTACCTTTCACAATGTAGAAGGTTAAATATGTTTTTAATTGTTTTTTTAAACTGAAAGGAAGAAATTCAAGTGTAACTACTAACAATCTAATCTGAGTGAATTCATGTAATTATACAAATAAGTAAATGGCAACCAGGCAGAAAAGATATATACAGTATATTCAAAATACATATGCTACCCTATTTTTCCTGATTAAAGTTGATAATTAAGTACTTGAAGGATTCATGATTTTTTTTTTTTTAAATAAGAGAATACAACCTCACTATGACTTAGGAGACAACCCTGATGAGTTTCTCTGGCTGAAAATAATCACTAATGAAAATTCTCTTTAAACCTGTCTTTGTCATTTGACACTTGCAAAAAAAAAAAATCTTCCTGGCTCAGTGTTTTATGACAAAACTTATGCTGCATTACAATTGTCTCTAAAAGTTTAGGATCATCTCTACACAATGAAGAGGAATCAATATATGTCACCAATGAAAGATCTGAAAAGGTAGCAGAAAAGTTCTAAATAATGTAATTTCAGATGTAAATATGGATCAATTTCAATATTATGTCAATCGAGTAATATATACTTGGTAATATGGAATGAAGAAAATAGCAAAGGGGGAGGGGTGAAAGGAAAAAAATTTACTTTATCACCACAAGCATCTATGAAAAGATCTTAGACCATTCAAAAGTAGATTCCATATACTCAGAAAAATGGTATAAGATATCATTTTAATGTTTAGCCTATTACTATTCTTTTGTGAAAACAAAACCTTCATAACCACAATAGAAATATATCCACATAAAAAAGGCTTCTTGAGTTTTAGATTACTTTGATTATCACTTGATCCTTTGAGCCCATCTAAGTTCTGGTGAAAGCAGAAGTAGAGAATTGGGGAAAACACAGTTTGAGACCTGACATCACATTGTGGAAATAAATGAGAAACATAAAATCAGGGTTGAAAGGAAATATCTAATTCCATCTGTCATTTAAAGGAATGAATGATTTTTGATGTATTTTTGATTCTCTTTGAAAGCTAAACTCATTAAAAATATAATTTTTACCAATAAGAATACCAATAAGAAACTGGTGACTTGTTTATGTCTCTGTCTCTCTATAGATAGATAGATAGATAGATAGATAGATAGATAGATAGATAGATAGATAGATAGATAGACAGACAGACAGATAAAGTATATACATACACAAACATATATATGCATGTATATATGTAAAGACTTATATGAACCAATGCAAATTAAATTAAGAACCAAAAAAAGAAGGGACACAGTGAAAATAACATAAATTAGAAGGAGTTTTAAAGTTTTTAACAGATACCAAAATTTTCTATCAATATATTACTCCCTGGACTACTTTTTAAAATTTTCTCTTATCAGATATCATGTAATTTGGTATCAAGTTCAATACTCTCAAATATAATGACAAATAAAATATGGTAAAAAAGAATGAAAATTTTATTCAAATAGTAAAAGAAATATTATATAGAGCAAGAATTAGACATCTATTTGGCCACAGAGAACAAAACTAGGAGCAATATGTTAAAATTGCAAAGAAATTAATTTGGGCTTAGTATCAAGAAAACCTTCCTAGCAATCAAATTATGAAGGTTACATAAACATATAAATAAGTTCTAAAGGAAATGATTGGTGTTATTACATGTAATTGGTAAAATAAAATAAAAATGTTTTTAAAATAAAGGATATAAAAGGATATCCTTTATCCTGAGGATAAAGGTGAAAAAAAGTTTTGGAATGAAGTAAAATAAATTAAGCCCTCATATAAAGGTTGAATTTAACTCTGGATTTAGATCAAAAGGAACAAGGAATGACAAAAGAGGAGCATGAAATTTCAAAAAGCTAATAATACACTCTCTACCTAGAAAACTAACAGAAAGAGCCAATCAAATATGTAATATTCCTAAACTTTCTTTTCCATTGTTTTCCATCCTACCTTGCATGAAATAGATATATTTTCACTGAAATTGGGCAATATATTAATAAGGATCAAGAGACGGTACAAGCACACTAAAGTTGAAACTACATTAAATTGTAACCGATTTTTCCTTTTCTAATTTTTATGTATAGAACAAAAGTTTTTAACATTTGGGTTTTTTTTAATTTTTGATTTTCAAATTGTATCCCTTCCTCTTCCTCTTCAGCTCCTTGCAAAAGCAATTTGATATAAATTAAACATACCGAGTAGTACAAAACATATTTCCATATTACCCATGTTATAAAATGAAATGCAGTCCAAAAAAAAAACCCAGAAAAATAAAGTTTAAAAATAAGCATGCTTTGTTCTAAATTCAGCTTCCATCAGTACTTTCTCTGGAGGATAAATATATATCTTTTTCATCATGGGTCTGGAGAATTATCTTGGATCACTATATTGCTGGAAAGCACCAAGTCATTCACAATTGATCATCATACAATCCATTACTATGTAATGATGTTCTCTTGATTTTTGCTCATTTCACTTTGCTGCAGTTCATATAAGTCTTCTAAAGATTCTCTAAAAACCATCCTGCTTGTCATTTCTTACATCACACTAGTATTCCACTTGTTCAGCCATTCCTCAATTGATAAGCATCCTCTCAATTTCCAACTCTTTGACACCACAAAAAGAACTTCTATAAATATTTCTTTATATATTAGTCCTTTTCCCTTTTTCATCTGTTTAGGATACAGAGACGTGGTGGTGGCATTGCTTATTCAAAGGGCATGCATGTACAGTTATAGCCTTGTGAGCTTAGTTCCAAATTGCTCTCCAGAATAGCTGGATCAGTTCACAACTACACCAAGAATACTGGTGTCACAATTTTTCCACATCCCCTCTATCTAACATTTGTTTTCCTTTCGGTGATATTATTCCATCTGATAGATGTGAGGTAGTACCATTTAGTTATTTTAAGTTGTATTTCTCTAATCAAGAGTGATTCAGAGAATTTTTAATATGATTACAAATAGCTTTCATTTCTTCCTGTTCATATCTTTTGACCACTTATCAGTTGAGTAATGATTTAAATTCCTATAAATTTGCCCTATTCTCTCTCTCATATTTTTATATACATATATATATATATATGAATTACGTATATATGGAAAATGAGACCTTTCTCAGAGAAACTTGTATTTTCCTCAATTTTTTAATTCTTTTGGTTTTGTTTTATAGTGTCCTGCTGCCTTGTGAGGTCACTTGATTCTAGTAGTTGTATTCTGGTTCTTAAAGACTGGATTTCATCCTTAGTTTTTTGGTCGTCCTTTTCCTTTTGGTCTGATTTTCTTTGGAGGTCATCTTTCATCTTCTTCACCTCATCTTTCATCTGCTTTGCCTCATCTTTCATCTCCTTTGCCTCATTTTCCAGCTGGTTGATTTTGGCTTTCAAGACACTATTTTCTTGTTTTAGTTCAAGTGCCTCTGTTTCCAGATGACTTATGTTAGTTTTTAAGTTCTTTTCCCAAATGTCTTCAGCCTCTCTAAATTGTGTTTTGAATTGCATTTTGAGTTCTTCCAAAGCCTGTATCCAATTCGGTGGGATTTCTGATTTTTCCTTTGCTGATCCCTCCCCCTCTGTTTCATTCGCTCTTTGCTCATTATCCATGCAAAAGATGTCTATTGTAATTTCTTTCTTCTTTTTCTGTTGTTTGCTTGTGTTTACCCCTTCTTTGCTCCCGGTATTTGTCTGTGCTCTTGCTCCTCTCATTTTTTTTGGGTGGGGGGGGGGAGAGTTGGGGCTTTCAGTCTCCCCTCTTGGAGCTTTGTCAGATCTCTTGGTATAGTCTCTAGGGGAGGAATGTTAGCTTCCCTGTCCTCTGGAGGCTTTTGATCGATTAAGTTCAACCGGGTTGGGCTGTATGTGCTCTGAAGACTCCTAGAAGGCTGGGCCGCCCAGGCTCTCTCCAGTTCTCTCCAGCTGCTTCTCCCCTGTCTGCAAGGTTCCCCAGTGCCTTTGCCTGTCTCCCTGAGCTCTGAGGAGTTCTGATGGGATTAGGTTCAAATGGATTGGTCTGGATGTGCCCCCAGGCAACGGTGAAACTGGAGCTTGATGGAGGGACCCAGCCATGGCCCCTGGTCTCTCCCTGGCTTCCTCCCCACTGTCCACGCTGGATGCTCCGTGCCCGGCTCCCTGGTGCTCACAAGGTAGACCCTCAAAACCAGCACCTTTGCCTGCTCAGAGGTTCCTGCTACCACTGGGGGCTCAGCCCTCTGGGTTGGGGGGGGAGGGGTTCTGGGACCTTCCCTCTGCCTTCCCCTTAGACCCGAGTATTCTCGGGTTCTGACTTTTGGAGGGCGTACCTTTTGATTTGAATCCAGAAGGAGGGTTCCCCGCCTCTGTCCTGTTGCTCAGCTTGAATTTCAGTGTCCTAGGAGCATTCAGTCTGTAATCGGTAAGGAAGTGTCTTCCCAGGTCTGAACTTTTGCGGCTTAAGCAGCCATCTTGAAACCGCCTCCTCAGAGAAACTTGATGTGAAAAAATTTCCCGTTTTCTGTTTTCCTTCTAATTCTGATTGCAATGGCTTTCTATGTGCAAAACCTTTTTAATTTGATGTAATTAATATGATCCATTTTATACCTCATAATGCTCCTATCTCTTCTTTGTTCAAAATTTCTTCCCTTATCCATAAATCTGACAAGTAATGTATTCCATGATAACTTAATTTTCTTATCATACCCTTTATTATATAAATAATATACTCATTTTGACCTTAACTTGGTAGACGGTGTGAAATGTTGGTCTATACCTAGTTTCTGCCAAACTTTTTACCAGTTTTCCCTGCAATTTTATCAAGCAGTAAGTTCTGATCCCAAAAGTTTGGGTTTGGGGGTTTATCAAACACAAGATTACTATGGTCATTTACTACTGTGTATTATGTACCTAATCTATTCCACCAATCCACTACTCTATTTCTTATCCAGGACCAGGTTATTTTGCTGTCTATTGTTTTGCCAGTTTGCCTATTGTTTACCAGTTTGAAATCTAGTACAGCGGTTACTTTCCTTCACTTTTTTTTTCACTCATTCTCTTGATATTTATTTTTTTATGTTTTTTGATTCCCTGAATATTCTTGAAGTGTTATTCCAGATGAATTCTATTATTTTTTTCTAGATCTATAAAATAATTTTGGTAGTCCAATTGGTATGGCACTGAATAAGTAAATTAATTTAGGTAGAACTGTCCATTTTTATTACATTGACTCATCTACCCATGAGCAATCAATGTTTTTTTCAATTATTTGTGTCTGATTTCATGTGAAAAATATTTTAGAACTGTGTTCATATGGTTCCTGGGTTTGCCTTGCCAGGTAGATTCCCAAGTATTTTATATTGCCTGCATTTATTTTAAATGAAATTTCACTTTCTACTTCTTCCCACTGGCCTTTGTTGGTAATATATAGAAATCCTGGTGATTAATGGGGTTTATTTTATATCCTACAATTCTGCTAAAGTTCTTAATTATTTCAGCTAGTTTTTTAATTGACTCTCTAGCATCTACAGGTTGTGAACCTTAAAAAATTCTCAGACCCTACTTCATAAAGTTTGGTTGAGACCATTCCCCATTTAAACAATGAAGGAACTTAGATCACGAATGTGAGGCCTCTACTCTACCCCTACTTAAGCATATTTTAGGGGAAGAAACTCCTTGCTGAACAATGAAAAATACTTAAACCCATACTTATAGTAAGGCAAAAAGTTCTTAAGCTTTGCCTGTTTTTAGATCTAATACAAAAGGGTGCTAAGTACCTACAAAGGTCAGGCAACTTGTGAATTTACAAGGAACAAAGAGGTGAGAACTTACTCAGAGATTTTTTCTGGTGTGAACTTAATCAAAAGTTTAAGCCTACTGAGGTGTGAATTAAGAATGGCCTGTCCTTTGGAAAAGAACTACAGTGATTAGTAGATGTGAGAACTTAGGGGAGGTGACATAGGAGAAAATTCCCTTTAAAACGAGATGAAAACCTGAGAGAGGGGACTCTCTCTTGGGTCTCTCTCGGGAGATTCAGCTGGGAAAAACTGAATTGGAGGAGGCAATTGGTGTCTCTCTGAACAATAGAATTTTGCTTGGGACAAATCTTGTGGTGAGTAGATTAAAGACTGACTGATCTCTCTCTTTTAAGGCTAGCCTAGCCTTTTTTCTCATTATTCCCTTTCTCCCTTTCTCTCTCTCTCTCTAATTCCTCATTTGTATTAATTAAAATTTCTATAAAACCCAGCTGACTTGGGTATATTTAATAATTGGGAATTTTTCTCTGGCGACCACTTTATATTTTTATTTAAAACAAGACACTGTCTTGAAACCATATTTCTGCAGTCACAATTTAAGACACTCTTTATCTGCCACAGTTTATAACTCCCACTATTTTAATCATTACAAGGTATAACATCATATTATCTACAAGGAGTGATAATTCTGTTTCCCCATTGCCTATTCTAATTCCTTCAACTTCTTTTATTGCTATAGCTAGCATTTCTAGCACAATACTGAATAATAGTGATGACAGTAGGCATTCTTACTTCATCCCTGTTATTACTGGGAAGGTTTTTGGTTATCCTCATCATAGATAATGCTTGTTGATAGTTTTAGGTACTAATCATCTTACTAAACTTGATCAAACAGTTGAGAAGTGATACTACTTATCATTTTAAGGAATGTTCCAATTTTTCTTGCTTTCTGGTGCTTTAATAGGAGTGAGTGTTGTATCCTGTCAAAACCTTTTTCTGCATCTATTGAGATAATTGTGTATTTCTATTGATTTTGTAATTGATATGATCAATTATACTGATAAGTTTTCCTATTATTGAACCAGCCCTATAATCTTGGTATAAATCCCATCTAGTCATACTATATGATCTTTCTGTAGTTCATGAAAGAGTGAATAGGCTAGGCAATTAAACTAATTAAATAATTTCTCAATAAAATACTAGCACTGCCTTTATTCAAATATCTACTTCTTTCACAGGGATTTAGGTAATTTTCTTCTATCACCCATTTCAATTATCTGATAACTAAAATTATTGAATACCCATACAAATAAAGCCTAAATGCCTTAGTTGGGATAATAAGTAATATTTTTAAAATCTCTTACCCCTAAAAAGAAAAAAAAAAGGACTTGGAAAACATGCACTGGAAAGGGCTATGTATCCAACATTCCACTTAACCTCTTCTTCCAGCAATCACCCAACTCACCCCACCCCCAAACTAAAATGACTTGAAACAACTGCTTTAGATTTCTTTTAATGCAGCAAGCAATAGCTTGTAAAGGGATGCAAACCAGCTGAAACATTTGACAGAGTGTTAAATACCAGAGAATTCCTATCAACCATTTTACTTTAAAAGGTGCTTTGATGTTGACTATCTTTCATGTACTTCTTTCATGGCACATTAATAAAGAAAATGGAGCTGAAGTACATCAAGTCCCCAGGTCATATCTAGAATTACAGCACTGTAGGTACCTGATGAAATACGGATTAATGCTGCATGAGTAGTGAATAAATAAAACCACCTCTACCCACAAATCAGGCAAGATTTAAAAGTAGTCCTAAAATTTATTCTGCAACTAGGCCTGAGACATCTTTAATCCTCCATCCTCTTGAAACCTAATTATCATAATGTTAGGCTCCCTTCAAACTGAAAATGCTATGAAGTGGAAAAGTATTGGGAATTAGGCTTGGTGTAACATTAGAAATGTATGGTCTGGGAAAACTTTAAAGTGGCATTTCTTAAAAGTCTGGAGAACATAATGCAAAGAGTTGCCCACACATTAGAATCAAAAAGAATATTTAGGTTTGGTTTATTTTTCCCAAGACACACTACATAAAAAGAACAAATAAACTAGATTCTGAGAGAACAATGATATTCAAATTTTGGTCTTTGACTTTTAAATCTTATTGCCCCAAATTACAAAATAAGATCTTACCCAAAGCAACAAGAGTTGTCAGCAACTTTAAAATTTTCTTTTAAATACAATCAAAATGAGAAAAACAGAAGACTAGTGATTCTGCATAATCTGGATTTTTAAAAAAAAAAACATTAACTTCAGGACTCTCCAATAAGAAAAGGAGCCAGAAAGAGTTTTTGCAGAAGGTAAGGGCAAACAGCAGACTGTTTAAAGCCAAAGAAAATAGGAAAATATGAACTATCAGCCAGAAAGAACAAATCAAAAATATAGAACTGTTAACATTTTTAATTTATTCATAATGGAGACATCTACATGCACAATGTATAACTGCTAAAAGAGGGAAAATAGAACTTTCAAATAAAACTTACAAGTAGAAATATGTAAAGTATGTAAAAATATGCCATCACTTTGCAGACATACTCACCCCAGCAATTTTCACTAAGAAGCAGGGCTTTAAATGTATAAATGGAGCCACATATTCAATGAATCATCCTTAGAGCTAAATGACGACTTTGAGGTGGGGTCACAGAAAACAGATTATTTCACCTGTTTACTATATTTAAGCATTTAGAAATAGACAAAAAAATTTCTGCAGCAAAAAACATTCATGTATTTTATAAGTATACATATGAAGTGCATAATCATGCTAATCAAAAATGTCAATTTCAATAAGACCTCAACATTGAGACTATAGTAGAGTCTACTCATAATGAAATGATTAATGGTAGAAAAATTGATCAAAACTGAAAAACTACTCTTACACTTTGTAAAAGTTTTTCACATACTCTAAAACACTCATAAAATAGAAAGGTTCATCAATTCTCATTTTCAAGCCAAACATAATGTTGCTTCATTTACATTTTAAGTTCTTTTAAAGCAAATACACTTGTCTAAACAGAACATCTGTTTTAGTTATAATACACTGCATCTTTGGCATGAACTCACAATAAAACTAACAACAACAATCAAGAAATTTTATTGGACCTGGCAACAAAAGCAGATTTGTAACAAAAAACCATAAGACCAGATATCACCGTCACTGGGCTCTAGTCCAATCCCAATCTAAATCAATAAACACAGATATGCAAGAGAGACTAACATTTTTTTTAAATAAAAAGAGAGGAAAAAAAATCCTGCAGTTATTTAGATTGGACATAGGTATATGAAATCACATGAGTTATAAAAGTGGTGAAATGTATTTGTTTTCAAACAAAAACTGTTAAATTGAGTCCAGACACTATTTCAAATCCCACCCCGCCTTAAAAAAGTAAATGTTCCAGATGCCTCCTTTCCAATTATGTGTCAATTTAATGTTGTATTTAAATATCAAATGGGGGGGAAAAAACAGTGATTTCAGTAAAATAAAGTGCAAAAAATAATACTGAATATAACACTGATTGATATGTGTTTTTAACATTGCTAATGCTAAGCAGATTCAAAAAGGAAAAAAAAGAAGCTATATTTCAAAAATGCTAGTTGGCACTAAAGTCTGTTTCTGATGGTCACAATATAGATTAATGAGAAGGAGAGAATAACTACAATCAAATAGAATAAGGATTCGGGGTAATCATGCAACATCTTTTCAGTCCACCTTTCTTATGTCCTATATCCAGGATGAAGAAGACCAAAAAAGATGTAGATGAACTGCATTCAAGTTTCTGAAAGGATGTTATGTAAAAGGAGAAAATTCCAATAGCAATTTTTGGGGCAGGTAAGTAATACAGTAGATAGAGTGCCAGGCCTGGAATCAAAGAGACTCATCTTCCTGAGTTCAAATCTAGCCTTAGATACTTACTATTTGGATGACCCTGAGAAAGTCAACTTAACTATGTTTATAAACAACCAAACAACAAAATTATCCATTATCTTTAGATCAAATACAAACTACTGTTCTAATTTAGAATACTTTTCACAAAAAGACTCTTGCCTATCTTACCAGGCTATTATTTATTATTTTCCTATTTGGTTAAGCAAAAATAGCCTTTATTCTTTTCTTGCCCTCACACAATACTCCATCTCCTGCCTCTGGACCTTTGCATAGTCTAACCTCCATGTGTGGAATGGACTTTCTTCTCAAATCTGTCTTTTGACATAAACAGCTTTCTTTGAAACATTTCAAGAGATACCTTTTACTTGATGGTTTCATTGATTCTATTAATTATTCACCTAGAACAGTGCCAACTGCAGAGAGTATAAGCACCTGAATAAACAGATGTTAACTGCTTGATGGCTACAAGTGGCAGGGAGCAGATTTGGGCTCCATAAAAGGGAAACTTGCTAATAATTAAAAATTTATCTAAAAGAAGAATGGTCTAGATCAGGAGGATTTCCTTACATTTTAAGTCTTCAAGAAAAAGTCAGATAACTACTTATATTCTTTTGGAAGGAGGATACTTTTTCAGGCACATATGGACTAGATATCCTCTTGGGTTCCTTTCAATTCATAGATCCTATGAATTCTAGCAAAAAAATTCCAAAAATGTTAAGTACTACTATTACTCTGCCTATGGTGATAAATAGTTTACTGAAAGTTATATTACAATTATTAGTTTGGGATGATGTAAAAATATTCACAAAAGTTGGGCCATTACCCAGTAGAAAAATAAGAGAATATAGTTGAGGGCATGTTCTAAACACAGAAATTTATTTCATATGATAGCTGAGGAAAAAGAAAAGAATCCATATCTCTGTTAAGTGTTCCCATTAAAAAGACCGTTGCCCAATTCTGCCATTTTTACTTAATTAATGGTTTTTAATTGGATTAAATAATAAGCAAATAAAAGTTTATTGAATATGAGAAGGGAAAACCATGATGACACTGGCAATAAGAAAACAGTAGTCTCTAAAGATTTTTCAAAAATAAAAATATTACACAGAAAGCAAAGGAATAGAGTATGGTTTTCATTCCTTATATATATATGGTCTATAGTTAGTGCCTCTACTTCCTTCCCTCTCAATCTCTTCTTAATTCTCTGCAATTTGGTTTCCAATTTCATTATCCAACTGAAAGTATCCTCTCCAGTCACCAATAATCTAGTAATTGACAAATCGAATGTCTTTTTCTCAACCTTTATCTGTCTTGATGCCCTCTGTAGTCTTTTAACACAATCTAGAGGTAGGTGGGTGGCATGATGATTTAGGCCTGGAGTCAGGAGGACCCAAGTTCAAATCCACCCTCACAGATTTAGTAGCTATGTGCCCCTAGGCAAGTCATCATTTAATTTCTACACATCACCTACCTTTCAGGGATATTTTGAGGATCAAATGAGATCATAACTGTAAAGTGCTTAGCACAGAACAATGGTAGGTGCTCAATAAATGTTTATTTCCTTCCTTCTATAGCTCTTTTTTCAATGCTCTCTTCTAAGTTTTCATGAAACTGCTTTTTCCGGATTTCCCTACATGTCTGATCTGAATAATTGGAATGTGAATCCCAGAACTACAATTCCCAGCATCCCACTCTTCTCAGATTACATATTGACATAGGCAGGATATAAATTTTGTCTAGCCCCGCATCTCAGACTCTCTTCCTGTGATCCCATTTGGTGGAGGTGATGTGAGGTGAGTGGCTGGAGTTTCTATTCACATGGCCTTACATTTTGTTAGATAATTATCTTTTTATTCCTTTAATATAAGTGATTATTAATAAACTTTATAAAAAATACTTGGAGTATTGGACATTAATTTTAATCCTACAGATTATTTTTCAGTTTCCTTTGCTGGATCTTTATTCAGATCACACCCACTAACTAAATGTGTCCCCCCGCCAAGGCTCTGTCCTGGGCCCTCTTCTATTTTCTCTCTATACTATCTAGATTGATTCTCTCATTAGCTCAAATAAATTCACTTATTATCTCTATGCAGATGATTTTTAGATGTATTTTTATCCAACTTTAACTTTTATCCTAATCTCTAGTCTCAAATTTCTATCTACTAGACAACTAGAACTACTGGAAAACTCAACATGAACAAAACTAAACCATTATCTTTATTTCCAAAGCCTCCCTTATTCCAAGCTTCCCTATTTTTATGAATCACAACAATAATCTCCTACTCCCAGCCTCTCAATCCAGGTGTCATCCTAGATTCCTCACTCCTTCTCATCTCCTTTCACTAATCATCTACCATGTCCTATGAATTCCACTTTTTCTTCATATACCCTCTTCTCTCCTCTGGCACTGTAGCCTCTCTGGTACATGCCGTTACCAACTCACAGCTGGACTACCACAACAGGCTATTTCTTGATCTCTCTACTTCAAGTTTCTCTCCACTTCATCCAGTTCATCTTCCACAAAGCTGACAAACTGATCTTTCTAAGGAGCAAATCTAGTCATATCACTTCCTTTCCCCATATTCAATAAATATAGTGGTTTCAGATCACCTTCCAGATAATAATAGTAGCTAATATTTATATAATGCTTACTATGTGCCAGGCACTTTATAATTGTTTCATTTGACCTTCAAAACAATGAGAGGTGGATACTATTATCCCCATTTTACAAATGAGGAATCTGAAGCAAACAAAATTTAAGTGACTTGCCACAGTAAGTATCTGAGGCTGAGGAACTTAGGGCTTCCTGACTGCAAGCCTACCATTATATCCATTTAGCCACAAAGCTTTTAAAGCCCTTCATAACTTGGCAAACTCCTATCTTTCTGGTTTTCTTATTACCTTACTCTCAAGTAACTCTCTGAGATCTAATAAACTGACTTTCTTGATATTCTTTGAAATAAGATACTTAATTGCCAATTTCTGAGTATTTTTAGTGACTAAAGGGCTTTTTTAAAATCTTTTTTAATTATTTCTTACAAGAAATGCCATGAAACAAGAATTAATTCATCATCAAGTAGCCAGCATACCAATTATTAGAGCCTCTCTCCATAGTTATGAAAAGCAGACCTCAAAAAAAAAAATGGTGTATTACTCAGATCACATTTAAAGTGTTCAAGCATGAAAGAAATCCCACTTATGTGGCATAGTTTTCAAAAACCTGAATCATTTCAATGAGATAAGGTACCAAAGTGAGACAAAGAATATAAGGCATAGGTATATTGAGATCTAGACTTTTAGAAGAAGTAACAATATTGATAAAATTAAAGAATTGAAAAAAAAGAAAAATTATCATCTACTTTGGTAATAAAAAAAATATTTAATTCGCCTAATGTTTCTGAACCAGTAACTGAATGAGAAAATAACTACACCAATTGGTCAATACTTTAGTCACTAATGTATCAAATATAGATTTTTTTTTCATTCCTGGTATTTTGGAAGATTTAATGTGTTGCACTTCTACACAAAATTACTTCCGAATAGGGCTCAAATCCCTAGGAGCAAATACTGAGAACTAGTTTCACATTTCAAAGCACTTTATCTTTAATACTGCTCTTAAGAAGACTTTATTATCCCCTCTCCAAAAAAAAAAGTAAAACAAAAAAGAGAATATGGAAATTCTGACAATATGCTAAGGAAAACGTTGTATCCTTAACAAGAATGGAGAAAATTTTTCAAATGCAGTAAACAAAAAATATAATATAAACTTCTTACCAAAAATAAAAATTATTTTGATATTTCTTAATAGTTTACATAGTTTAATTCACTATTGTGTTATAGTACACCACCAACATATTTACACATTAAAACTTTGTTCATTGTTAGTCATATATCTGTTCCCAGATATTCATGACTACAGATAATGTTGCCAAACAGATCACTAATAAGTAACTTCTGTCTTTTCATAATTTTTTAAGACATTCCAACTAATGGAATTATTGAGTCAAAAAGTTTAATAATTTCTATAACTCTTACAGTGCACTGACAGATTACTAGCTCAAAAACACTACACCAATTTGTATTCTACTTACAAGACTTTCTCCACAACCATATGATCACTGAATGATATTGGTGTTAATTTTTTTGATGTTGAGTTTCAAGTCAGACTTTATACTCTCCTCGTTCACTCTTACCAAGAAGCTTCTTAATTTTTCTTTGCTTTCTGCCATTGTATGTATTGTCTGTATATCAAAAATTATTGATTATTTCTCTCAGCAACCTTAATTTTGGCTTTTCTATTGACCAGCCTGGCATTTCACATGATGTACTCTACATATGTTATGTAAATGAGATGACTATATACAACCTTGTCATGCTCCCTTACCTAATTTGTTCCATGCTCAATTCTAAATGTCGCTTCTTGACTGCATACAGGTTTCTCAGGAGACAAGGAAGATGACCTGGTACTCCCATCTCTTTGAGGCCTTTCTACATTTGGTTGTGATCCATAGTTGGCTTAAGTGTAGACAATTGATGGAGATATCTTTCTGGAACTCCTTTGTATTCTCTAAAATCCAGTGAATACTGGCAATTTGGTCTCAATTCCTATGCCTCTTCAAAAACCAGCATGCTTTTCTGGTATTCTCAGTTCACATACTGCTAAAGCCTCATTTGAAGAATCTTGAGAATAACCTTACTGGCATGTGAAATGAGTGCAGCTGTTCAGTAATTTGAACATTCTTTAGCATTGCCATTTTTTATGTTTGGGATATAAACTGAGCTTTTCTTATCCAAGAGCCAAAGTCAAGTCTTCCAAATTTGCTCACGTATTTTTGAGTGCTGCATGTTCAGGATCATCTTTTAGGAATTTAAATAGCTCAGCTGAAATTGTAAACAATGCTTCCCAGGGCCCACTTGACTTCATTTCCCAGGCTGTTTGGCACTAGTTCAATAACCTACTATCATGGTTACTAGTGATGTTAAAAGATCTTTCTGATTATTTTTGCCACCTCTTTTTGACTTCTATTTCCATGAAGTCTCTACAATATTTTTTGTCTTTTATCATACCCGTTTTTATAAGAAATATTCCTTTGATATCTCTCTTGACTTTCCCATTTAATTCTTTTCTTCTATTTCTTTGCACTACTCATTTAAAAGAACTTTCTTATCTCTCCTTGCTATTATCTAGTATTCTGCATTCAGATGGGTATATCTGTGCCTTTATCCTTTACCTTTTGCTTTCCTTCTTTTTCAGCTATTTTAAAGAATCATCAGAAAGTCACTTTGCTTTCTTGCTCTTCTTTTCCTCTGAAGTGTTTGTTGTTGCTGCCTCCTATACAATATTGTAAAATTCTATCCATTGTTCTTCTGGCACTCTATCAGATCTAATCCTTTAAATCTATTTCTCACTTCATTTCACATACATATTGCGTGTATACTGTTACATGAATTGTCAGTTTGTGTCCTGTCTAAAGACTTTTGAAGCTTGCCTGTAAACTTGATTCAAATAAATCTAATAAAAGGACAAATGAAAATTGAATGAGAGGACTTCTTTAAAACATTACTTTAGTCAAATTATAAAGTATGTCAAAGTCACACAAGTCAAAACTTGTAGTTCTAGCAATTAATCTACATTTCCTCAAATCTCTCTTTATTTACATTTGGAGTTGTGATAATTCTAGGCTTAAATTGTATAAAGCTCAAGGAATTCTGACTTTTGGCTACTTTCAGCTATTCTAAGGGATAATGTTATAAGACCCCCTGTCATTACACACTCTTCTGGGAAAAACTTTTGGCCTCATTACATTACTCAGTACAACAACTATCAGCAATACTGATATCTTCAGAAGAAATTCTGCCTTAGAAAATAATCAAATAAAAAAGGTAAATGAAAAAAAAAGTGGAGAAAGAGGTTAGAAGTATCCATAAAGTTACAACCATGACCAACATGTTTTCTGAAACAAATCTTAAAGCATCCTTACCAGTAAACAACATCAAGTGGTGCAAAATATTTTTTCATTATCAGGTCTGCAAAGTAAGCTTCTGTTTCACGGCAGGCAGTCCCATTTCCAATCACTACAGTGCTGCAGCTTAAAAAGAAAAAAAAAAGTCTCATAAAAGTAGCAAACTAAGGTCATACCTTCACAATCAGCAATTAGAAAATGTGTTCCAGAGAAGATACTCTTTAAAGGATGCCTGTATGTTAGCATATACCCTAGCAACCTGTGTTTTATCTCATTATAGTTAAAGGAAAGGGATATGGTCCAAGTAAAGTTTTCCTCCAAATGGTAAGGGAAAATGATGAAAAAAGAACTTGCTATCCACATGCCACGAGTTACCAAGATAATTAGTTTTCTTTTTGACATAGAAACTTGACATCATTAAAAGAAATGATCATTAAAATGCCACCAAACTAGTTTGAAATCACATGATATTAAATGGTCCTAAACAGAGAGGTAAAAATGTCACTTGATCCAAGAATTCCATATTAAATCCAAATGTTCAGTGTCTATTGAGATCCTAACACTACTAAGAAAATTTTTCATCTGTCAAGAATGGTCCAGTCTGGCAATAAAGTGATGGACCAAATAATTTCACAAGATCTCTTCTCAACTAAAGATTCTGTTACTCTAAAAATTTTTTCTGCCCTTTATATATTTTCCAAATGTCTGTAGTAATATCTGTGGTAGTATACAGTATTTCTCCTACAAAAGACATGTGCTCATAAGACTAACAAGTATCAAGTCTAACATGATACTTGATAATAGTCAAATTTACCCAAAAAGAACAACTCTCAAGAAAAAAAGGTTATGTGTGACAGCTAAGTGACCAGAGAGCCAGGCTTTGGCATGGGAGGTACTGGGTTCAAATCTGGCTTCAATCACTTCCTAGCTGTGATGCTAGGCAAGTCACTTAACTCTCATTGCCTAACCCTTAATATTCTTCAACCTTTGAACCAAACCACAATACTGATTCTAAGATGGAAAGTAAGGGTTTTTTGTATCTTTTTTTGGTTTTTAAAAGAAGCAAGGCATTCAAAAATCACACAGGAACTTCATGTCTAATCATATGTCTAGCCATGTTTTCAAAGAACGTCTATAGTCTCTACCCACGGCTCTGGTTACAGTGAGTCTATTCTTTAATAAGTACATGAAAAAAGTTTAATAAAAAAATGAAATGAATAAGCTACTAAATACTAAATACAAAGCTTCAATATACAAAAAATATCTCCCTAATGTTCTGGGGAAGAGGCATGCATGCAGCAAAAGGACAGAAGCTGGAGATGGATCATCTGTCAGTCAAATGAAGATTCCATTTGGAATGTGACTGAGAAACAGTTGGAGGCAAGAGCCAACTGCTGAATTGAGCTGAAGGTCTTTTGGCTTTCTGGCTGACCTGAAGGAGGAAGCTGGTTGTTTATCTCTGGGACTTGAGAAAATCAAGTTGGAGGTAGCCTAGCTGATCTGAAGGAAGAAGAAAGACAGTAGTCCTCATATATCTCTCTGATTGGTTCTGTTTCATGCCAGTAACTGAATTGCCTTTTCTCTCAATATCCTCCAACCTAACATTCACTGTAGACAATAGGGAAACCTCCAACCCTCTTACCTTATCCTCCACCTTTACACTCCCCCAATAAACCCTTACTTGACAAGGAAGATTAAGAACTATTTCATTGAAACCTCACAGCTCACACAGAGTGATTTGAGGGAGACTAAAGAAGGGGGGAGGGGAGGCTGAAAAGCTTCTGTAGAAGGAGGTACATAAGGGAGGAGGTTAGGCAAAACAAGAAGATAACTATCTTTTAGTTCCATTAGTTATCCAGTATCCATCAATATACACCCTCAAAATATCATCTATTACAGTTCCCAAATATCCTCTCTTGAGACTTTTTTTATGTGATGTCTTCTCTCCAATTTTATGAAGTCTCTTCCCCCCCTTTCATACTCATCACTTTATGAGTCTTCCTTGTTGAATAAGTTAAAAAAGTACCCATTAAGTTATGTTTTCATACTCGAAATTCAGCAAAAGCCTTTTTATCTTCTCTGCCTCTCGAAATCCTTGTCCCGAATGCAAGTAGACAACATCAGTATGAAGTATTTGACCTTAGAGAAATGAAAAGTGAAAGTCATTTTTTTTTTAATTTAGAAAACCAAAGGCATTGTCAATTTGGTAAGATCCAAGCTTAAAATTTGGCAAGTTTTAAAGGAGAAAAGGAGAATATTTAAACCTTTTATTTTAAAAGAATTATATGTACGTATAAATTTAATGAGTCTTTTTTAATTGAATTTTTATTTTATTTTTTTCTCAATTATATGTAAACAAAAATTTTTAGCATTTTTTTTTTGCGTTCCCTCCTTCCCCTCTCTGATTTCAGGAGGCAAATAACTATTTGATAAAAATTATAAACATGCATTCAAGCAAACTATTTCTATGTTAACCATGTTGCCAAAAAATGCAGAAAAAAAGAATAATAGAGAAAGTAAAAAATCATGTTTCAATCTGTATTCAGACTCCATCAGTTCTTTCTCTGGAGGTATAAAGTATTTTTTTATCATAAATACTATAGAAATGTTTTGGATCACTGTAGTGCTGAGAATAGCTAAGTGACTCACAATTGATTTTTGTACAATATGCCTATTACTGTGTACAGTGTTTTCCTGGTTCTGTTTATTTCGCTTTGCATCAGTTCATAAAAGTTTTCTCATGTTCTTCTGGAAGCATCCTGCTTGTCATTTCTTGTAGTACAATAACATTTCCTCATAATCATATACCACAACTTCTTCATCCACTCCCTGATTTATGGGCTTTCAATTTCTAATTCTTTGCTACCTAAAAAAGAGCTGATAAATATTTTTGCATATATAGGTCCTTTTTTTCCCCTTTGATCTCTTTGAGGTACAGCCCAAGTAGTGGCAGTACACAAATTTTTTTATAGCACTTTAGGCATAGTTCCAAATTAACTCCAGATCTTCTAAATTTAAAATCCTTATACAATGGCTAACAATGTACTATTTAAGGAACTGAGTAAAGTCAATTTTGAAATTTTTAATACATATAATAACAAAAGAAATGGAAAATTATAGCCACAAGTAATATTTGCTTCCTGATTCTCCTAGGAAAGGAAATTAGAGGATTTGGCAAACTTGGATTTATCATTCATCAAAAATTATTAAGAAAACTTTTAATTGTATGCTTGCTGGATGAGATGTGATCAACATGAATATGGGCAAAAAAACTTCTTAATATAACTTCAATTTTTGGCTCTCAAATTTAATGCAGAAGATGGGAAGATAAATTTTTGGAAGAATTAAATAAAATGTAAAAATATTCTCCAAATTAAGTATAATTTAAAATGCAGTACTTTTAGCAGAAATTTGGGCATAAGAAAGTAATGAAAAAAATGAATTGGAAAATATGGCTCAGGAGCAACAAAAAGGAGAGTCGTGATTTGCGAATGACACAGAAGCCTCAGGCCTATACATCATTCACATTTACTTCCAAGAAGACGTTAAAGTTAAGTGGTAAATATAACATATAACAAACATCAAACAAACAAAACAGCATCACAAAAAAATTAAATAAGCTAATAATAACACGTGATTTGTTAATATTTGCAAAGCACTGTACACTTATTATTTCATTTAATCTAGACAATAACTCAAGAGTTGACATAAAATTAGTATCAATTACTCTATAGATGAAGATACAAATACTGAGATTATATGACTATCCCTAGATTACACAACTATTTTCTTATACATGAAATCAAGTCAAAAGGATCTTTTAAATGCTTACTACATGCCAAGCACTGTGTTAAGCTCTGAGGTTATAAAAAGAAAGGCAAAAACAACCTTAGACAAAAACTAGTTACTAATACAGAAGTCGTTTCTGAATTATGTCTCTGTATAAACAAATCATCAACTTCTTAGAACAAATATCGAAGTCAATACCAATATCAAAAAGATGAGGGGGCAGCTGGGCGGTTCAGTGGATTAAGAGTCAGACCCCAAGATGGGAGGTCCTGGGTTCAATTCTGGCCTCAGACACTTCCCAGCTGTGTGATCCTGGGGAAGTCACTTAACCCCCATTGCCTAGCCCTTACCACTGTTCTGCCTTAGAGTTAAATTGATTCTAAGAAGGAAGGTAAAGGTTTAAAAGAAAAATAAAATAAAGATGAAATGAAGACTTATAATTAAATGAAGATGTAATTAAAACAACTTCAGTTCAACTTATTCAAAAAAGTTACAGTTCCAAAACACTGGAAAATAGATAATGGAGAAAACCATTACCATCTGTGTCACATACTATTACCATTTCCTGTGGAACTGTAAGCTCGGGTATAACAATCAACACAATAAAGAAATTAAAAGAGCTTAGATAGAACTCAGTCAACCAACATTTGATCTTCTTTTCAAATGGAGAGATCTAGAAACCAGAGACAATCCTGGTTTGCAATATAAGCTCCTTTCCAAAATTTTATAAAGGAGGATAGGTAAAGATTATTAGTAGTAAAATGAGAAGACTTAGGCTCCCCTTTAACTGAAAAAAAGTCACCTAGGAGATCATAATCTCCTACCTCTCTCCTACTCCATCACCTCAATAATCTTCAACATCATCCCCATCTCTTTCATCCTCAGCTCTAGAGTCCATGAACAGATAGGCTGGATCCCTTCTATAATGAGCTTGTTCCCTCAATCACTTCGAGGCCTTTTTCTAACATTTGATCTTTTCTTCTTATCCACTGGCTCTTTCTTGGATGTTCAGAACCTTGGCCAGGTGTTAATATGTTCCTGCGATTCCCTAAAAACAATTGTTCATACCTTTTTTTTCCTCCTTTGAATATCATTCCACACCTCCCACTTATGGTTTTTGGTCAGATATTTGATTGGCTTTAAACTACTCTCTTAAGGCTATCAACAATTTCTTAAGGGCTAAATTAACAGTCTTTTCTTAGTCCTCATTCTATTTGATCTCTTTGAACATATTAATATTGTAGACTTCCACTGGATACTCTATATTCACTTTGCTTCCATGAAACTCTCTGAACCTTCCTTCTTAGTCTTCTCCCAACAAGAATAGGTAACTCCAAAGGTCATGTGTAAAGATGGGGTTGACTCTCCCCTATTTTTAGATTTAATCACTGGAAGTATATACAACCCATTTTGTCCTTAAGTAGGAGAGGTCTGTGACCCTAGTGTGCTAAAGTGGATGATGAATCAGAAACAACTCACTGCCCTTTGGGCAGTCCTAAGCAAAGCTAAAGCTACAATTGGTTCATGTAAAGTGGAAGGAATGCACAGGAAGTGACACAAAGAAATCTCTTTAAAAGCAGTTGCAACTTCCTGTGAGAGGCAGTTCTTTGGAGTTCTTTGGAATTTGAGTTCCATTTGGAGTTGGTGTTCAAGTTGGAGGCTGGTGAAGGATCTGCTTCCGGGGCCTGAGACTCTGAATTTGGTGAGACTGTTCTTGAATCTCTCCCTTTGAACTACCACATAGGTGAGTGAAAAAGCTGACTTCCTTCCTGACTTTCTGGAAAGTCAAGCCTCCAGAGAGGCCCCAATTTTGGAAAAGGATTCGTGGCTGGAACCCTTGCTTAGTTTACCTCTGGACCCCCCCCACCCCCCAGTGCTGGGGTCTCAGAAGCCCTGCCTGATTTGAACTGGGCCACAGTAATTATCTACTCTACTCTCTCATTACCCTTACTTTCACTCTTTCTCCTTTTGTAAATAAACTGCCATAAAAAGTCATTCTGACTTGAGTAATATATTTTTGGAGATCACATTTTTATACATTTAGTCCAACCTTAATTTTAACCCTTACAGGCCATGTCCTAGGCCATTATTTCTTGTTTCTCTATACATTCTAACTTGATCTCGCCAGTTCTCCTATAATGAATTATCTCTAAGCAGAAGAGTCTTTCTTTTTTTTTTTAACTGTTACTTTCTATCTTAGTAACAACTCTAACACTGGGTTCAGTGACTTGCACAGGGTATATAGCTAGAAAGAATCTAAGGTCACATTTGAACCAGGGCCTCCTAACTCCAGGCCTGGCACCCTATTCACTGAGCCACCTAGCTGCCCCACAAATGAGTCTTTAATCAACATATCAAATCCTAATATCTCCCTTTAATTTCAGGTTTACAAAATCAATTTCCTCCTAGTAATCAGTACCTGAATTACCTGTAAACATCACAAATTAACATACCTGAAACAATTCAGTATTTCTAAAATACATGTCTCATTATGGTTTTAAGTTTCTGCTGAAGAAATTACCATGTCTTCAGTAAATCAGACTTATAACCTAGAAATTATCATTGACAATTCTTTATTTTTTATATCTCTATGTCTTATTATTGATAATTCCTTTCAATCCTACCTTCACCAAATCTTTCTTGCCCATTCCCTTCTCTCCATTCATCCACACAATCTCTACTCTAGATTCAGGCCCTCATCATCTCTCACCTACACCACTACCATAATTAATATTTCTAAAACACAGATTTGTTTGTGTCATACTCCCACTCAAAGGACTTCAATGGCTCCCTATCATTTGTAAGAAAAAAATGGTAAAACTTCAGTCCCCCATTTAAAGCTCCCCATAACTGGAATACTACTTAATTTACCTGTCATATTTCATGTCACTCCCTTTAATGCAAGGTTGATTACAAGAAAATTTCATACTAATTATCCCCAAACTTTCTCCTTAGTTCCTTCAGGTGTCAATTCCTTCATGACACCTTTACTGATCTCAATTTTTTGTTGTTCCTCCTTGAAATGAATTATTCAATCATCTTTACGCATGTTGTAAAAACCTCTTGAAGACTAAAAGGTCCTTGACGGCAGGGACTAATTTTTTGGTCTTTATGTTTGCCTACAATATCTAGCACAATGGCTTGAATATAGGAGGAATCTGAAGGCAGAAGCAAAATGGTGGAGCAGCAGCAGGTAGAAGCACAAATCTCCCCTATGACTACTCTATGAAAATTTAGATAATACACTAGAAAGTCATAAGTCATAATCAGGAAATCCAAGGAATAAAAAATCACAGTGAATTATTTTTTTAGCCTAGGAAACCAGAAGGAGAAAGCAGAGAGCTTTGAGGACTAGGAAACAGGTCTGGACAGGAAAAGCAAAATAGAACACTTTAACATAGGCCTGGACTATGTAATAAGGACAAAAAAAAAGTGTCAGACCATCATAAGAAGGAGCTACCTTCTCCATAGTGGAAAATAACTACTACTAACAGCTCTATTCTTCTCTACTCAGGTCCAAATAACACATCCAAGATAGACTGAGAAATGGACTTGTGCCAAGGGGTAGCATTCAAGGGTGAGGCATGGACTCCTACTGAACAAGGAATAAAATAAGAAGGAAGCAGCAGCTATGTGTAGTTCTGACCTCAGGAATGCAACAAGGTGATAGCTCCAGCACCAACCAGTTCAAAGTCTGGAAAGGAATAAACAGGGTAGGAATCCTATGCCAAAGAGGAGCTTGCAGATCTGTCATTCTGAAGCAGCAGAACTAATCTAGTAAGCATATATATTGGTTTCCAGTCACCCAGTTTCACCATCTTGATTTCATCATTGACTCTTCATTGACCTTCACTATACATATCTAATAACTTGCTATTTTTACCTCTACAACATCTCTGCATCTGTCCTCTTCTATCAAATCACGTAAATACTATCTTATTTTGGGTTGTTATCACCTCTGTGTCTGGATTCTTGCAACAGTCTCCTAAGTAGCCTTTGTGCTTCAAGTCTCTTCCTATCCCAATACATCTTCCATACAAATTCTGAAATCATTTTCCTAAAAATTAGATCTGATCATGGTACCCATCTTCCCAATATACTCTGGATATATCCCATGACATATAGGATCAAAGATTAAACTTCTGATAGACATTTGAAGGTCTTTACAACCTGTTCCCTCCTTGCCTTTTCAATCTATTACACATTGTACCCCTTTGCTAAATGACATATGTAAGTCCATTGTATATCTCCTTGGTTATTCACTAAGCAAAAAAATGCACATTTCCCTATTTACTTTCCTGTAATTCCTAGTTTCCTTCAAGTCTCAATCAAGCACCTTTTCCAGGTCTCTTTAGTGAATCACTGATTTGTTGTTCTTATTTTTGAGTAGTTTCAATCATGTCTGACTCATGATATTATTTGGGGTTTTCTTAGAAAAGATACTGGCTTTCCACTTCCTTCTCCAGTTCATTTTACACATGAGGAAAATGAGAAAGAGTGAAGTGACTTTCTTAGATTCATATAGGTGATAAGTGTCTGAATCCATTTTTAAACTCAGGAAGATGATACTTCCTGACTTCTAAGTCCAGCACTCTATCCACTGAGCTAACTGCCCCTGAATCCCTGATTACCTTGAATCTATTTTCTGCATACATTATATATGCACATTTCTCCCCTGACTAGAATGCAAGTATCTCAAGGGTAGGAAATGTTTCATTTTTATCTCTTATATCCCCAATATGTAGCACAGTGCCTTGAATATTTTAAGTATAGTAAATATTTAATAAATAATTGTTGATAATTTTGGATTAAAAAAACAGAAAAATGAGTTGTTTTCATGATTTGCTAAACTTACAAATGATTAACAGATTGAAAATAGATTTAAGACAATGTGGAACTTTCAGGTATCTACTGAAAACAACTGATTAGTTTTCCAGTACTTTCTCATTTATTCTCTTTTAAGTTCTTAATTTCTCTCTTAGAATTATATTAAGTATCAGTTCAAAGGCAGAAGAGCATTAAGGGTTAAGCAACTAGGGTTATATGATTTGCCCAGGATCATACAGCTAGAAAGTATCTGAGGTAACATGAATTCAGGACCTCCTCTCTCCAGGTTCTCTATCTACTGAGCAACTGCCCTGGGAAATATTCTTTTAAGATCTACAATTCTCAATATTTCATTGAAATAAAAATATCCATCTTTAAAAACAGAAGAATTAACAACATACCAAAACAAATCAAAGAAATATAGGTGGTAAGCTTGAAATTTGGCACATAAGTGTCACAGAATTATCTAATGGTACCAGCTCAATCTGATTTCATCTGGTCAAGACATTCTTAATCAGCCTGGTATCAGTAAAAGAAAAACAGTGTTTCTCTAAAAAGAATTAAGATCTTTGAAAATTTTCACTTTTCCCAAGTAATTAACATACCACTGTAAAATTTTAAGAGCTCATCTTGAATCCAAAAGCAATGCAACAGTACCTTAGCTGAAAGGTGTGAATATTTTAAAATTTGCAATTCCTATCACAAGAGAACAAACATACAGATTCCCTCCTTTCCAATTCTTCTTAAAATACCTTATTTAACATAAGCCATCAGAAACACAATGACGAGCTATGATACAACTCTAAACTCCAAAAATAAACATATGTAACAAAATCTTACAGAAGTACACTATCTTTTGGTTCAATAAAAAATGAAAATGGCCTGTTAATGTTCAACATCACTGGGCAAAGGGAAAACTGAAATGGAACAAAAAGAAAATTTAAATTAAACAATATAAGGGATAAAAACAACATCTATAATACATATCCATCAGGAGTTCTAGGAGCTCTGATGAGAAAGTTGTTATTTGAAACTATTACAAAACTCTCAGCTAAAATAAAAGAATATAATATGTTAATATAATTATTATATTCTATATTTATTATTCACAGGAAATGTTGAGAAGCACTCACTGGTAGGAGAAATAATAGCTAATTTGCAGCCATGCTTGTAACCAGGATCCACTCCCATCAAGGTTCTTCCAGGAACAGGCCTTGTTAGAAGCAGCTGTCTGAGGTTTCTTCCAAACATCATTATTGATTCTTTCTCTGCATCTGATGTAAGTTTTGATCTTAGAAGCCACACCAACACACACACACAAAAAAAAATAATAATGATAAGTTTTTCTTTTTTCCAATCTACAATTCTGGAAAAGAACAAAGTGAATTGGCAGTTATTCTTCTAAGATTTTAACAGAACAAATGGATGTATTGAGGGAAACACCAAGCCCAAATATTATTTTAAATACATTTTTGGTGCAGAGAAGAAGGATGGGCTAGGAGGGATAGAGAAATGGTCTAGAACATCCTGGATTTGAGTCCTCCCTATGACCCATATTGGCTCTATCATCCAAGTTATGTAAGCAACAGATTCTTTCATTACTCAAAGCAAACTGATCCAGGCACAAATATGTACAATAAAACCATGTTGCTATTCAGTTGTTTCAGTCAAGTCCAGCTATCTGTTATCCCATTTGAGGTTTACTTGGCAAAGATACTGGAGTAGCAAGGATGTTATTAGTTCCTTCTCCAGCTCATTTTACAAATGAGGAAACTGAGACAAACAGGGTTAAGTGACTTCTCCAGGGTAATCAAGTTAGAAAGTGCCTGAAGCTGGATTTGAATTCAAGTGTTCCTGACTCAAGACTCAGTGCTCTATCCACCAAACCACCTAACTGCCCTAATAAAATGAAAGATTAAGTCTAGAAATATTTTTGTTCATCATTGCATTATATAAATTTCATTCAAAAAAGATTCTTCTGACTATAAACTTTTAGTTCTATATTTCCTCCTCACAATTCCTTCTCATACAAAGTCACTGTGTGATTTTCTAAGGGGAAACGGAGCTGCACAACATATCATAAATTAAGAAACAGAAATACATTGTTGTGTTATAAAAGCAAAACCCAAGAAGAAATAAACAGGAAACTAATACTGAGGAAACAATATAATCATTCCAAATTACTCATTAAAGTAATTTATCAAATTTTAAAGTATCTTCATTCACATTTCTTTTTCTTATTCATCCACCTTTTTAAAAGAGGACTAGATGAAATGATAGTTACTGATTACAAAACTCAAAGCAGCAGATGGTGGGGGTAATTGAAGGAAGGGGCTTGGAAGGCTGAAAGTGAAAACAGGTAAGAATGTGAGGTAGTCAAGAAAAGAGGATGCTATAGAGTTGAACTAGTTCACTACAGTTTTAAGTTGGGAAAAGGAGATAAGTGTAGCCAGTGCAACCAGTACCTGAATGAATTTTTCTCCTTTTCCACATCAAAAGGAACACAAAGTTCCAATATCATTTAAAAATAAAAAAGTGGGCAGTTGGCTCAAAAGAGGTTTGAAAATAATTTAAAAGTTTTAGATTAAGGCAATGTAATGGACTTCTCTATTAGTGGCAATGCAATGATCCTGAACAATTCAGACGAATTTACAAGAAAGAACACTATCCACATTCAGAAGAAAAACTGTGGGAGTAGAAACATAAAAGAAAAACAACTGCTTGATTACATGGGTCAAGGGGGATATGATTGGAGATGTAGACTCTAAATGATCATCCTAGTGCAAACATCAACAACATGGAAATGGGTTCTGATCAAGGACACATATAAAACCCAGTGGAACTGCATTTCGGCTACGGGAAGGGGCGAGTGGAGGAGAGGGTGGAAAGAATATAATTCTTGTAACCAAGGAATAATGTTCTAAATTGACTAAATAAAATTTTCACCAAAAAAAAGTTTTAGATTAAAGATTAAAAAAGAAAATGTGAAAGTAGAGAGGCCAAAGGGCTTCAGTAAAAAGTTGTAACCAAAGTTCTGCATACATTTTTCAAAATTATGTATCCATGGCCTTCTCCCAAACACTTAACCCTAGACTCTTCAGAGATAGGCATCCAATGCCCTTCGATTGGGGAATGGCTAAACAAATTGTGGCATCTGTTAGTGATGGAATGCTATTATACTAAAAGGAATAATGAACTAGAAGGATTCCAATTGAATTAGAGGGATTCCATGTGAACTGGAATGACCTCCAGGAATTGATGCAGAGTGAAAGGAGCAGAACCAGAAGAACGTTGTACACAGAGACTGATACACTGTGGCACAATTGAACATAGTGGACATTTCCACTAGCAGCAATGCAATGATCCAGGACAATTCTGAAGGACTTATGAAAAAGAACCGTGGAGCAAAAACATAAAAGAAAAACATTTCCTTGATCACATGGTTTGAGGGGGACATAACTGGGTATATATACACTCTAAACGATCACTCTGTTATAAATATTAATAATATCGAAATAGGTCTAGATCAACGATACATGTAAAATTCTGTGGAATGACTCATTGGCTATGGGAGGGAGGAGGAAGGAGACAAGGGAAAGAACATGGGAGGGGGGAGGAGGGAAGGAATGGGGGAATGGGGAAAGGAGGAATGGGGGAAGGGAGGGGGGAGAAAGGAAGGAAGGAAGTGAAGAAAGGAAGAAGGGAGGAAGGAATGGGGAAAGGGAGGGAGGGAGGAAAGGAGGAAGAAAGTGAGTAAAGAAGGGAGTAAGGAAGGTAGGGGAAAGGAGGGAGAGAGGTAGGGGAGGGAGGGAGGGAGGGAGGGAGGGAGGGAGGGAGGAAGGGAGGAAGGGAGGAAGGGAGGAAGGGAGGAAGGGAGGAAGGGAGGAAGGGAGGAAGGGAGGAAGGAAGGAAGGAAGGAAGGAAGGAAGGAAGGAAGGAAGGAAGGAAGGAAGGAAGGAAGGAAGGAAGGAAGGAAGGAAGGAAGGAAGGAAGGAAGGAAGGAAGGAAGGAAGGAAGGAAGGAAGGAAGGAAGGAAGGAAGGAAGGAAGGAAGGGAGAGAGGGAGGGAGGGAGGGAGGAAGGAAGGGAGGAAGGAAGGGAGGGAGGGAGGGAGGGAGGGAGGGAGGCTATCCACATCCAGAGAAAGAACTGTGGGACCAGAAATGCAGAAGAAAAACACATGATCAATCACATGGTTTGATAGGGATATGATTGGGGTTTTGATGTTAAAAGATCACTCTACTGCAAATATGAATAACATGGAAATAGGTTTTACATGTATAACCCAGGGAAACTGCTTGTCGGCTTCGGGAGAGGGAAGAAAAAGCGGGGAGTTGGGGGAGTGGATCATGAATCATGTAACCATGGAAAACTATTCTAAATTTTTTAAAAGGGGGAAAAAAACTTTTAAAACTTGAAAAAAAAAACAGTATCTCCTCACTGCCTCCCCATTTCCTATCCTTTTTTTTAACAATTTTTTAAAAGGCAGAGAAAATCCTACAACAAATAATGTATAGTCAAGCAAAATAAAGTCACACACTGACCGCATCCAAAAAAGAAAAGTTTCCTTTTAAAAATCATTCTTCAACTTGGTCATTGGGCATCATTAGACTGGTGCCACAGAACTAGAAATACATAATTTTAAATGATCAGATATTGCCAACAGTATCTGCAGTTCATCTAGCAAGAGTAATTTTGTAATCAGTTTAGAAGAGCTCCAAAAGAGAATATGAATTCATATCATGTTAATGACTGTGTATCAGTTTTTCATATCAAATAATTGTTATTTCCTAGACTACATATATATGAATATAAAGCATAAATGTTATATACCTGTACTCTCTACAGAGGAGAGGATAAATGAGGCGTTTGTAGGAATCCTCTACTGAATCATGTAAGATCTTCATTAATTCTGGCCTTGCAAATTGTGAAGGTCTCCACCTATAGAAAAGAAGAAACAGTGCTAAAATCATACTATATAAAGCAAGAATATGAAATGATCAGGAAAATCACACTAAAAAAGAAATCCTCTTTCAAAAAGAAAGTTTAAAAGGCCTTAAAAAAACAACAAAAGAGGAATGGGAGAGGAAATCCAATACAGAATTATAGGCAGATGCTATTAAATTTATTTAAAAAAATACTTATACCACATATTCTCAGTAATTGAGAAATGAAAGCCCTCTCCCAAACTCCTTTTACAAAAGAAATATGGTTCTAATACTTAAATCAGGAAGGAATAAAGTACACAATGAGAATTTAAGACCAATGTCACTAATGAATAAAGACATGAAAACTTTAAAAGAAATCCTAGCAAAAGGGCATCAAAATATGCATAAAAAATTATTCACCACAATCAAATGGAAATTAATAAAGAGGCAAACATGGTTCAATATTGAGGAAACTAACCTAAGAAATCATATTAAGAGAAAAAAGTGATATAATGATAGAAGCAGCAAAAGTGTTTGAAAAATATAATGCTCATTTATAATGATAATAGTATTCATGTAGCACACAGCAATTCACTTAGCATATCTGATACATAGTAGATAGTTAATACTTTTGACTGATTTATATTTAGTAGCTATTCCAAAAACTAAAGAAATGAAAGGAAACATGACAATTCTCCATAATATAATTTGGCATTGTTCTAAAAATGTTATCCTAAGAGTAAGAGAACAAAAAATAAGAATCAATATATAGAATAAATGATCCCTATTGATCTGATTATTTACTTAGAAATCAAAGAGAATCAGAAAAAAACTAAATCAATCATTTCAGTAAAGTATCAGCATACAAAATAAGTCCGCAAAAATAACACATATAAAATAAGAAAAGCAAGTATGTAATGCCACAAAAAGCTATACTATTTTAAATAACCACAAGATAGAGTCAATTAACACTACCAAATACGATACAAAACACTTCTTATAAAAATGGAATGAGATTTAAATAATTGGAGGAGACTCCTTAATAACATACCAATAATCAAAGGTCACAGAAGAGATATGTTCTCACAAATGCTCTAGAAGATACAAGAAATGAACAGTGAGAAAGGAAACCAATGAAAAGCAGAAGTAAGTTTCTGAATCTAATCTAGAACAGAAAAAAAAAATTGCAAAAATTGGGGAGGCTGAAAAATAAGTCACACCAAGGAGGAAAGTGAAAGCTTAGGAAAATAAGTCTACACTCTGAGGGTCAAAGTGAAAAGTCAGAGATAAATGAAAAGGTAAATGAATGTTAGGGGAAGGGCCACTCAAATGAATGAAGGCAAAAGCTAGTACCTACTAGTAGGCACTTAAATGCCAGCAAGTGCTGAAGATTCAAATAAAAACAAGAATGTTTAAGTAACTTAAATTCTTTTTTTTTTTTAAACCCTTACCTTCCGTCTTGGAGTCAATACTGTGTATTGGCTCCAAGGCAGAAGAGTGGTAAGGGCTAGGCAATGAGGGTCAAGTGACTTGCCCAGGGTCATACAGTAACTTAAATTCTGATTGAGACTTTAATACATATAGAGAAGGAACATACAAAAAAGAGGAAAGGTGTTTGGAAATGTTTGGCATTTGAGCAAGTCACTGACTTGATCTTTCTTGGAATATAAGCTTGAAATCTGGATGAAAAAATGGTAGTTTGAAGATGGCTTGGAAGAAGCATAGTTGGCCTAAGCTAGAAACAATAATGGCAAACAATAAGAAATCGAGGGTGCAGGACAAGGGCATACAGAGCTAGAAGTAGAGGTCAGAGCACAATGCCCAATAAAAAGGATCCACTAATCAAGATGTTAGCTCAAGGATATGAGAACAGAAACAACTACACAAGGAGATAAGATCCATTTTTAAACTCCTCCAAAAAATGGAAATCACAAGAGGCAGAGTTAATTCAGCATTTGGGAGCCCATCTTGAAAGGCCTTGCAAGAAGACATAAACCATTTTGATCTTAACTTAGTGAATGATGTCAGATACTGGTCTATACCTAGTTTCTGCCAAACTAGCTTCCAGTTGTCCCAGTAATTTTTAGCAAATAATTATTTCTTATCCCCAAAACATAGATCTCTGATTTTGTCAAATACAAGGTTGCCATAATCTTTTGCTGCTGTTTCTTTTCTTTGTTCTGTTCTAAAGATCGTTTCTATTTCTTAGCCTATACCAGATTGTATTAAATACAATTTAAAATCTGGTACTAGCCTTCCTTCCTTTAAGGATTTTTTCCATTAATTCTTTTTATAGTCTTGATCTTTTGTTCTTCCAAATGAATTTTATTGTTTTTCTAACTCAATAAAAATTAAATTTCTTAAAAATTTAAACACCATTCCCTAACATCAAAATGGATATATGATCTAGACCTAAAATGAGATATAAGTAAATTAGAACAGGGAACATATTACCTATCAGATAAATGGATGGGAAAGAAATTAACAAAAAATGGATAACTTTGAGTACATTAATCTGAAAAGTTTTTGTACAAATAAAACAAATACTGCCAAGATTAGAAGGAAAGGAGAAAATCGAGGGGAAATTTTTACAGATGGTCTCTCAGATAACAGTCTCATTATCTTTGTCAAATTTAAAAGAATAAAAGTCATCCCCCAATTGATAAGTAGGAAAAAAATATGAAGACAGTTTTTGGATGACTAAATCAAAGCCATGTACAAGTATATTAAAAAATGCTCTAAATCACTACAGATTAGAGAAATGTAAACCAAAACAATTCTGAGACATCATCTCATACCCATCAGACTGTTTAAGATGACAAATGTTGGAGAAGATATGGGAAAATTAAAATACTGATGATGGAGCTGTGAAGTGATCCAACCATTTTGGAGAGAAATTTGGAATTACACCAAGACTTCTAAAAACTCATCAATACTACTTACTGCTCAGTCAGTTTCACAAGGAGATCAGGGGAAAAGGGTAAAATAGCTCTCTTTGTGGTGGCAAAGAATTGGAAATTAAAGGGTTATGGCTAAACAAATTATGGTATATGACTGTGATGTAATATTATTGCACCATAAGAAGCAATGAGTAAACTAATATTTTTAAAACTTGGAAAGAACTACCTGGGATAATTAGCAGTGAAATAAGTAGAACCAAGAGAATGTTACACACACCTACAGAATTAATACTAGAAGAATAAATTGTGAATGTTACCTCCAAAGAGTGAACTAAAAGGTGAAAACATGAAAAACTTTGTGTATGAACATGTTGGTCTTCCAAATAATACCAACTGTAATATGCAACTAATACCAATAATACCAAACAAATAATACCAACTGTAAATTAAGAAGGGGATTGGGAAGTTGTGGATGGGATTAATTATGTAGATATGAAGAAAAATAATCTAAAGGTAAAACATAAAACGTAAAAACGTGGCTTCATTTATTATGTATCATCTTTTTCTTTGTATATGGAAATGCTTGTTTTATTTGGTTTTGCAAAATTTGGAATAAATATCTTTTTAGATATCAATAAAAACAGTTTTAAGCACTAAAAAAAAAAGCATAAACCAATACAATCTACAATATCTGAAAGGGTAAGACCATAATAAAAATAAAATTAAAACAAAATAAAAGCACTCAAAATCAAGGAGAAAAATACAATACAAGAAGAAGGAAATGGGCCAATTCAAAGACACATTGGAAAGTGAGGAAATTTAAATAGAAGCCATTATTTAAAGACAGGGCCTGGTACTATCTATCCCAACCAGCATGGTAGCAGGAATGACACCTAGACAACAAGAACAAAGAGGACCTATATAATCTATTCACAAGTACCAGAGGAGAAGGAGTCTGACACTACTACAACTCTCAATCTAAGAACCAAAGCTATAAATATGAATAAACAAAAGAAAACACTGAACAGCACCAAAAAAAAAAAAACCCCTAGAGGTTAAGAAAAGCCCAAGCAAGAAACTCAAAAGAACTCTCCAACAAATATAAGCAAATGCTAAAAGGAGAAAAAAAAGGGGCTTGGCAAAAAAAGAACTAAAACTAAATAAAATTAAGCAAAAGATAAAATTAGAGCTCTTACAAGAAAGCAATTAAAAAAGAATGCCTTGGAAGAAAGGGGAAACTAAATCAACAAACATTTCTTAAGCTACTATTACATGCTGATCAATGTAGTACCCACTATGTGTCATGGCTCATACCCACTTCTATGTGTTAAGAGCTCAGGATACAAAGGTAAAAGGATCTCAAGATCATAGTGTAATGAAGGTGACAATAGGAAAACAACTATATAAAAACAAGCTATAGATCAGATTAAGTGGAGAAAAATAATAGGATGACACTAGAATTATAATCTTCTCATAGAAGGTAGGATTTTAGCTAGGACTTGAAGGAAGCCAGGGAAGACAAGAGGAGGAGATTAGGAAAAAGAATATTCTAAGCATTAGGGACTGCTATGGAAAATACCCAATGTGTAGATGAATTTTGTTCAAAGAACAGTAATGTCACTGAATCCAAGAGTAAATGGGAGATGAGAAAAGTATAAAAAGACCGGAAAGGTTGAAGGGTACCAGGATTGTGAAGGGCTTTGAATTCCTAAGAAAGGATTTTATATTTGATCCTATAGTTGACAAAAAGCAACTGGAATTTTGTGGTAAACACTACAGATAAAAAGAAAAGCAAAAAACTGATGCTACAAATAAGGAAACTTGTCCAAATAGTGAACTTTCTGAAACTAGAATAGATCAATCAAAATGCAACAACTCAATGAGATCACAAGAAATATTAAAATAAAATTAAGATACAGAAAAGTGGAAAATATAAAGTATTGGCAATTTTTAAAGTAATCTTGAAAATAAGCAAAGGGAAAAATAATTTTTAAGCATCAATAAAGTCCTAAAAACCATGACCAAACAAAAATACTGGATACCATATATCAAGAAATCATAAAGAAAAAAGAAGCAATAGTCAAGATGGTGGAGTAAGAGGCAACAATTACACTTTAGCTCCTTCACATCATACCCACGATGACATATTTAGAGTTGCAGAGGATATTCTAATTGGGAAAAGTCACAGTGAATCATTTTTCCATTCCAGGGCAACTTAAGAAGATAAACTGAGAAATGTGAGGACACTGGGGTGGGGGTTGGCCAGAAGTCTAGTAGCAGCAGTATACAAGTGGCAGGTAATGGGGGCAATAGGGCCCAGGAACTGTAAGGGAATGAATATCTAGAAAGAAAGAGATACTAGGGGATCCCTGTACTAAAGTGGGAGCAGAAACAAGTACCAAATGGCAGCTCAATAATCTACTACCCAGTTCTGAGTTACAATTCCAGAGTGGGGAGGAACAGTGGTTATCACAGTTCGTAGGGAGCAGATCCCCTGCACATAAGGAGCAAGGAACAAGATCCAGAAACATAACTTTTTGGCTGTAAGCCTAAAAAGAGAGTGGGGTCTCTGATCTAGTCTTCAATGCCACACATGGGCCTGTAGTGGTATAAACTAAGGTATCCAGAAAGGTTATGATAGGAAGAATTATAGGGATAGTAGTGGGTAGAGGCATAGAGTAGATGACTGACAAACTCTTGTCAGAAGTAAATGTAGTATTGATGTGACTACTGTAAGGATTGAGTAGAGACCCTAATAAAATCCTAAAGTCCTAAAATCCTAAAGATAGACAGATCAACCTGAGGAGCAGTATAGGAGGGGAAAGAGAATCCTGGCAGTTCTAGAAGTTGAGTAGAAATCGAAAGCAACTGACTGGTACTTCCAGCCCGGGAAGGGGAGGAAAAGGAGCGTTCCCGAGGTTCAAGGGAGTGCTTAACTGGATTTCCCTACCTGTTGGGAACCTGTCTCCATCCAGAGATCCTCAATAACTCTTCTGTGAATTGTCAACAGCTACCTGATTCTCAAGAGGGATTTTGTTGGACTCTTTCTTGCCTGAGCCAACCAGACCTTTTCCCCTTGGGTCTTTCTCCCTTACATGTCCTTTGGACTAAACACTAAATTTATTGAATTCATTAAGTGTAGAGAAAAGAAGTGGTTGATTGGAAAGGAGGCCAAGGCCCTGAAGCCTCTGACCTTCAGACTTTGAAATCCTACTGCAGGGGGGTTGACCCTAGGGCCATCCTTCACCCACTTACCTTTTCCCTCATTCCTCTGCCATTACCTTCCCCTTGACATCAAATAAATTATATTAGTAAAAGATAGATCTGGGTATGGTTCTGACTTTATAATATAATAAAAGGATAAGGATTAGACTAGACAAGAAAATCTGAAATCCTGTCTGTCTGTGACAAACCAGGCTTGGGTTTGTCATAACTCTCCACAGAGAAGGGGTTTGATTTTAAGCCCCTTGGCTCAGTACTGCTAGCAAAGGAACCCTGACACCTTTCCTTTCCAGTTTATGCCATTATAATATCCAGAAGAGGCTGACGGCTAAGAGTAACTTTGGAAAATGGGATTGGAAAAAGTCCTCTTACCTTTCTGAGGCTGATACTGCCTTAGGTGTCCTCAACTCCACTGAGGGAGATATATTACCACCCTAACTGAATCTATCTGCTTCAAATCTATTTCCTGCCCCCACTTCTCCCTTTCAACATCTCACTGAATTCATAATCTTCCAGTTGAAAGAGAACCTTGTTCACCCCTCTCCATTAGTAATAGAGGAGGGTTCTCCATTTTCCCACCTCCTTTATACTACTGTGCCCAAAAGACATTAATCAATTAGATTTAATTACATTCTTGTCATGCTATGTTATACTTCTGCACTAAATGTTCTGTCCCTTTTTTTTTTTTAACCCTTACCTCCGGTCTTAGAATCAATACTGTGTATTGGTTCCAAGGCAGAAGAATGGCAAGAGCTAGGCAATGGAGGATAAGTGACTTGCCCAGAGTCACACAGCTAGGAAGTATCTGAGGTCAGATTTGAATCCATGTTGTCCTATCTCTAAGCCTGGTTCTCAATCCTCTGAGTCACTTAGATGCCCTCCTCAGCCCTTTTTGATATTGCACTGGACTCTTATGCTGGCCTGCACATTCCATGCTTAGTCCCCTTCCCCCAGATCTAGGAGGCTGGGTTCTAGATCTCCCACGTCCAAACCTCCCAAACTTTGGTATCTATGAATCTTAAAATTTCTCAGACTCTACCTTGGAACATTTGGTTAAGCTATTCCCCATTTTAAACAATGGAGGTACTTGGTCAGGAATGTATTGGGAACTCTAAAATTACTCCACCCGCGTACTTAGGCGTACTTTAGGGGAAGATAAAGTTGTAAACTCCTTACTGAAAAATGAAAAAGTACTTAACCCATACTTATAATGAGGCAAAAGCCCTTAAGCTAGGTCTATTTTTAGATCTAATACAAAAGGGTGCTGAGTACCTATGAAGGTCAAATTAATCACTAAAAGGTCAGGCAACTTGCAAGGGACAACCTTAGCAAAGAGGTGTGAAATAGTCAGAAAGTTTAGTCTACCCAGAGAAGGTGATAACAAGATGTGAATTAAGAAGGTGATAACAAGATGTGAATTAAGAATGGTCAGTCCTTTGGAAAACATCTACTGTGATTGGTAGATGTGAAAATTTAGGGGAGGTGATATAGGAGAAAATTCTCTTTTAAAGGAGGTCAGAGGCCTCTGGACTTAGTTCAGCTTAGGAAGCTGAATTGAAGTCTCTCGGTGGCTGAACTTAGTTGAGCTCAGGAGCTGAACTGGAGGGTCTCTCTGAACACTAGAGTTTTGCTTGGACAAAATCTTGTGGTAAGTGATTAAAGACTGACTTGGTTTTCTCTCTTAAAAGAAAGGCCTAGGCCATAGCCTTCCTATTATTTCCTATTACTCTGTCTCTCTCCCTTTCTTTAATTCCTTCATTCCTATTAATTAAAATCTCCATGAAACCCAGCTGACTTGGGTATTTCATATTTGGGAATTTTTCTCATGGCGACCACTTATTTTTGATTTAACTCAAGACACTGTCTTAAAACCATATTTTCACAGTCACAGTTTATGGCAACCACTGTGAATCTTGAAATTTCTCAGACTTGTGAATGTTAAGAAATTCCCCATTGGGGAATTCTCCATTGCAACAATTCCCTACTGGGAACATTCCCCATTTAAATGTGAGAACTCTACTTGGATCAGAAATGGGAGGACCTCTACTCCACCTGTACTTAAGACTGCTTTAGGGGAGAAAACTCCTTGCTAAACAATGAAAGTACTTAAACCCATACTTATAATAAGGCAAAAAGTTCTTTAAGCCAGGCCTATTTTTAGAATTAATACAATGGGGTGCTAAGTACCTATTAAAGGTCAGGCAACTGTAAACTTGCCAGGACAAAAGGGTGAGAAACTTACTCAGAGATTCTAATCTACTCAGCTGTGAATTCAGAATGGGCTGTCCTTTGGAAAACGTCTACTGTGATTGGTAGATGGAAGAACTTAGGGGAGGTGACATAGGAGAAAACCCCCTATGTAAGAAGAAGGATCTCTTGAGAAGAAGAAGAGCTCTTGAAGGACAATCTCTAAGGAGGTCTCTCAAGGGAGACAGTCTCTGGCTGGAACCCCCTTTGAGGAGGACTCTGGCTGGAACTCCCTCTAAGAAAGAGTCAGCTGGGAAAGGCTGAATTGAATCAGTCAGCTGGGAAAAGCTGCCTTGAAGGGTCTCTCTCGGGACTCTCTCGGGGACTCATTCTGAAACATTCAGATTCAGGATTGAACTGAAGTCAGCTGAGATGATGCTGGCCTGGTGTCACTAGATTCCTTGCTTAGCCAGATCTTGTGGTGAGTGATAAAAAACTGATCTCTCTCTCTTAAGACTCAGGTCTAGGCCATGTTGGTTTAAAGCCCTTCATACTTATACCTTTCTTACTCTTTCTCTCTTTCTTTGATTCCTCATTATATTATTAATTAAATTTTCTATAAAACCCAGTTAACTTGGATATATTTCATAATTGGGAATATTTCCCTGGCGACCACCTTATATTTGATTTGATACAAGACACGGTAGTGAAACATATTTTCTGCGGTCACAATTTACTCACCCACTCTTATATCTACTACAATTTATATCTTCTACTATTTTTACTCACTACAGTTTACAACCTCAACTAGTTTAACTATTACAGTTTATGGCTCCTACTTAAATGCCACACCACTCTTTTGTCCGTAACATATCTCATCACTGAATGCTTAAGACCTTGGATAATAGTATGGCTATACCCAGGCTCATCGGCTTTCAGTCCTTTCCAAGATCCATGATGTAGGTTTCTGACTACCCTGGTATTTTCTCAAGGGAACTCTATGTTCTTGCACATTCCAGATATAGAATCTTACAGGTTACATATGGTTCTAGTAGTGCTGGGTGGATTAGAGATCATTTGGCTTAGCTGATGGTTCCTTTTCATACTAGGTTGAAAGAAGTCACTTAATTTCTCAGTGCTTTGCTTGATCATTTTTCAATCTGGTGTAGTTTTTTGGTTCTTGCTGGAACAGGGATATGGGAAGCCATATTGACCAGAAGTCAACTACACAGTTCTGAAAAAAAAAAATCAATGGGGAAGAGGGTACCAGAGATGGGCAGCTAGGTGGCTCAGTGGAAAAGGTTCAAATGTGGCCTCAGACACTACCTAGCTGTGTGATCTTAGGTAAGTCACTTAACCCCCATTGCCCAGCCCTTATGGCTCTTCTGCCTTGAAAACAATATATAATATTGATTCTATGACAAAAAGTAGGAGTTTCAAAATAAAAAAATCTATGTTGGTTAGGAAGTCATCTGTGCATTCACATAAGTCTCTTCAGATAATTCCCTTTTTTCTTCCTTAAAATCAGTTTCTCTTTTTATTGTCATAATTTTATCCTTTAACTTCTTATAGGTTTCTCCTGATAAACGCCCCTAGAGAATATAATTCATCCTTCACCTTAACATTTAAAAAATTATTCTCTTCAAAAACAGAGTGCTGATCATCCTGTCTTTACAGATCTTCTTTACATGTTTTAGGGAGGAATGAGGCTGCAATGTCTTTTCATCCTTTCTACCAGGCCCTGATGAGAAGCAGATCCAGAACAGAATTTCCCCTCATAAGTTCCTTCAAATTATTAAGAAAGAAATTATCATTAAGTCAAAAAATAATCTTTGATAATTTTGGCAGAGGTCCACATGATGCCATTCCTCCTCTCCCTGCTATTTTAGTCCATGACAAGTCATACTTTCTTCCCTTAGGAACCTTGATGTTATAATCCAACCAATTCTATGTGTGCTCATCCTTAAATTCCTTTGCCCTTTGTTCTATCATAACTCGTCCCTTTCTAAATGTCAAACATGAATTCATAGCCACCTTTTCTGAGCCTATTTGTGTAGTGTTTCAATTTCACAGGAACAGTTGGTCCTTCTCCTTGGCAAAATCAACCTCTATCAGTATAAAAACAGCAGTATCTATTAGAGGCACAGGAACTCAGTTCAAATCATACCTATAATAATTATAACCTGTGTGACTTTAAGCAAGTCTGCCCAGCCTGCTTTTCTCATCTGTAAAAGAAAAGTTTTGGACAAGGTTGTCTCTAACGTCCTCTCTGGTTCTAGCTAGATCTTTGTGCTCTTTCCAATCTCTCCTAGGAACTACCTCTTGTGAATCTTAAAATTTCTCAGACTTGTGAATCTTAAAAATTCTCAGACTCTACTTCAGAAGATTTGATTAAGCTAAACCCATTTAAAACAATGAAGGTACTTGATCAGGAATGTGAGAATTCTAACATTACTCCACCCATACTTAAGCATACTTTAGGGGAAGATAAAGTTGTAAAACTCCTTACTGAACAATGGAAAGGTACCCAGCCCATACTTAAAGTAAAGCTAAAACCCTTAAGCTGGGTCTGTTTTTAGATCTAATACAAAAAAGGTGCTAAGTACCTATGAAGATCAAATTAATCACTAAAAGGTCAAACAAGCTTAGCAAGAGGTGTGAAGTTTTAGTCTACCCAGAGAAGGTGATAACAAGGTGTGAATTAAGAATGGTCAGTCCTTTGGAAAACGTCTACTGTGATTGGTAGACGTGAAAACTTAGGGGAGGTGACATAGGAGAAAATTCTCTTTAAAAGGAGGTCAGAAGGCCTCTGAAAGATAATTCAGCTTTGGTAACTGAGTTGGACCTCGGACTAGTTGGAGTAGCTGGGTCTCTCTGAACACTAGAATCTTGCTTGGGACAAATCTTGTGGTGAGTGGATTAAAGACTGACTGGTCTCTCTCTTAAGGCTCAGGCCTAGGCCATGTTGGCCTAGGCCCTTCATACTATATTTCTCTTATTATCTCTCCTTTTTCTTTAATTCCTTCATTTGTATTCATTAAAATCTCCATAAAACCCAGCTGACTTGGGTATTTCATATTTGGGAATTTTTCCCATAGCGACCATTTTATTTTTAATATAAAATCAAGACACAAAAAATTATCTCTACAATTTTGGCAATTCAAAGTCTTGAAACCATATTTTAGCAGTCACAGTTTAAGGCAACCACTCTTTTGTCTGTAACACTCTAGGACTATTTCCTCCTCTTTTTACTCTAACTTTCAATCTTTCTTTATCCAGCGACTCCTTCCCTGTTACCTACCAACATGATCAGATTTCTCAATTCTTAAAATTAGATGCAGCTAGGTGGCTCAATGGATAGAGATCCAGGTCTAAAGATAGGAGGTCCTGGGTTCAAATTTGACCTGAGATCTGACCTGTGTAACCCTGGGCAAGTCACTTTAACCCCAATTACCTAGCCTTTTCCACTTTTCTATCTTGGAACCAATACTCTGTATTGATTCTAAGACAAAAAGGATGTTTTTTTAATCCTCACTTGTCACTATTTTCCCCTCAAACTAGCTTTCTATGTGATTTTTGCCTCTTTTATACCCAAACTCCAGAAATAGCTACCTTAAGGTTTAATGACTACATGAGTATAACTTAAGAACAGTGCAAACCTGCCTCCCTCCTGAATATACCTTAAAATATTAACACACACAAATAAAAGATAGTGTTATTATTATCTTAGAAGTTTTTCCTTAAATTTTTTCCTTAAAGAAAATGATGAACACATGTATAAATATATTCAAAAGTTCCTCATTACAAAACATTAAAAAAACTACATTGAGTCATTCAAATATAATACATAGCTTTAAAATTTTGGTTCAAACAAAACCTTAAAACATTAAGATCCTCTAGATATTTCAGAGTATAGAGCTGAAAATGAAAGGGAGTTGTAAAAAAATCTTTAGACAGACCTGTTCTGGACACACCAGCTACAAAATTCATTCTTCACACCATCAGGAATATTAACCTTCACTGTCAGAATCTTCAAATTTTCCCCTCTGTTAATGGCCAAAATCTAAGTGCAAATATAAATGACAAAGACAGATGGCATATAAAATATGCAAAGGATAAACTTGTTAAAAGTAAACATTTATGAAAGAGTATCAGTCTGACATTCTGATACAAAGCAGATCAATCATTTGGAAAGTAGATTACTAAGTTCTAGCCCTTTTCCCCAAAACCCATCTCAGTAATCAATATATGAATTGATGACTAAAGTCATACCTACCTCTTACAGTTAGCAATTTTGGTTAAACTTAATAGTTAGCTCATGATAAAGTCACATGATCAGAGACTGAGTTTACTGAAAAATGAATAAAATGTTCTTAATCTAGATCCCACTCATTTAAATTTATAACAAAATCCAAATTGGTTATTAACAATAATAAAGTCTAAAATGAAGCTTATCTGTTCCATAAGCTATAAGAAAAAGTGTTTGCCAAGAAAATAATAATGTAAATAAAATGTTAAAGGGAATGTTTAAATGTTGAAATAAACTCTTATTCTTAAATTATTCTTATCTGAAGCACTCATTTACTTAAAACATTTTGCATGCTCTTTACAAAATATGTTTAACTGTTCATTTAAATAAGCCTATTCTTTGTTACTAATAGCTATGCAATGATTCAGGACAATCCTGAGGGACTTCTGAGAAAGAATGCTATCATCATAAGAACTATGGGAGTAGAAATGCAGAAGAAAAAATAAATGATTTATCGCTTTTTTATAAGGGTATAGAATTGGGAGTTTGAGTTTTAAAAGATTGTTACAAAAATGAATAATATGGAAATAGATATTGAGTGACAATACATGTATTGAATACAGTGAAATTGCTTATCAGCTCTGGGGGAGGGGGGGAAGGGGGAAGAGAGGAAGGAAAGAACACAAATCATGTAACCATGGAAAAATTTCTTACAAATAAATATTTTTTTAAAAAACTTTAAGGTAAATTAGTTAAGCAAATAAATAAGTCTGTCAAGAACTTCCAGTAAGCAAACACTGTTAACATACTTCAAATTATGATGAAAAAAAGAGCTACTATGAGTATTTGAGAATAATAAACAAAGATTTCTTTAAACCAGTTTATATTTAGAGTACTCCTTAATTGATACTGATCTTCCCCCAAAATATTGAGTCTTTACCAAAATCAACTCCTCCTAGAATTCAAATGGCTGTTTTAAACATGCTTATGTAAGCAAAACCACCAGAACATAATATTCCAAAAGGACAAAGATACTTATATTTTCCATCTCTATACAGCAGTCTAAGCAGTTATAATGCAATACGTAACAAAAATGGTTCATTAAAAAGTTTGTTTCAGACTTCTGAAAAAGGTTGGAAAAGAAAGGTAAAACTTTTACTTTCATAACATTCAAAATTGAAACAAACTCATAAATATGAAATAAATTCTCATTACATTTGAGAAATAAACAAGAATTGGAAATGTTTTACAAGTCCTTCTTAATCCTTGGAAATTAAGAAATAGTACCCATTTGGAAATTCAAAAGGTTGCCACTATATCTCCGATCCATTAAAAAAAAAAAAGTTATTAAAAGCTGACATTCTAGAAGTACTGTGTTTTCCCAGCCCTGAGCACTGTCAAGATTCAGCAACCTGTGTCAATCAGGAACTTTAATTCAATCACTAGCTAACTCAGACATGTCACATATGTTAAATACAATGGCTTAAAAAGTCTTCAGGCCATAGAACCCATTTATATTAAATAGCTTTCCTGACATACCAGTCCTGACACATCCTTGAACAACCCAGCTTGTAATAAAAATTTCATGTCAACTATTAAAGCACTAGGTATACTGAATGGCAAAGTCAAACTGAAGTCAAACTGAAAATTCAGCTTTTAATTCATCAAAACTATTCACGTTTACTCTTAAATGTCACATTAAAGTACAATTTTCTAAAAAAGATATCCAGAGAAAAACAATAAATCTAACAGAATAAAAGGTCACCATAATCATGGAATTATGATTATGGATCCCTTTTTAATTAAAAATTCCAATTTTATGTATTTTGTGTTCTAAATGATGTTATCAAGTAAAAGTTAAAGGCATTAACAAATTATTTTAAAAGTTTGACAATTAATTATATTTAAAAGTTAAACAAATATTTTGACTACAATGTTCTAAATATAGTATAAGCCCAAAACAGAATTCTAGTGACTTTATATGAGGAAACAGACCCAATCTACCAAAGCAGTTTCATCTTATCTTTGTCATTCCCAGTAACCTATAACAATGTCTCAAATATCTACTCAATTAATTCACTTTATAATCATATAAAATTATCCTTTGTAAATCACTATAAGAGAAAAACAAAAAAGATAATAAATATTACATATAATAAGCAAACCAAAAGCTTTATAAAACTTGTCATATTTTTCCAAAACAACAAAGTTAGGGCAACAGGCAGGAAAAACTATGTTCATCAACAAATATTTACCGAATGTCTTCTATATACAGAACACTATGTTAAGCACTACAATTGATATAAAGAACCAAACTTCTCTCAAAGAGAATACAGTTTAAATGGCAAGATAATCATAAATAAAATTAAATAGCATGAGATAAAAGTCAAGTCAAAAATAACAGGCATGTCAAAAAGGCAGTAAAGGTGTGGTTTAATGTGCCACAATGTGTTGTTGCTAGAAAGTAGTACATTTTTTCCATATTCAGAACAGGCTCATTCTAAAACACTGCTATTTTTTGTGGCCACTAGATGGTACTCCTGTGTTTGTTGGGGGAAATGCTGTCATGTCAGAATGGCAAATCTATGACAAATTATCTGATTTAAGGAATTTCTGTTAGAAAACAGCTCTGAGCCATGCTCATCAAACTCAAAACTGAAAGGCAATTGTTCTATGGTATCACTGAAAAGTAGGTATTCAGAATGCACAAATACCTACAATGAAGGAGGGCCCAAACTCAGGTAAGCCTAATTCATTTTTGTGTAGCTCAAATCATTAGAGGCTTTTACTTACATCAAATCTTTTCATGTCTCTCTGAATCTTCTACCCACTATTCCTCGTTGAACATGAGGTCAAGACAAGTTTAATCCCTATTCCACAATTCAGAACTTTCAATCTTTAAAGAAAACTACTTTCATTACCCAAGTTTTCTCATTTATCAATGAAAATTGACCAACTCCACTAATTGATATTTGTATGGCATGGTTTCAAGTGACTTCACCATCCTGGTTCCACCATTAGAAAGCACATCACCTTGTCAATGACAGTAGTTATATATGGAAAGCAGAACGTAATGTTATAGATATGGTTTGAACAAAATAAAGCACACAAAAATGTCATTATTCTGAGCACTGTGCGGCCATTAATGAAGCCTGAGATTACATTAACTTTGTTTGGTCCTGATGACAAACTGTTAACATATCAAGCTTATAAACCACTAAAACTTGCAGATCCTCTTCACATGACCAAGATATATATACCACATATATTAGCATTTTGTAATTGTTTATTAAATTTCACCTTATTAGATATAATCTATCAAAACTGAATTTAACAAACTTATTACACACCAATATGCAGAGCAGTAGGCTTAGCAATAAGAAAGATATTATTAGCTAGCACTTTAATGGCTATCATTTATATCACATCTTAAGCTTTGCAAAGTGTTTTACATGTATTTGATCCTCAGTCCTGTGAGGTAAATGTTATTTGAAAAAAATGAGGAAAACAGAGGTTAAGTGACTTACTGAAAGTCACACAACTGAAGTATGAGGAAAAATTTGAACCCAGGTCTTCCTGCCTCCATATTGTGTTCTCTAGCCATAAGAAAAGAGTTGAGCATAGTAGTAAATACCAGTAATCTCGTTACCAGGGAGGCTGAGGCTGGCCATCTCTTGACTTTGGGAATTCTGTGTTTCATTAGAAGAAGGCAATGTCCGTACAAAATTCTACATTAATATGGTAAATTCCTGGAGTGGGACCACTCAGGGTATCTAATGAGGCCTAAATCAGGCCATATTAGAAATAGCTTTGATAGAAAAAACAAGAGGGAAAAAAAGGAAGGGAAAGGAAGAGAAGGGGAGAGAAAAGGAATAGGAAAAGGGTAAGGAAAATGGTACTTCCTATGAACATATTAACCAAACTAAAAGATGTGAGGTGGTACCTCAGTTGTTTTCATTTCATTTCTTTAGAATGTTTCATCATTCTAAATAACTGATTTAGAACATTTTTTTTTCATTTTACTATTGTAGTAAGGGATTTCTAGAAAGGCATAACAGGGCAAGCTGACAGCATGAGATCCTGCAGACCAACATTCCACTCAGAACTCCCGGGACTAGGACTGGACAAAGAGTCAGTTGCTAGAGAGAGGGTTGGGGGACTCTGGAAAAAAACAGAGAAGGTGTGGAGCTGTCTCTCTCTGAAGAAAAACAACTTTGGAGCTGCCAGGGAATTGGACCATCTTCAAGGAGTGGTTGAGTGCGTAATTACCCCACACTGGTGGACAGTGTGTGTGAGTTAATCCTCATTCCTCCTAGAATCCTGTGAAAGACTCTTCATCCTAAGGCTGTTTGACCCAAAGGAGGACTTGGGTATATTGAGAATCTTGGGCCCTGTTGACTTTACAAATCCCTCTTTATCTTTAATTACGCCTTTAATTAATTAAGATAATTTAGAAAGTTTGAGGTTTTAATATCTGGGTGGGGTTAGAAGTAAGTTACTCCCTGATTCCCTTCCCATGATTCTCTCTTTAGTTTAATAAACCTTCCTTTTACCCTCCTTATAAAATTATAGATGGCTTTGATCTCTTCATCTGAAAACTGCCTGTTTATATCCTCTGTTTATATCAATTGGAGAATGACTTTTATTTTTATAAATTTGACTTGGTTCCATATATATTGAAGAAATGAGAAATGAATATTTTATCAGAGATATTTACTATAAAAAATTTTCCCACCTTTCTTTTTCCCTTTAATCTTGATTGCATTTGTTTTGTTTGTATTAAATACAAATATATTAATATTAATATACTAATACAAATAAATTAATATAATCAAAATTATCCATTTTACATTTTATAATTCTCTCTATATCTTGTTTGGTCTTAAATTCTTCCCTTATCCATAGACAGGTAAGCTATTCCATGCTCCCCTAATTTGCTTACAATATTACCCTTTATGTTTAGACCATGTACCCATGTTGGCTTTTCTAGGCTCTGTCAAACCATTTTCGAATTTTCCCAATAGTTTTTATCAAATAGTGAGTTCTTGTCTCAAAAGCTTGGATCTTTTGATTTATCGAACACTAAATAATGGTCATTTATTCATAGATTTTGTGCACCTAATCTATTCCACTGAGCCATAACTATTTCTTAGCTAGTTCTAGACTGTTTTGATAATTACTATTTTGCAATACAATTTGAGCTCTGGTACTCCTAAGGCCACCTTCCTTCACATTTTTAATTACTTTTAATAGAAATCATCATCCTCTCAAGTCAACCAGATTCTCAACATCAATATCTTCCTCAACTCTTCTCAGGCTCACCCTTATTTTTAGCCTTTTGTCAAGTCTTGTTTCTATCCACATCTCTCACAATACACCCTATTCTCTCTACTTAATACTGCAATCACCCCAATACAGGCTCTCATTGTCTCTTCCCAGGACTACTGCAATAGTCTTTTGACTTGTCTCCCTGCCTCAAGTCTTTCCCTAATTTAATCCATCCTCCACTAAGACACCAAAGTAATCTCCCTAAAGCCTACATCTAACCCCATCACTAGCTCTACATTCCACTCAATAAATTCCAGTAACTCCCTATTGCCTCAAGAATTGTAATGTAATTTTAATTGTAATGTAAAATCATTTGGTATTAGAGCCCTTCACAATCTGGCTCGATCCACCTTTTCCGTCTTCTTACATTTTCATCACCCAGCACATACTCTGATCTGGCTACAACTGTCTCTGTGATTCCAGGGCTCTAACACTCCATGCCTTTGCATTGGCTTTCTCCTATGAATAGAATGATCTCTCTCCTTACTCCTAGCTATCTTAGCATCCTTCATTAGTCAACCCAAAATCCACCTGCTACATGAAGCCTCTTTCTAGCCAAAGTCCTTTCATTCTGAGAATACTTTTCTTTTATATTGTATGTGTGTGTGTGTGTGTGTGTGTGTGTACAGTATACTTACACAGATATTTGCATGTTTTCTTCCCTTTTAAACTGTGAACTTCTTAAATCAGGGATGGCTCACTGCATTTACAGCATTTAGTCCAGCATCTGGCACTTAGTAAGGGCTAAATAAATTCTTGTTGACTAATTAATTTCTCCAGGTGATACATTCCTAGTTCCTTCAAGGAATGTTTGCAAACCATGAATTTTATCATGATTTCCAGTCATCTCACATTCCTGGTTGCTCTCCGACAAGCATGTTCCAACTTCTCAATGTACCTCTTAAAATATGTCATATAGAGTTCTACAAGATTGTCCCAGTACATATTATTCTTACAGGAACTTACACAAGGAATACAACCTTTCTTATACTGGATATTAGGCATTTATTAATACTGCCTACGGTCTTATTAAATATTTGGGCTACTACATAATATTTTGATCTCAATAAATTTACAATCCATTAAAACTTTAAGGGTTTTTCCATATGTTATCTCCATCATCCTTACTCATGCTATTGATTTTTTTAGAACTCAACTGTAGTCCTTTGTATATATATTTCTATTAAATTCCAAGCTATATTAGGTTTGTTCCTCTTACTAGCTTGTTGAACCTTTTTGTAATCCTGACTCCATCATTTGTGATGATGATAATTCCCTACTGATCTTCATACAGTATTCCAGACTTCATTTCTTAAACAGTACTCCACCAAACAATTTTGGGTCTCTCAACTTGGGACTAATGACCCTTCACCATTTCTAGTCTAACTCAGACCCCCATTACTGTTCTTTTCCAGTCATATTCACTAAGAAAAAAATCCTAAAATCAGTATTTCTATATTTTCTGGCAAAAAATAATTAAGTTGACACGTTTTCAAAAACAGGATGAAGCCAATTTTTGTTACTATTAATTTCCAATATGCTCATAACACTGCTATAAAGACAACTTTATAAGGATATCCAAAAAATATGCTGTCAGAACAACAGAGTAAAGTGGCAGTACTCCTAAAATGAATTTACAGATTTAATGTCATGCCAATCGAAATATTTATTTGAAGCCTACTTCACGGAATCAGATAAAGTGATAACTAAGTGGATAGAAGGCTATTCAGGAAGAAAAAGAACTGTGATATGGAAATCCTTTGACAAGGACTTGGACTTGAACATATGATAGCTATTCAGGAAAATAAAACTTTGTAACAATTTTGATGACAATAAAGGAAATTGTTATACAGAAGAGAATTATCAATATTTGTCAAGTAAAAAATTCTGGGAGTTATTAAAAATTATAAGTAGGAAAGATTTACAGAGTTGATTGCACATGTGATAAACTTAGAAATTACTGGGGATGAGTTTCTCAATTTTCTACTATAATCAAATTGTGGTCACTTAACCAGAGCAGAGGAGAACCTAATTAACTAATTTCCAGGAAATCCTCACAAAATTATTCTAAAAGATTTATATCAATAATTTCATTTATAATGTTAAAGATCTCAATTATAAACTATAAGACTTAAAAGTCTTATATGTGCAAATGACCAGAAAAGTGGCTTGTTGTGTGGCACCTATGCTTCTACCTGAGATAGAAGCTTTCTGAAGAAGGCAACATTTACAGTGATATTCCAGAAAATCTGGCATTAACTCCTATTCTGAACAATGTCTAGAATCATTCCTATTAAAAACAATTTGAAAACAACCATTTATGGTGTTTTATATTCTCAAATACTTGGAAGAAACATCTCAGAAATAAGACTGCACATAAGTTCCTTTATGGATATTTATCCTGTGGTATATAAATCTAATTTGTTAATTTTGATCGATTCTTTAATTCAGTTGGATACATATCTAACCATGAATCAAAACAGATCTGAGAATATCTGGCCTAAATTACTTGCTAATTATATGACTATGGGCAATCACTTAACATCTCTAAGTTGGTTTCATCATTTGTAACATGGAAATAACAATAACATCTACTTCACAAGACTGTTGTATGGATCAAGCAAATTAATATATGAGAAGTACATTTCCAACCTTAAAGCACCATATAAATGCTAACTAGAATTATTATATGACTACTGATAATTTTCAAATGGTTTTATATAGTCTTCCTAGGGAAAAAAATAAATCAGGAGAGGGTATCTTATGGTAAAGGTACTTGACAGAAATGTTACAATATATATAGAATTGACAGAAGAGCAAAAAAACTAAAGTCTCTTTCTAGAAAAGGTAAGTATTAAACAATTTACAGATTAAAGAATTTACAGATTTAATGTCATGCCAATCGAAATATTTATTTGAAGCCTACTTCACGGAATCAGATAAAGTGATAACTAAGTGGATAGAAGGCTATTCAGGAAGAAAAAGAACTACTCTACCCTATTCAGATCATTCTTTAGAAGATCTGATTTAGCTATTTCCTGATCAATAACAATAGAGATACTTGGAATAACATAATCAGGTACATTCTCCACCCTACTCAGTGTAACAAGATTAGGAAGGGCTGCAGAAACTCAAGATTTAATTATTTGAGAATATGGCCTTCAACAGACATGTGCAAAAAAAAGGACAGACCTCTGGGCGGTCTTAGGTCAAGCTAGAGCCACCATTGCCACATGTGAGATGCAGGAAGTGAGGTAGAGAACAGCCTCTGGAGTTCTTGGGACTTCCTGTGAGGAGGGCTAGAGTTCAGTTCGAGGCTGATGCTTGAGGTTGGAGGAGCCCCGCAGACTGCTTTCCTTCAGATTGATCACGTGAGTAATAAGGACTGATCCCTTTCCCTGCCTTGACTATCCAAGGCCTTAACGCCCGCTTTGGCTCAGCCTGAGCCAGAGTGGTTCTGAGTTAAACTCCTTTCCTTCTCTTCCTTTTTCCTTCTCTCTCTCTCTCTCTCCCTCTAATACTTTCTTCCTCCTGTGGTAATTGAAATACCATAAAAATTTGGCAGCTGACTTGAGTGTTTCATTTAGGAATTACATAAGTGAATTCCTGGGCAACCTTAAATTTAATATATATCAGTCTTTTAAAGTGATTTCAATATCACAGTTATTACACAAACATCCCATAACCTTAGGATTATAGGATCCCAAGATCGGAGAGTTAGAACTACAAAGACCATTGAGTCCACCAGGGCTTTTACTTTGAGAAAGGATGCATATCAAAGCCAGGAAGTATCATAGAACTGAGAACATGAGAACTATTGTGCAGGGATCTAGAACAGGAATGAGCAATAGTTGTGTAGTCTAACTTTCAAGCAGGGTCAAATAAAAGTAAATAGTTCTATTGCTCTGAGCCCACATGAACCTTTAGGCTAGTTCACAGTGAATAGGACAAGCAGAAATCTACTGGAGCTTCAATTAGGGACACACCTAGCGTTGTATTGTCCAGATCCAAACATAACTTAAAAAGCACAAAGGAGGAATGATGTACCCAAAACTTAACTCAGATTATCCTGAGTAGGATACACTAAAAGTTTGTAGGTCACTGCCTTAAGCCAACCGTGAGATCTCTGAATCCTGTGCCCTAGGATTTCACTATCTAATAGCAGAGACCACATGAAAACAATCAGAAAATAAGACATAAATAGGATAAATAAAAGATCATCATTAGAGGGATAGCACTATGAGGGGAATTGGGAAAGGCATTTTGTAAACTAAGAAACTATCTGAAGAAAGCAATAGAAGGACTGAGAACACAAAATTGGGCAAAACAAGATCTGAACATTCCCTGCAAAAGTGCGCCAACACAATATCCAAATTCAGTAAGAGCCCCATGATAAAGAGCTATTACAGTGCCAGGACAACCAAGGCATAAATCCACAAGAGGAAAAATACTCCAGAACTTACTATAAGCAACACTTCAAAGAAAACACAGCTTGACCACAAGGTTAACTAACTGGAAGAAATGAATCAAAGACCTTAAAAAAAGTGGTAAAAATGATATGAGAATACCACAGGAAAGAAATGCAAAGGAAATTAAAAAGACTTTTGAGAAAAGAATTGACAGATTACTATAGAAAAACAAAGAGAAAGAGAAAGCTGGAATGGAATACAGAGAAATTAATAACTTCATGAAACAATAAGAAACATTAAAACAAAGTCAGAAGACTGAAAAAATAGAAGGAAATCTAAGGTTATCTCATATAAAAAATAAGAGACCCAAAAAATAAGACAAAAAAGAAATTATTTAATTAAGAATCATTGGACTCTCTAAAAGACAGAGCCAAAAAAAGACCATAGATATGTTATTTTAAGAAATTATGAAAGAAAACTGTTCAGATCTCTTAAAAAGAACAGAGAAAATGGAGGAGGAAAAAAAAACATTTGCCTCCTGAAACCATAAAAATGAAAAATCCCCCCCAAAAAACCCCTATCAAAATCCAGGGCTTTCAGGTCAAATAGAACAGCCAGAAATTAATACTACTATAAAAGAGTGGAAAGATTAAAATTATATTCCAAATGGCAAAAGATATAGGCTTATAACCAAGAATAACTTACCTAGGAAAATAAGTATAATCCTATTGGAGAAGGGAGGAAACTGGGGGAGGGGGAGGGATTGGCCTTTTAATGAAATTCCTGATGAACTAATGAAATTTCTGATGACTAGGTCAAATCTCTAAAATACAAACACAAGATTCAAGAGGAATTTTTAAAAGAAAATATAACTAAGTAATCAAAATGAACTAAACAAGGATGAAGTTTTTTCTATTTTAAGAGGGGTCAGTTATATAACTATAGTATCAGAGCAAGTTATTACACTAGATAACAGTGTGCAATATGGAGTCAAAATGACTGTAATTAAATCTTGCCTCTGAAACTAAGTATATTACCCTGGGCAAGTCAGTTAAATTTTCTGTTCCTTGGTTCTATAAAATAAGGATGATAATAAGAGCAACTGCCTCACAGAGATAACATACATGAAGCATTTTGTAAACCTTTAAAGCATTATATAAATATTATTGTTAATAGTAGAGTTATAATTGTTATTATAGAAGTGTTCTCTCAGAACCCTAAACTTAATAAGACTCATAAGAGGGTCTTTTACAGGAAACCTTTACCAACCCTTCTTAACTCTAGTGCCGTCCCTCAATTAATTATTTTATTATTTATCATGTATACATCTTGTTTGAGTTATTTGTTTTCATGTTATCTCCACCATTAGATTGTGAGGTCCATGAGGACAGGAATTATCTTTTGTCTCCTTTTGTAGTCCCAATACTTAGCAGAGTGGCTGGTGCTTATTTAATAAATGTTTATTGATTGATTGATCTCAGACAAGGCAACAAAAACTGGCTTTTTAAAAGATTAACAGAAAAACATGCTGTTGAAAGAGATCATAGACAATTAAATAATTTAATACATAATAAATTATATTGCATCTAAGTATTTAAGGAAAAATTAAATGAGTTACAAAGAGTCCTATATAGTAATACCATAAAAGTGGGAGGATATAAACATACACCTTCCAGAACTTGACACATCTGATGAAAAATTAGGAAAGGATTACTTGAATATTATTTTACAAGTTAGTTTTAGTAGACTTCTAGTGATTATTAAAAGGGTATAGAAAGGAATCAACATATATTTCAGCTGCAAATGACACCTTTACAAAAACAAATTATGTATCAGAACTAACAACTTTACATAAAAACATAAATATTGAATATATCCTTTATTGCCAACAATGCAATAAAAATGTATATTCAATAGTGGGCCATTGAACAAAAGACCAAAATTATGCCAGACACGAAAAGATTAATAAAATATAGAAACAATATATACTGTATCAAAAACAATGACAACAATGAGACGAAAACAAAATTTGCAATCAAAACAGTTCTTAGGGAAAAAAATGTTATGTCCCTAGAAACACCAAAATAAAAAAATTAAGAATCAATGAAGAAATTAATAAATTTTAAAGTTTTTTAAAACACTAAATTAATAAATAAAACTAAGAGCTGGGTTTTACAGGAAAAAAAACCAATAAAATTGATATTATCATCACTAACATTTCTATGACATATACTATGTGCTAGTCTCTGTGCTTAGTTCATTAGAAATATTATCTCATGTGATCCTCACAAGAGCCCCAGGAGACAGGTACCATTATTATGCCCATTTTAAAGAAGAAACTGAAGCAAACAAGAATTAAACCATTAGCAAATTTGCTTTCTTTATGTATAAAAGAAATTACCCATATAAAAAATGAAATAAGAAGAACAGAAATAACAAAAGATATTATCAGAAACTATTTTGTCCAACTATAGGCATTAAAAACCAACAACCTGGGGCAGCTGTGTGGCTCAGTGAATCGAGAGTCAGGCCTAGAGACAGGAAGTCCAAGGTTCAAATCTGACTGCAGACACTTCCTAGCTGTGTGACCCTGGGCAAGTCTTCTAACCCCCATTGCCTAGCACTTGCCACGCTTTTGTGATGTAAAACGGAATGTAAGGATTTTTTTCTTAAAAGCAATAACTTAAATGGATATTTGGAAAAATGTAAAATGTCCTTATTAATAGAATAATAAGTAGACAATTTAAATAACCCAATCTCATAAAAATAAAATTGAAGAAACCATAAATTAAGTAACAAAAGAAAAATTTCCTGGATTCAAATGGATTTGTAGGCAAATTCTAGCAAACATTTAAAAAACAATTTCAATGTAACAAAAACTTTGCAAAATTAGCAAAAGAGAGAATGCTAGAAAATTTCTCTTATGATACAAATATAATCTAGATAAGAGGTGTCAAACACAGAATCAACAGACCTGCAGGCCTAATTGAGGTCCCAAACCAGATCAAAATGTAATTTGGAAGCTTTTAACAAAATAAAAGTTCACTATGGAGCCCACATGGATCCCTTTGTATGATTAGTGGCCCCATTTTTATTGACTGAAATATGCCAGAATTAGAGGACAGTATAATAGAAAAGGAAAAATCATAACTCAATATACTCTATGAGCATTGATATACAAATTTTAAATAAAATATTAACAGAGTATGAACAAAATGATTGAATTATATCCAGAATGCAAAGTATGTTTAATATTAGAAAATGTATTATAAAATTAATTGACCAAATTAGTAACAATCACATATTATCAACAGATACAGAACAGATACCAAAAATAATACTAGAGAATAAAGGAATAAATAGGGTTTTCTTTAACATGCTAAGTAGTATATATCTAATTCAAAAAGATTCGACTAGCTTATTACCAGTGCATATAGTATAGACTCTTTCACTTAGCAATACCATTACTAAGCCTGTATCTCAGAGATGAAAGGGCCCATGTAAACATTTATTTATAGCAGCTCTTTTTCTAGTAGCAAAAAAATAGAAACAAAGGGGGTATTAACCAACTGGGAATGACTGAACAAATTATGATACATAAATGCAATGGAATACTATTATAAGAAACAATAAATTCTCTCCCATCTCATCTCAGACTTCTGGCTTACTTTGCATTCTAGCTAAAACCCCACCTTCTTCTACAAAAAGCCTTTTCCAAACCCCCTTACAGTACAATCCCTCTAATGATAATGATCTCTTATTCATCCTACTTATGTCTTACTTTCTAGTTGTTTTCATGTTGCCTCTTCTATTAGATAGTAAGATCTTTGGGAACAGGCAATCAATGTCTTTTGCCTTTTACTAAATTTCTTACATTTAGCACAGAGACAGACACATAGTAGGTACTTAGTAAATGCCTGCTGACTTGACTGAAAGAGGACAGTTTCAGAGAAATCTGAGAAGACTTTTTTGCAAAATGAAGTGAGTAGAAGAGAACAATTTATAAAATTACAACATTCTTATAAGAAACAACTTTCAAAGATTTACAATGTGTGATCAGTGCAATGAGCAACCACAGTTCCAGAGTATGGATGATGAAGCATCCTACATACCTCCTAACACAAGTGATGGATTCAGTGTGCAGAATGATAAATACTTGGTTTTATGAACATGGATAATGCAAGAATTTCTTTTGCTTGATTGTATATATGCATATATACTTCTTACAAGGGTTTTCTTTTTCTTTTTTTCCCCCAATGAGGTAGAAAGAGGCAGGAAGGAGAAAAAATAGAATTCTGTTGACAAAAACTTAATTTAAAAATAAAGACTAGCGAAATTCAGACAGACTGATAATCAGAAGATTAGGCACAAGAAGACTAATTTTTCTGAAAAAATATCATCAAGACTTTTTAGTAAAATATGGAAAGATTCTTATCTACTTCAATGAAAGATGTAAACAAGCCAATGAAATTATAGATCTATTCTTAGTAGTACTACCACTATCACAATCTCCATCACTATGCATTTGCAATTTAAGTATTTACCTGATGATGCTGAATATTTTTTATGTTGCATGAAAAATTCTGGTAAAGTTGAAATTTACTGACATCTTTTTCGCTTACATTCTTGGATGATACCTTTGCCAGAGATGACTGGATACAAATATATCTACGTAAGCACCTATAATGCACAAAAAGTAAGCAGCTGAAAATAAATGTGTCAATGAAATTTAAACAGCTTATAATATTAGTCAAAATATCAAGGAATTATTTTAAGCATTATCTTTCATATATAAATATTATGTTCAATGAAACAAGCTTTTGTGTATTTGTCTCGACAAATGGAATAGAGTGTACTTATCTATAATCTCTCCCTTGGTCTCTCTTTAGATCAATAATAGGCCTAGATGAATTTAGTAAAATTATTCACAGTCATGAAATTTATTAAGGATAGTTAAACATGATCATAATAATAACTAACATTTATGTAGCTTTTTAAAGATTTGCAAAGAACTTTACAAATATACCCTCATTTTATCTTCACAACCACTCCAGAAGGAAGATGCTATTATTATCTCCATTTTATAGATGAGAAAACAGAAATTAAGGGCCTGAGTGCAAGGTCATACAGATAAGAAGGGTCAGAGGCCAGATTTGAAATTAGGTCTTCCCAACTCCAGATTCAGCACTCTATCTTAGCAGTCTCTTGTAAAAAATCTTGTTCCAGTGGCCTCTCAATCATCTAATACCATGATTAACCCATTCAGAGATAATGCCTACTCTTATGCTATAATAATCAAAATGAATATATAAGAAAAGTTCTAATATAAAATTTGGAAGACTTAACCAAATATTATCAATATATGAAAACTATTTGGAAACATTATTCTCCTCATTCAACTCAGTGAAAAATAATTACAAACAGTATCTGAGAAATTAATTATCTAACATTCAGATACATCTTTAGAAGAAACAATTGTTACCTATAACAAAAATAAGCTAAACAAAAAAAGAACACATGCAAAAATATAGTGGAAATATAAGTGTCTAAGAGACAAAATGACAATGTATAGACATAGCCTTAAAGTCAGGAACCTTGAGGTTCCAAATCATGTCTCTAATGTATAGTGGCTCCATTACCCTGGCTATGTAGGCTACTTAATTGAGATGATTCTCTAAGACTGTAAGGTTAAAGAGCAGGAGAGGATCTGCATTAGTAGAAGGAGCTTCCTCATCTCAAGTTCCTTAAATTAATGAAATGATAGTTCTGATTAAAAGGTAGGGGGAAAAGTCAACAGGCCCGCTTCCAAATATCAATTTCTCTGATATGAATTTATCTTCAAAGAATTAAATCAATTATGACTGTGCCATTGGCATTAACCAGAGAAAACATAACAACACAATCCCATAAACTAAAAATCCATAATGTAGAAGAATCACATACAGTTTTCGGATGAAATCCAATGTGTCTTTATCTTTAGCAAACATGTCAGCTAAGATATGCTGCACTCCCATTTCAATCTCCTGAAGAGTTGAAAGCCCTTTGGAAAAACAAAAGAAACAAAATATTTTTCAGAGCCTACCTATAATTAATAAATCTCCAGTCCAATTAAAATCCAAAATAGGAAAACATATTCAAAGGCATAAGAGTGTAGCCTACCTGTTTAAGCACTCAATTTCCTATCCTCACTAATCTAAAACTGCATAAAAGCAAAGAAAATTTTCCCCAACAAGAACTAGTCTCCCTAGTACTTTAAAATTTTTCATTTAATCAGTGGGTCAGAAATGATTCTATCCTTTTAAATTTGATTCTTTCTCAAAAGTACTCAAGTCCTATTGATCACAAAGAAGCAGTTCTTGGGCCCAGATCACACCAAACTTACTCACTCACTTAACTATTTTGTTATCTTAAGCAAGTCTTCTTTCTTCTCTGAATCCCAACTCTTCTAATCTCAAAGAAGTATACATAAGACACCACCAACCGCCTTCCTGCTACAAGAAAATCAAGAGGACTACAAATATGAGAAAGATTAGAGAATAACAGAGCTTCTATGAGAAAGAGAATACCTGCATAAAAGTTGGAACCTGGTCCTAATACTCCTACTCTCTCCTTTTTTAGGTCCATGAAAAAGCAAGCTCTTTTTAGATACAATAACTTCTTCCAGTACATTAAATGAAAATTTCCCCAGGCCATGATGACCATCTGGAAAAACCATTGTCTGTTCATTTCTTGGGGCTCAATACATCTCTTGTGATCTTACTGAGAGAACTACTCTAAAGGTTATATTTAAGTAAATTTAATAAGCAGCTTACAGACACAATAAAAATTATAGAAGAAAAAAGAGAATAGGAATTCTGAGGTTTTCTTGTACCTACTTTGGAAAAACATCATAGTTTTCAGAGAACCTCAATATGAAAAACTCAAAACACTCTGATCTAATTATAGCTTAATGTAACTAAACAATTCCAGAAGAGCCTCAAAGCTTGCCACCTGAATAAAACAAGACTTAGAAGAAATCAAGAGCTAAGGAAGTAAGAATTTCCAAAAGTCAGAATATGTGATCTCTTGGGGGCAGCTGAGTGGCTCAGTGGATTGAGAGCCGGGAGGTCCAAGGTTCAAATCTGGCCTCAGACACTTCTTAGCTGTGTGACCCTGGGCCTTGACCTTGACCCCCATTGCCGAGCCCTTACCACTCTTCTGACTTGGATCCAAGACACAGTATTGACTCCAAGATGGAAGGTAAGGGTTTAAAAAAAATGAAAAGAAAATGTGATCTTTTGCCCTAGTAACTAACTTTCTCAAGCTAGTCTCCCACCCACCAAGTAAACTACCATGAAGACATGAATAAAAGTGTTTTAGGAGAGATATAAGAGCAGAAGAGAGAAAATTTAGGTGCATTTTTAAAAATTCATTTACACAAGGTTGTCCCTTATAAAGGAATCTATATATGTTAGTTTGAACAGATGCCAAAGAACTCAGAAAAGACCACTGGTGGTGGGAAGAGAAGAAAAGGATATAGGATCCCTGTCAGAAAATAATAACCATCAAATAGGCTTCATCCCCCTTTGCTCATGGCCAGCTATGTTTTCCCCTACTTGAAAATCAATGAAATGTATTTCTAAGATATTCAAGAATAAGAAGGAAAAAAATAAAGTGTTGGAAAGGCAGTAGAGGTCAGTTGAGAAAAAAAAATCCAGGTCAAATAAGGATAAGGGGTCTTTCTATACAGACTTTGTTGATTTTGGTTTTAGATACTCTACACTTCCAATTAGAAATGGAGTATAAAGAAGGAAGACAAATAGGGCTGTCCTAGGCCAGTATTTGTACTGCTACTATTACACATATTTTGTGTACCCACCCAGTAATAAAACATATATAACATCATATATTGCCTATCAATATCTAACACTTCTCCACCAATAACCGAAGGAGATAGGATTCTGCAAAACCAAACCACAGGGAACATAATTTATAATGCAAAGCACTTTTGAATGCAAAAAGCCAAATTCAAACTAATTAGTCTATCAGAAGAGGAAAAAAAATAGAAAGAGATTGGATTGTAAATACTTAAAACCCCCAGAATTCAGTACTAAAAACAAATGCTATGTCTTATTACAGATCATTCTGCTCAGGGCTGTTAAATATTAATTTAAAACTCTGGCAATAACTATGTTGTAAGAAAAATGATTGATTAAATGTCCCAACTTGTTGGAAAACTATACCAAGCATGAAATTAAAATGATCATAAAAATAGCTTCAAATTCTGTCTTTGCCTCTCACCCCAAATTCAAACAATTTTGCTTTATCTTTTATAATTTAATTGTATTTCTCTTGCCTCACTCCAAAAAAAATACAATAAAAGTATGCATTTCTCTTTGTTTATCTTATTATCTAGACAACATTTTACCAACTTTATCACAAGTTTAAATCTGCCAGGGGGAAAAGAAAAATCAGTCTTGTATAACCATTCTAAAAGATTCAAGACAGAATAGTTGCATTTTATCAGACTATCCTTTAACAACTTGTAGTTGGAATTTTAATTGGAACTTGATATTGGAATTTTCTAAGGAATTGAATCACCTCAACAGAACCATGATATCAGAGTATCTCTATATCACTTTCTTCTCTTTTATTCAGGGTAACAGAGAAGAAATTGACTAGGTAGAGAAATGGAGAGATGTACTTTGTTGTTGTTTTTTAAACCCCTACCTTCCATCTTGAAGTCAATACTGTGTATTGGTTCCAAGGCAGATGGGTAAGGACTAGGCAATGGGGGTCAAGTGACTTGCCCAGGGTCACACAGCTGGGAAGTGTTTGAGGCCAGATTGAATCTAGGACCTTCTGTCTCTAGACCTGGCTCTCAATCCACTGAGCCACCAAGCCGCCCCTGGGAGGTGTACTTTAAAAGTAAACTTAAGATACAAAAAAATTTATGTTAAAGCAAAAGATGTAATACAAGCCACAAAGTTGTATATAAATAACACTTACCTTTCACACTAGGTTTCACATAGGAGAGGAGATTAAGTGTTCCAGGATTTTCAAGTAGTGCCTTTGCTGCTCCCTCTAATCCCAGTTGTTTGGCTCTTTGGGCCTTGGTACCTTTGCTCCCAGTTTTATATGGGGCTGACTAAAAAGAGAAGGTCAGAAAACACACCTTGTCACTCAACAATAAAAGAAGCAAAAGTTTAATTTAGTCATTGAAATTAAAAGTAATCATAAATATCCCAACAAGAGAAGTCCTTAACTGTCCTTTATTCTTCCCCATACTCTTTTTTCAAATAGATTATATAATAAATACTACTTGATGAAGGTAATAATTTTATGCAAGGATAAAAATGTTATCTTTTCCCTCCCTCTGAAGGCCAGTGTATAAAAAAAGGCAAATTCTAATCTTCAAGAAACTCTTCATTTGTGGATTTTTCACAGTATCCTTGTTATAACTTCTCTCTTATTATATGACTTGTGTCCATTTGGTTTTTTAGTCTTAAAAAGCGTGGCAAGAGTAGAGAAGAAAAAAAAAGAAGAAACTTTGGAAATATTATGGAAGCTAATAAATAATTAAAACAAGGTTTTCAAATTAAATGTGTCGGAGGAGCAGCCAGATGGCTCAGTGGATTTCAAGCCATCTTTACAAAATTTAACATCAGACACTTCCTAGCTATGTGACCCTGAGCAAGTGATTTAACCCCCATTGCCCAGTCCTTACTGCTCTTCTACCTTGGAAACAATACACAGTATTTATTCTAAGATGAAAGGTAAGGGTTTTAGTAAAAATTAAAATTGTTTAAAATTAAATGTGTTTAATTTAGCCATGCCATCCCTAACCCTCATTTCAAATGAGAATTGACAATATGTTTTCTTTCTAAACAACACTGATACTTCCTATAATATATTCTATCAAATTCTTTCAGAAAAACTATAAAGGCAAAGTGAATCATCTTCCACCCACCTGGAGTGTATGAATATTTGTTTTCAGTAATGATACAAACTTATGATTTCTACAAATCTGCCTTGAAAAATGCAGTTGACTCTGCTCCCTCATTTTTCTAGCAATGAGCAAGAAGACCACTTTGCACAAAATAAAGTACATACTGCATTTCTGCCCTCTGAAAACATACAATCTATGAAGAAAGGTCAAAGTTCTACAAAGAGCACAGACAATACACGGACCATCCTATAATAAATATTAAACAAAAGCTATCTTTTACAAAAACCATTTGTCTGCATGCAAATAAAGGATAAACTAACTGCCAAAGTAACAAATACAAGGTGGCTAGAATTTCTTATTTATAGTCAATGAGCAACAAATACCCTCAATCTTCAAAGACTTTCCAAGGTTTAATCTTCTTATTATATAAACAAATTGGCTTCCTGATTCCTCTTTCTTCATTTTCACCAGCCCAAATGTAACCAAGATATAATAAGTTTGGCATTAGAGCCTAAAATAAGACCTGGGACAAAACCTGAACAAAACCTATCAATGGACCTAATCAAAACTGGGTAGAAGAAAACTGGATAGAAAATCAAGGAAGAGAAGTAAAAAAGAAATCAAATACCTCCTACAATCTCTACCGTAATTTTTACTTCATATGACTTGCTAAAGACTCTAATTATGTTTTCTATAGGTAAGCAGTTTGTTCTCTATACCAAGCAAGATTGGATAGGAAAAGGATGATATAAGGAACAAACAATTGGGAAATGATGGTGATAACATAATTATAATTTTTTTCAATTGAACAAGCATTTGTTAAAAATAATTATATATCAGGTACTAGGCAGGGAACTAGGGATAAAAAGACAAAAATAAAAATAATTTCTGCCCTCCAGAGCTATTTCTCACATTCCACAGGGTTTTATTGGGCATATATACATACATGTTTGCATGTGTGTATGTATTTGTATGTCTTTGTGTGTGCTTTAAAAAAGAATGTGTATCTGTCTCATCTCTACCACCAAATTATATGATTATGGGAAAGTTATTTTCACTCTGAGCTTTGGTTTCCTCATCTGTACTATGAATATAATAATAACTGAGCCACTTTCAGGATAAAGCTACTGTGAGAAAAGTGCCTCATAAACTGTGAAGCATTATATAAATGTTGATTAAAATTTTCCCCATTGGGACAGCTTAGTGGCTCAGTGGATTAAGAGCCAGAAAGAGTGACAGGAGGTGCTGGGTTCAAATCTGCCCTCAGATACTTCCTAGCTATATGACTGTGGACAAGTCATTTAACCCTCATTGCCTAGCCCTTACCACTCTCTAGGGCTGAAAATAAGAGTTTGTTTTTGTTTTTAAATAAAAATAAATTCTCCCTATCTGCATCCACATGGTAGTCATTTTTTATCCTAAGAATACTGGTTCAGAACCTTAAAAAATGTCCACTCAATTTGAATTTCAATCTATAAAATGAAAGATTAGATTTCATATTCTTAAGTTTCTTTTTCACTAACAAGCTATAATTTCTGTACCTCTTTAATAAAAAATTCAGAAAGAGAAAGCTGGCAATGTAGTAGGTCTATGTAATGGTTCATGTTGAATATTATAAATATTATTTCATATTATCAACATATCATATTGAGATATTATGAAATATTATTTTAAAAATGTACTTCCTAAAATACCTGCCTGTTAAATTTAAGAAATGATTTGGTTATACCAAGTCCCTGAAATATTTTCTCTGCAAAACAAAGGAAAAATTCTATTGATTTAAGCAAATCTCCCTTTTTTTTTTGCTTCTATGATAACTCTTTTTAATTAAATATTTTATCAATAGAATTTATTTACAAATGATTTCACCCCTCCCTCCACTTCCTGCATCATAGAAGGCATCACCCAGGAGTCAGGTATGAATATACAAATTATGTCTTTCATGTTTCCATTTTTCAGTTTATGTTCTAGAGACAATATTCACAAATTAGTCTTTAATAATTAAATCTGTAGCTGTGTACAATGTTCTTTTGGTCCTATTCATTTCACTGTTCATCATTTCTTATTTTGCAGTAGTATTCCATCACAGTCATACACTACAATTTATTTAGCCATTTGTCAACTGAAGGACATTCTCTCAATTTCCAGGTTTTTTTTCCACTTTAGAACATGAATTTGTTACCATTTTCCTTGATCTTCTTGGGAAACTGACGCAGAATACTATTGCTAGGTCTAAGAGATAGTTTTAGAACGCTCTGGGTGTCATTACAAATTGATCTCCAAAATGGTTGGACCAGTTCACAGCTCCACCAACAGTGCACTAGTATCACCATTTTTCTACATTCCCTCCAATATTTGTCATTTTAGTCAAAATGGGCAAAAAGATATCCCAGAAATATTTTGGGTAAGTTAGACCATTTTTTTATACACCTATATATGGCTTAGATTTCATTATCCATAAATTGTCTGTTCATATCTTTTGCACACATAACAATTGGGGGGTGGCTGTTATTCTTACAAATTTGACAAAGTTATCTTTATATTTTATATATGAGACCTCTGAGGCTGTATATAAAATTTTTCCAATTTATTTTATTTGTACAAAAATTTTTCAATTTAATGTACTCAAAATTATCTATTTTACATTTCACACAATGTTCTCCATCTCTTGTTGACAAGTAATTCCTCTTCTAAACATGAATCTAATAGGTAATATGTTCCCTGTTCTTTTAACTTGCTAGAACATGTATACATTTTGATCTTCTTAGGTAATGATAAAAGATATTGATCTATACTTCATTTCTGCTGAACTCTAGTTGTCCCACCAATTTTTACCAAATAGTGATTTTCTTATCCTCAAAACCTGGATCTATGTTTTCATCAAATACAAGGTTACTATGATATTTTGCCAATGTATATTGTATTTCTGTCATGTTCCAATGATTTACCTTTAGATTTCTTAGTACCAAGTACTTTTGATAATTATTGCTTTATAACACAATTTAAAATATGGTAGTTAAATCTCCTTCCTTCATATTTTTTTCAGTTCTTTTGATATTATGCAAGATGAATTTGGCTATTATTTTTTCTAGCTCAATGAATAATTTTGGTGATCTGATTGAAATGGCATTGAATAAGTATATTAAACTAGGAAGGCTTGTTGTTTTAATTATATTAGCTTTGCCCATCCATGAACAATTAATATTTTTCCAATTTTTTAGATGTGACTTTGTGTTCATGTAGCTCATAGTTTTGTTTTGGCAGACAGATTCCCACCCAACTATCTCTTCTTGCAGGACTTTGTTAATAATGTATAAAAATGCTGATGATTTATGTGGGTTTATTTTATATATCTTGCTACTTTGCTATAATTATTGATAATTTAAACTAACTTTTTTTAACCTTTACCTTCTGTCTTAGAATCAATACTGTGTATTAGGGCTAGGCAACAGTGGTTAAATGACCAGCCTAGAGACACAAAGCTAGTTGTCTGAGGTCAAATTTGAACCCAAGACAACACCCCCTCCCCATCTCTAGGACTGGCAGTCAATCCACTAAACCTCCTACCTCTCCCCTTCAACTAACTTTTTAGTTGAATCTCTTGAATTTTCCACATATACCATTATGTCGTCTACAACCAGAGATACTTTTATTACTTCTTTGACCAGTCTGATTTTTTTAAACTTCTTTTTTCTTCTCTTATTGTTATTGCTAGGATTTCTAATAATATGTTAAATAATAACATTCACGGACATCCTTGTTTTGTTCCTGATCTAAGTGGGAAAACTTCTAGTTTATCATCATTATAAATAATACTTGCCAATGGTTTTAGATGCTTAATATCATTTCATGAAAAAATCCACTTATATATATATGCTTTCCAGTATTTTTAATAGAAATGAGTGTTATACTTCGTCAAATACTTTTTCTGCGTCTATTGATATAATCATATGGTTTGTTATTAATGTAATCCATTATGTTGATGGTACTCCTTATATTGAATCATCCCTATATTCCTGATATAAATCCTGTTTGGTCTGTAAAGATTAAAATTAGGGAATATTGGGGAGACTGAGGCAGGTAGAAATTGGTTTCTCTCTGCAAGGAGTATTATATTTTTTTAGAGGTTTATTAAGGATTAAGGATTTAAGAATATACAAGTAAGAAACATGTGCCTAGGCCAGAGGCCTAGACAAAATAACCTCACATCGTGGAAGAGACACATCTGCTCCAAAACGGAAGTCCAAAAGAGAGAGAGAGCCCAAAAACCTTTGCCACCAGCTTAAATCCTTCCTCGATCTCGGCCCACCTCAGAATTCCCGTGAGATTACAAAGCATTTTGGGGAAGTGGAGCAAAGGCTTGTGGGGATTGTAGTCCTGTATTCGAGTCTATTTTTTACATAAACTGTAAAGGGGAATCTTAAAGCACACTGGGAAAAAGGAATTAAACACCTCAAAAGATGGTATAGATGGTTGGCTAAGGTTTTACGTAACCTAGCCGGGTTAAGGTGTCCTCCCCAGAGACAAAGAGAGGTTAAATGATAGTTGACAAGAATTGGCTCAACCCAGTCAAAGTAAACCCTCTCTCTCCAGGATAAACCCAAAATACTGCTTCTCCCCTTTATGATTTTACTTCTCAGTGAATCATAAATTTATTTACATGCAGTGAACAAGGATAGGGTAGGAAAGAGGATGTAGGTTTCCCTGAACTAAAGAAGCAAGCATCGATGTCCAGTCTTGTCAGTTCTCGGCTAAAGCCAAGGCCAATTTGATTCTCCTCTCTACCTCAAGGTTTTCTATGCTGTCTAATACTAGGCTAATCCACGAAAGAAATAAGTCTCCAGATATTAAGTGAAACAGGTAAGAAATCAGGAACTAGGAGTGATTCTGTCTCCCTCAGGGAAGTAATCCCTGAAGTCAACTAAACAGTACAAATCAGCTCCCTCATTGGTCTTCTTCTTCACATAACAGAAAGATTTCTGGACTCTGTAGGTCTCAGGTTCAATAGGAAATCCTTGGCAGGAGTGGGTATCACTTCCAAGAGGTGAAGTAAGGATCTCAGAGTTACCTCTCTCCTCAGAGTTCAGGGGCAACTCCTCCCTTGGCTGGCAATTCAATTTCCAGACCAAGCCCCTTCTCCAAGATTCTAATAATTCTAAGCAGGTTCTCCTGTCAATCACTACTCCACCGCATTCCATAGCATTCCCTTGATACCTCATTTCTTTTGCCAAAATACTCTCTCATTACAATGTATAATCTTCATGACATATTGTTGTAGTCTCCTATCTAGTATTTTATTTTGGATTTTTGCATCCATATTCATTAATGAAATTCATATATAACTTTATTTCTCTGTTTTTGCTATTTTCTAAAAGGAGTTTGGTGAAATTCTTTCTGTACCTGTTATTTCAAATAATTTATTTAATGCTGGAATTAGCTCATTTTAAAATATTTGCTAAAATTCACTAATCCAGGTTCATTTATGGCCTATTCAATTTAAGCTAACTTCTAAAACAAGGTATAAATGCTATTTCTAAAATACTGATTAGCAATGGATTTTTTTAATGCTGCTTCTCAACCTTCTGATCATGTGGAATATCTAACCATTTCTTACATTATTTTATACACTTGAATTTGAAAAGGGAAACAGTTTATTTCAAGTATAGCATTAAATAACAAGGGATCAAATCCCAGAATCTGGATTCTGTATTATGAGTACCTTTTAGATGCATTACCAAGCAGTTATCACACTTCTTACACACACACACACACACACACACACACACACACACACACAGAAACAAAGTATTTCTTACCACATGGTCTAATTCTTCTAAAGTTCTACAGTTTAACAAGGCAGTTAACAATGATTCTGATAGTTTCCCTTCTTTTTTAATCTTCTGGATTGTGGCATGAGTCTTCTTTGCAACAGTCCTAAAAAAAATGAAAACCTTTTATTACTCAATAATCATGCATTCCAATAACTTTGTCTTTGTTTGTAAATCATTGTTGTCACAGTACTTACTCCCTTGTGGGATCCATTGCAAAGGTGAAGGAGCAAAGTAGTTTGCCTCTTACAATAGCAATTCTCCATCTCAGACTGTTTTCTTTCCAGCTACTCTTTTCTAACCCTACCTTAAGAATAGCACTGCCAGGGTAAAATGTTCCAGACAAGGAATTACTGATCATTAAAAAAAACAGGAGTCCAAGTTTATAAAAATTAAAAGCACCAAGCACCAAGCAAAGGAGAGAAAGACAGTGTGTATAAAGACTATTTCTGCCAACAGGCACAGATTGTACCTTCTGTTCTTTCTCCTTATAGGACACCTGAAAGTCAAATAGATTTGAATGGTTTTTCTTGATCAGGTGCCATAATACAAATATACCGAGATGCTCCAATTTGAATTGGCAGAGCCCTACTTAGGAGCTTCTTTATTTTTTTTTTAATTTCCATATTATACATTTTTGTAAGTGAATAATCTTATATAAAAAAACCCCAAACATATGCCCAAATAAACAAGTGACAAATCACATGCTTTCATCTGCATTCCTACTCAAACAGTTCTTTCTCTGGAAATGGATAGCTATCTTTTTCATAAGTCCCTCAGAATTGTTTTGGATCATTATATTGCTCTTATTAGCAAAGTCTACCATATGTGATTTTTCCACAATATTGATGTCAAAGTAGCTTCTTTAAATAAAAAAATTGAAGGGACTGAAGATAGAGCCACAATGGAAGATTAGGGGCAATCATCCAGCTGAATTAACCCAACATTCCCCTACAAAATTACCCATTTTATATAATGCCTCTAATGAAATTTTGGAGCAGTAGGGCCAAGAAAAAGTGTCATACATTTTTTCTTACTAAGAAAACATAAGAGGTCTAAGCCACTATCTCTCTCTCTCTCTCTCTCACTATATATATATATAAACTACCATAAATCCCATTCTATTTTAGTAATTCATTTTGGGATTTAGAAATTAAATCCCTGGCAACCACCAATTAAATATTCAAGTCCAATGTGAATTTTAGATTTACTCCACCCTCTTTAGTCTAACAAAACACATCAGTCTACACCCATACTTAAGGATTAAGTGTTAAGAAGGATGGCCTATGACAGACATGTGCTAGCAAATGACAAATCAGAAACTGGCAGACCCCCTGGGCTCTCCTAAGTCAAGCTTAAGCTACCATTGGTTCATGTTAGATGCAGGAAGTGATGTAAAAACAGTCTATTTCACATCACTTCCTCTCTCTGGCTCTTTTCGCGAAGAGGTGGCTCTGGCTCTTGTAGCGGAGAGGTGGCTGGAGGCAGCATGCTGAGCATCTTGGCATCTTGGTGTGGCTTCAGCTATTGTCCGGCTTTTGGCGGTGAGCATCCTTGATACAGTAACTGGGAGAAGCTTAATATCATAAGTCGGGTGAGGTGTCTCCTCTGAGCTCTCTTGGAGTTTAGGCTGATTCCTTTTTCCTTTACCTTCCAAAACACTATCCTCTTAGAAAGCCTCTAATCTTCTGAGGAGTCCTCATGGCAGAGGTCTTTGAACTCCCCCTGGCACAAACTAAGGCAGAGAAATCCTATCTCCTTTTCCCTATCTCTTCTTAATTCCTTCCCTCTATATTAATTAAACCACCATAAAATTTCCAAACTGATTTGAGTATTTTATTTGGGATTTGAATTAAACCCTGGCGACCAATTATATTCAGTCTCAAACCTAAAATTTACAATTACACCAACCATAACATAAATTTAACAAATTTGGTGACCACGTTGGTTGTGATGAAATACCTTCAATCTTCTTAACTTCCCTAAACTTTTTCTTTACTGTGACTAACCTTAAGTCAGCATTTATTAGCTTTTTTTGATCAGCGGTAGAAGTAAATTCAAATTTGTTTTTCTTTTTTCCTTAATTTAGATAGAACACAGTTATTTTAATCTCAGCAACAGGGCCCTAAGGTCCTAGCTGGGAGGGGAGGGGGGGCGGTTTCTAAATCTCCCTTGCCTTAGGGAACAAACAACCCAATTAGCTGAACCTCACTGACAATACTAATTGACTGGAGTGTTCTTAACTATCAGTGACAAAAACCTGGAGAAAGGAGCCCTGCTAGAGAGAGTGGTTATATTAAAGTTTTAGCCTTATCTCCCTCTGCCCTATCACCCAGAAAAATTAATTGGATTAAAACTTTGAAAAGGACCACACCCAAACATGTAAAAAAATGTGGTTAGGGCCAGCACACAACTTAAATAACAAATGGCTTTTCAGTAAAATAACCAAAATTGGACAAACATTGTTCTTTGTCTATTTCATAATGCCAGAGAATGTATGGCACTGGCTATATATTCCTCACTGCTCCCGGTTGGGATTTTAATTGTTGAAGCTGCAATATTGTATTTATTTTTCTCTAAGAGAAACCTGGAAAATACCATACATAAGTTAGAGAATCATATAGGAGAATTGTGTCAGTCTCCCCTTGAAAAACCCATTTCCCAGTCAAACCGACCAATTGTTTCTTCTACTACTCAACAAAATGCTGAACTAAAAACTCGAATTGAGTTTATAGAAGAATGTTTAGGGGAGATCATGGCTTTTATAAAAAACAATGAAGTGAATTTAAAACCACCCCAGAGTAGAAGTGACTTATCTCTCCATACTTCCTCATTATCAGAATCTCTGTCCCAACCTACTCTACACAATATGGCTCCTAATTCTCAAACCATTCCCTCCCCTACCCAACTCCCTGGATGAACTGCATAAAAACTTTGCATTTTTGACACACTCTTAAGGAATAAGAGGAAATTCCAGGTGCTGTCCAGAAATGATGGACTGAGTCAATCACAGTTTGGGTGGCATAATGTCCCTTTGTATGTATGGCATTGCACAGGTGATAGAATAAAGATGTAGGCAAGATGAGTTTTTCAAGCTCTGAGAACCACATGCCTCTTATCTGTTTTGCTCCTAGATTTTCCTTCTATGACAGAAATTTCTTGTTTGTTGTAGGCTTGAGTTAAGATTGTCCTCTTCAAGTGAGAAATTCAGAACATGGTTTGGTCCAAATCTCGCCCCATATTTAGCTGTTACATAGGCTGTATGGTTCCCTTGGGATATTCTACTTCTTCTAACAGTATATGATTTAGGGTTTAGATTTTAAAAGATTACTCTGTTACAAAAATGAATAATATAGAAATAGGATATAAGTGATAATATGTGTATAATCCAGTGGAAGTGCTTGTCAGCTCTTGGAGGGAGGAGGGAAGAGGGGAGGGAGAAAACATGAATCATGTAACCATAGAAAAATATTTTTAAAATAAATAAAATTTTTAAAAAGAATTCAAGTCATTCCCCAATTAATAAATGATCAAAGTAAATAGGCAGTTATCAGAAGAAGAAATCAAAGCGATCTACATTCATGTGAAAAAATGCTTTAACTCACTCCTGGTTAGAGAAATGCAAATTAAAATAAATCTGTGATACCACCTCACACCTCTCAGATTAGCTAATATGATAGGGAAGGGAAGTGATAAATGTTGGAGAGGATGTGGGAAATTGAGACACTAATGCACTGTTAGTGGAGTCATAGACCAAGTCAACCATTCTGGAAAACAATTTGGAACTACACCCAGGCATAGCCTCTGACTCTGCCATACCAGTAGTAGGTCTTTAACCCAAAAATATTGAGGAAAAAAAAAAGGGAGAAGGATCTATACATACAAAAATGTTTATAGCAGTTCTTTTTTGTGGTGGCAAAGGTTAAAGCGATGGCTAGGCTACTTGTGGTATATGATTGGAATGGAATACTATTACAAAATTTGGAACTCAAAACTTTAAAGACAAATTCATTTTTACATGTAGTTGAAAAAGATAAAATATATTTTTTAATGACATGGGGAGTGATCTCAGAAAAACATAGTGAGAATTATATGAAATGATGCAAAGTTGAAGTGAGAAGAACTAGGTGATCATTGTGTATAGTAATAGCAATGTTGTAATGATGGTCAACTGTAAAAGAATTGGCAACACTAAGCAACACCAACCAAGACAATTGCAAAGAACTTAGATCAAAAAATTTTTATCCAACACCAGAGAACTGATAAACTTCAAATGCAAAATGAAGCACAATATTCCCATTTTTTTCTTTCTGTTTTTGAAATATATTTAATATGGAAATATGTTTTGCATTATTTGCATTATTTCCCATTACCACTCTCAGGGAGTGAGTAGAAGGGAGAGATATGTAAAGATTAAATTAACTTTCCCCTGATTTGTGAAGATTAAGTTAACTTCCCTAACCATTTTTAGATTTAATCACCAAAAGCATAAGCATCCCACTTACTCATTAAGTGGGAGAGGTCTGTGGCCCACATGTACAATAGTGGGTGATGAGTCAGAATCAAACTAACTGCCCTCTGGCAGTGAAGGAAGGCAGAGTAAGTGACTCAAAACAAAGTGTCTGTTTAAAAGGGAGTTACAACTTCCTGCATGCAGTTCTACTTGGAGCTCTACTTGGATTTCGTCTTCTTCTGGAGTTTCGAGTTAAAAGTTGGAGGCTGGTGAAGAATCTGCTGACTGGACCCAAGAACCTGTACTTGGTGAAAATGTTCTTAAATCTCTCCCTTTGGACTGACACATGGTGAATGAAAGGGCTGACTCCTTTCCTGGATTTTCTGAAGAGACTAGCCTCAGGAGAGACCTATCCTCTTCAGAGAGGCTCTCTGTATTCCCAGATCTTTAGTTCAAGGCCAAAGCTTCTCCAGCTAAGTCCTGCCTGGGTTGAGCCAGGAGTCGAAACACTTAAATACTTAAAAAGCAAAATACTTAGAGCTTAGGCTAGATATCTTACCCTATCTTCTCCCTGACTTCCTACTTCTCTCTTTCTACATTTTGTAAAAAATTGTTAAATAAATCTTTGGAATTAATTAGATTCCTGGCGACTCTAATTTTAAAATAATCCAGTCCAAACTTTTTTATTAAAAAGCCCTTTTTCCCCTTTACGATTATTTGGCTGACCACATCGGTTGTGACAAAATACTCTCAATCTTCCTCATTTTCTTGACTTTTCCTTTACTTTTGTTACTATCCCTAAGTCAGCTTTTAATAGCTTGTTTGAGGCTACATTTCACAGCTGCCAGAGAGGTAAGTTCAATTTTTTTTCTTTTTTCCCTTAAAAATAAATAGAATCTTAGTGGATGGACGCTGAGGTCCCACCTGGGGAAACTGTTCCCAAATACCACCCCTCATAAAACAACCCATTTAGCACACCCTCAGGTTTTTCACTTGGAGAGGATGTCTATCTTTCAATTACTTTACTGGCAGCAAATAGGCTGTTTATTCATTAGTTTTTTGAGGACAAAAATCTGGGGAAAAGCTTTCACTCCCTTCTCAAGAAAGTAATCTTGCTCCACCAAAACAGAATTTCATCCTACAATCTCCAAGAAAACAAAACTAAACAAAATAAAACTGCAATTGATTTTTTATTAGAGTGATGATTAAGCTAAAGTTTTAGCCTTTTATTTACCCCTTAAAAATCTACTTTCTTTTTTCCAAATCCCACGTCTCTAGAGTTAACTTAAGTGAGAAGTAAAACCTTGAGAGATCAGTCAGGAAGAGCAGTGTTAAAGTAACAACAATAAAACACTAGTGCTTTTTTTCCTTAAGAGGCTTTCACAGCCCAAATAAGGTAAAAATACTTTATAAAAACCTTTTTTTTTTTGCCCCAGGCCATACAAAAAAAGCAGACACATTTCAAAAGTTTAGTAAAATTTTGCTGAAACAAAGTGAATAATATTCTAAAACAAAAAGAATACATTACTCCAGCCTTTTGAATATGAAGAACAAGAGGAAAGAATCAAAATTCTGATCAAGTGTAAGAGCGCTATGGCGCAGGTGCCTTCTAGCTCTAAACAGTACGATACTAGAGTTAAAATGAAATGTATATCCCACATTATGCAAGTAAATATTTTTATGTAAAAAATATAAACACTATATCTAATGGATAAGAACTTATCACTGACCTTGGTTATGAAAAAAACTTCTGATTAAAAAAATGTGTAATGCTAAAAATACAAGAACAAAATATCTATTTCCATTGTATCCTTGTTGAATAAGAAAATTAGAAAATACTGAACATACTAATCACAAACTCTATTTGCTGAAATCTTTAGGCAAAAGAACAAGGAACAAGGAATAAATCTTATTCCCCCTCATTTTCAAAATGCTATAAATATTAAGTATTTTATTTAATTAAGAAAATTATTTGATGTAAGCCAAAAGTTTGCATGTAAAATTAAGTTTTGGATTGAAATAGATATTTCTAAATCCCCTGTTGGCAACCCTATTTCTTTCTTTCTGTCCATCTAAAAAATCCCACCTTCCTTTCATTTACCCATCAATGCAACTCTTTTTATAAGCTCCTTACCTCAATTCCTCCAGGGCTTGCTGAACTTCTCGCAAGGCATCAGCATCAAGATTGTTAATGAGTTCTTTTCGGTAACGGGCAATGAAAGGAATTGTATTGTCATCATTAAAAAGGCATATGATATTAGCACATACCCAAGGTTCAATACTGGTCCTTTCTGATAAAACCTAAAAAAGATATAAAAAGAGAAATTTCAAAACTCAAAATCTTGAAATATAACTATTTTCTATTAAATTTTAAGTAACTGTGGGCAACTGGGTAACTCAGTGGATTGAGAGTCAGGTCTAGAGACAGGAGGTCCTAGGTTCAAATCTGGCTTGAGACATTTCCTAGCTGGGTGACCCTAAGCAAGTCATTTAACCCCCACTGCCTAGCCCTTATCACTCTTCTGCCTTGGAACCAATACACAGTACTGAATCTAAGAGAGAAAGTAATGGTTTAAAAAAAAAAGAAAAGAAATTTAAAGTAACCAATAAATCTTTTTTTTTGACCAAACATGTAGTTATTTAGAAACTTTTTGCTGATTTTTTAAAATGGAAATACCACCTATACTCCACAATAAATATGCACAATTGCTCTGTTAGTGCAAATGTGAACTGGTACAATCATTCTGGAGAGCAATATGGAACCATACCCAAAGAGCTAAAAAACTATGCACACCCTTTAACTGTGAATTTTAAAACTACTCTACCCTACTCACACTGTACTTTAGAAGATTTGATTTAGCTGGAGATACTTGGTCTAACAGAATCAGGTTTTGGGAACTCTACATTGCTCCAACCTACTTAGTTTTACCCAGAGAGGTGACTCTGGCTGGCAACGTGCTAAGCATTCAGACATCTTGGCGTGGTGGCAGCTATTTGTCTAGGTTTTGGCGCTGAGTTTGCCCTTGGGCTAATTCAGGTTCAGGCATCTTGGCTGAGCCCTCTTGGAATTCAGGCTGATTCCTTCCTCTTTTATTCTCCAAAATCTTATCTTCCTAGAGCCTCTAATCTTCCCCCTGGCACTAGCCAGGTGGGAGAAATTCTACACCCTTTCCTTCTCCCTTCTTCTTAATTTCTTTCCACTATATTAATTAAATCACCATAAATTTCCAGCTGACGTGGGCATTTTTTTTTTATTTGGGATATCCATGGCGATCAAATAATTAATATAGTTTAGGTCACAACCCTAAAATTATCCTTTACATAACTCAGCTTTTTCTAGGAGAATTGGAAACTGAGGGAGTATTCATTAACTGGGGAATGGCTGAACAAGTTGTGGCATATGGTTGTAATAAAAACTATTATACCATAAAAGAAATGATGAATAGGATAAGTTCAGAAAACTGGACTTTTATGAACTGATGCAAAGTGAACAGAACCACGAGAACACTGCTTATAGTAACAGAAATACTGTCTGATGATCAGTTGCAAAGAACTAAACTATTTTTTTCCTTTATTTTTTTTTAATTTAGTCAATTTAGAACATTATTCCTTGGTTACAAGAATCATATTCTTTCACCCCCTCCCCTCCCCCACCCTTCCCCCCATAAGTGACACGCAATTCCACTGGGTATTACATGTGTCCTTGATTAGAACCTATTTCCATGTTGTTGATGTTTGTACTGGGATGATCATTTAGAGTCAACATCCCCAATCATATCCCCCTCAACCCATGTAATCAAGCAGTTGTTCTTTTTCGGTGTTTCTACTCCCAGTTTATCCTCTGAATGCGAATAGTGTTCGTTCTCATAGATCCCTCCAGGCTGTTCAGGGTCACTGTATTGCAACTAATGGAGAAGTCCATTACATTCGATTGTACCACAGTGTGTCAATCTCTGTGTACAATGTTCTCCTGGTTCTGCTCCTTTCACTCTGCATCAATTACTAGAGGTCGTATCAATTCACATGGAATTCCTCCACTTTATTATTCCTTTCAGCTCAATAGTATTCCATCATCAACAGATACCACAATTTGTTCAGCCATTCCTCAATTGAAGAACATTCCCTCATTTTCCAATTTTTTTGCCACCACAAACAGTGCAGCTATGAATATTCTTGTAAAAGTCTTTTTCCTTATTATCTCTTTGGGGTACAAACCCAGCAATGCTATGGCTGGATCAAAGGGCAGATTAGTCTTTTAGTGCCCTTTGGGCATAGTTCCAAATTGCCCTCCGAAATGGTTGGATCAATTCACAACTCTACCAGCAATGCATTAATGTCCCGACTTTACCACATCCCCTCCAGCATTCATTACTTTCCATTGCTGTTAAGTTAGCCAATCTGCTAGGTATGAGGTAATACCTCAGAGTTGTTTTGATTTGCATCTCTCTGATTATAAGAGATTTAGGACATTTTTTTCATGCGCTTATTAATAATTTTTATTTCATGTCCCTTACCCATTTATCAATTGGAGAATAGCTTGATTTTTTGTACAACTGATTTAGCTTGTTATAAATTTGAGTGATTAGATCTTTGTCAGAGGTTTTTGTTATGAAAATTGTTTCCCAATTTGTTGCTTCCCTTCTAATTTTGGTTGCATTGGTTTTGTTTGTACAAAAATGTTTTAATTTCATGTAATCAAATTGATTTATTTTACATTTTATGATTTTTTCTAACTCTTCCTTGATCTTAAAGTCTTTCCTTTGTGAACTTTAAATTACTCCACCCTAATTAGATCTTACTTTATGGTGAAGATAAAGTTGTAAACTCCTTGGATTAAACAATGAAGGTACTTAGTTCTTACTTTATAGTGAAGCTAGAACTTTAAGCTAAGTCTATTTTAAGATCTTAATACAAAAAGGTCTTAAGTAACTAACAAAAGGTGAACTTAAAGAAGTGTTAAGTAACTCAAAAGATATAGTCTAATCAAAGAAGATGAGAACTAAAGAATGGGCAGTCCTAGAGAAAAGCCTCTGATGTGATTAGTAGACGTGAAAATTTAGAGAAGGGGACACAAGAGTAAAAGGCCTATATATTTGGCTCACTTCCTCTCTCTGGTACTTTTGGCGGTGGAGAGGTGGCTGGTGGCAGAGTGTTGGGCCTTTCGGCATCATGGCGTGGCTCCAGCTATTGTCCAGTTCACTGGTGAGTTTCTGACTGAGTTTTTCCTCCTTCACTTTCCAAACTTTATCCTCTTATAGACCTCTAATCTCCTTCAGAGACCTAGCAGCAGAGATCTTAAACTCCCTCTGGCACAGACCAGGCAAGAGAAAGCCTATGCCCTCTTCCCTCTTTCTTCTTAAAAGCCTTCCCTTTATATTAGTTAAAATTACTATAAATTTCCAGACTGACTTGGGTATTTTATTTGGGATTTTTTCCCTGGCGACCAATTAATTTAGATTTTAAGTCACAACCCTAAAACTATCTCAACACCTTTTCCAAAGATCTGACATGTATACTATTCTGTCTTCACCTAATTTACTTATAGTTTTCTTCTTTATATTCAAGTCATTCACCCATTCTGAGTTTATCTTGGTGTAGGGTGTGAAATGAAAGAACTAAACTATTATCAACAAAACAAGGTTCCAAGATAACCACAAGGACTCATGAAAAAAAAAATTGTTTTTAAAAAAACCACTATCCACAGCTAAGGAAGAAACTGTTGGAATCTGATTGCAGATCAAAGCATGCCATCTTTCATTTCATTTCCTTCATGATTTTTTTACTGTATGTGATATGTGTCTTCAGTCACAACATGAGGAATATGAAAATACTCATTGCAATGGGTATGTATGGGGTGTTCAGGGAGGGGTAGTATCTCTGGTATGGAGGGCTTGTCGTGCCCTCCTAGGGCAGCTCTTCAGCCTCTGACCCTCACCTGACACCCAGCTCTCACTTGTGGCTCCTAGTAGCTGCTGCTAGCATGCGGCAGTGGCCACACCCCGGGCAACAGCTTCAACAGGCCAGTTAAACCTTGTGAGGGTAGCCATCGGGTCGTAGACCCCTGGTGAACTAAGGCTTTGCTCACCCAGCATGTGAAGACTGCTACGGCCGAACAGTCGGAAGAAACCAATAAGAAGGTTCAATGGCTGAGAGGGCGACGCAGCAAAGCACTATGGAGTGCTTAGGGCGTGTTGGAGCACAAAAGACAACACGGCCATCCAATGCAGCTGAGGCCAAGTCTCCAGGTGTAACGATTTTTCGTGACAATGGACCCAGGCTTCCAATGCCGAGAGAGTGGGACTGTCTCTGTGCATCATCTTTTCCACTTAAATCTCCTTCACGCACGAGTGTTTTTGTGCACACTCATCAACATCACAGATGAAAGCGCACAAAGACAGTCATCCTCGGTTACCAAGAGACAACTACTACATTGCAATGAATGCAATAGTATAACCTATATCAGATTATTTACCACCTCAGAGATGAAAGAATCTGAATTCCAAACTCTCAGAAAGCAATTGTCAAAAATTCTTTCTACACTATCCAAATTCAGAGAAAGAACTGTAGGAGTAGAAACACAGAAGAAAAACAACTGCTTAATCACATGGTTGGATGGGGATATGATTGGGGATGTAGACTCTAAATGATCACTCTATTGCAAACACTAATAATGTGGAAATAGATCTAGATCAATGATACATGTAAAACCCAGTGAAATTGCTCATTGGCTACCGTAGTGGGGAGAGAGAAGGGTAAGGAGATAACATGAATCATGCAACCAAGGGAAAATATTCTAAATTAATTAAATTTTTTTAATTCTTTCTACAAGTAAATGAAAAAAATTAAATTTAATAAAAAAGAAAAAAAAGATACTGTCAGCCCTACCTCTCAGGGGTTGTTTTTTTTTTTTTTTAATTATATATTGGAAGCTAGCTAATAAGACCCCTTTGTTACAGGACTGCATAACCCAACTAACAAAGGTTATCTCTCTCAGCAATAAATAAATATGCATAATTACTGGTATAACCACAACTGCTTTGATCTTTTAAAACCAGATCTAAAATATTTTGTGCAATCTTTAAGGTTAGAGAGCTCTATAAAAAATACTGTATTAGGATACAGGAGGTTTGGAGAGAAGTATATGTGGGAGAAGGGCATAAAAAAATTGTGAAACATCTTTCAATTATTGTTGTTCAGTCATGTCATGTCAGACTCTTTTTAACCTTGTGGACCATATGGTCCATGAGGTTTTCTCAGCAAAGACACTGGAGTGGTTTGCCTCTTCCTTCTCTGGTAGATTAAAACAAAGGTAAAGTGACTTGCCCAGGATCACACATCTAGGAAGTGCTCTCTATCCACAGTGAACTTTAAAGCTACTCCACCCTACTCAGACTATACTTTAAAAGATTTGATTTAGCTATTTCCTGATTGTAAGAATGGGATACTTGGTCTAACAGAATCAGGAATGTCTTGGGAACTTTACATTTCTCCATCCTACCTAGTCTCACAAGGTCAGGAATGTCTACACCCATACTTATGGATTAAGTATCTAGGAGGATGGCCTTTGATAGACATGTGCAGAAACAGCTGACAGACCCTTGGACTGTCCTAGGTCAAGCTAAGCTACCATTGGCACAAATAAGATGCAGGAAAGTGACGTAAAACCGTCTACATAGGGCATGTCACTTCCTCTCTTCCCTCTCTTTCCCCGGAGAGGTGAATCTGGCTGGTGACTTCCTGTGAGCAGACCTGGGCACCAGTTCGATCCTGGAACTTGAGCCTGGAGGAGCTCCTTCAAATACCTTCCTTGAGACGGTCTTGTGGTAAGTGATAAGACTGACTTCCTTTTCCCTTGGGCTCAGGGGAGGCCCCTTTGGCCAAGGCCTTTAACTCCTTCCTGGCTCAGCCTAAACCAGAGCAGTTTAAATTAACTCTTTCCTTTCTCCCTCTCTTCTCCTTAATTCCTTTTCTCTATATTAATTAAAATCACCATCATTTCCAGCTAACGTGGGTATTTTATTATTTGGGATATCCCATGGCGACCAATAATTGATTTAGATATTTAAGTCACAACTATAAAATTATCCTTTACAGCACTGAGGCATCTAGCAGCCTCCTCTACCTAGCTGCCTCCTATCTGAAGCCATTTGTTGTTAAATTGGGGAGGGGAAGATAAAAATTATCACTAAAAATTGTTATTTATATTTAATCATTTAATTTAAATTTATTTATTCATTTAATTTCTCTGATTTAATCATTAATAATTATTATTTGAGGGAGCCGCTGGGTAGCTCAATGGATTGAGAGCCAGGCCTAGAAATGAGAGGTCCTAGGTTCAAATCTGGTCTCAGACATTTCTCAGCTGTGTGACCCTGGGCAAGTCACTTAACCCCCATTACCTAGCCCTTACCACTCTTCTGCTTTGGAACCAATACACAGTATTGATTCCAAAATGGAAGGTAAGAGTTTTAAAAAATAATTATCATTATTTTATTTGTGGCAATATTGTCTTGGTTCTTCATTTTTTGCACATTTTAGGTGTTAATATAGTGGCAGCTAAGTGATTTAGGGAATAAAGAACCAGCTTGGAGTCAGGAAGACCTAAGTTCAAATCCAATCTCAGACACTTCCTAGTTGTGTGACCCTGGACAAGTCACTTTACTTCTTTTAGCCTTAATTCACTAAAAAAGGAAATGGCAAAACACTATAGTATCCTTGCCAAGAAACTCCATGGACTGTATGGTCCTCAATGAAGTCACAAAGAATCTGGAAAATAGTCATAAAATGTATAAGAAGAGACTTCAATTTAAAGGATAGATTATAAATGGCTAAGTTAGCCCTATAGGTTATATGTGGAAATCTCATTATTATGGGCAAAATCCTTATTTAAGCAGTTTCCAAATCTCACACGATAGGAAGCAACTAAAAAAGTAGAAACAACTAGATGATCCACCCCTGGATTTCTTAAATTTTTTTTTTTAATGTCATGGACCATTTAGTAGTCTGATCAAGTCAACAATTAGAAAAAGGACTAAGTAATTTTGTTGCTTTCATTTTTGTTTTTACAAGAATAATTTCATTTGATCCTCATAACATGCTAAAGAGATACTATTATCCCCTTTTAATACTTCAGGAAACTGAGGCAAACAGAGGTTCTGATTTGCATAGTTCACAGCCAATAAGTATCTTAGTAAGTATCAATAAGTACCTTATCAACTGAACATAGGTCTTCCTAACTCCGGGCTCAGTATTCTATCAGCTGCACCAAGCACTTAACCTGTGCCAGGCACTATAGATAACTAAAAAAGCCAAAAGAAAGAAACAGTCCCTGCTTTCAAGGAACACATATTCTAATGGCTCTTTTTGCCTATATCTGGCAGCCCATGTAATGGGAATGTCACTCTTACTCCTGAAAAGTGGGCACTATTTGTCCTCTGAGAAGAGCATGGCCTTCTGGGACCCCATAGGCCTGCCAGCAAATCACAGCAAGAAGCATGGAAAAGTGCATAATGGGCCTTTTGTTCATTTTTATACCAGGACCACCACCCCCAACCCCCGGACCAGGAGACAGACTTAAAGCCAAGTCACTTCCAATGCTGAGTACGTTTGTGGAAGAATTGTTGCAAGAAAGACTCAGAGAAGATTAACCTGGTGATATCACCATATTGGAAGGTTATGATTCTTCCAGATCAAAGAAGCAAAAGAATTATGAGGAAAAACCATTTTTGCAAATAAAAATCACCCAAAGTAAAACTCCCAATAAAGTGGGAGTGAGGGCAGCTAGGTAGCACATTAAATTGAGCAAGTCAGGAGGACCTAGGTTCAAATCTGCCTCAGATACTTTCTAACTATTTGACCCTAGGCAAGTCACTTAACTACAACTGCCGAGCCCTTCCTGCTCTTTTTTCTAAGACAGAAGGCAAAGGCTTTAAAAAATAAAATAAGGTAAGAGAGCGGGAATATAATCATCCTAGAAGAAACTTCAGTCTTGAGAATGTCTTGCTAGCACAACAAAGAGAATCTTTAGGAAAGAATCTCCATCAAAGTGACACGCAAATAGTTTCAAGGTATATTCAATGCAAAGAAAATGTTGTAATTATTCAAGGATGGTATTTTCTAAGTGTGAAAGAGGAGAAATCTATACAGTATAACTCAGTTATTACTGATTCATAAACTAAAAAATACAAGACATGTTGGTCAACAGAAAATTCATACTAGAGTAAATCCTCATAAATGTCATGAATGAGGAGAGTCCAACAACAGTGGATCCCTTAATTCTCATCAGAAAATTCATACTATAGAGAAACCCAACAAAAGCAATGACTTTAAGAGAGCATCTTGGATGAAAGAACACAATTTCCTCAACATTATATTAGATAAAAATCTTTTGAATCTAATGGATTGAGAATGTCTTCCACAAAGGTTCATACTTTTTTAACCATCAAAAGATTCCTACTGGAGAAAAACCTAATGGATGCAACAAACGTGGAAAGGCTTTTAGTCAGAGGACACAGCTCAGTGAACATCAGAAAAAATATACTGAGCTGGGTGGCTCAGTGGATTGATAACCAGACCTAGAGATGCTAGATTCAAATTTGGCCTCAAACATTTCCTAGCTGTGTGACTCTGGGCCACTTAACCTCCATTACCTAGCCCTTACCACTCCTCTGCCTTGGAACCATAAACAGTATTGATTCTAAGATGGAAGGTAAGGATTTTTTTTTTTAAGTCATACTGGGGTAAAACAATATGAATGTAATGAGCGTGGGAAATTCTTCCACTGCAACACAGAACTTAGTGACTATTAGAAAATTCATACTAGAGAAAAACTTTTAGTGTAACAAATGTAGAAAAGTCTTCTGTCAGGAAGCTTACTTCCTCAACTATCAAAAAATTCAAAGTGAACAAAAAAATTTATGAATGCCATGAATATGAGAAGCCTTCAGCCAGAGAGAAGAGCTTATTCAACATCAGAGATTTCATATGATGTAATGAATATGGAGAAACTTCTTATCAGAGTATGAATTCATACTGGTGAAAAACCTTATGAATGCAGTTGATAAGGAAAGTCCTTTCTGCTGGAGAGGAAGTTTTACTTACCATCAGAGAAGTCGCACTAGGAAAAAAATCTAATGATTGCAATGTATGTAAGAAGGTTTTCCATTAAACAGGCCACCTTTCTTGCCATCAGAAAATTCATCCTAAAGAAAAACTTTATGAATGCAATCATCATTAGAAGACCTTTAACCCTTTAACCAAAAATTACTTCTCTCTCAACATCTGAGGGTTCATACAGGAAAAATAATTTTGAATGTATTGAATGTGGGAAAGCCTTTTACCAGCATTCATCTCCTACTGACTATCAGCTAACTGATACTGGGGAAAAAAACTTATGAATGTAATACATAGAAGGCTTTCTGATGGAGAAGTCTTGGCATCAAAGACTTTACACTTTATGGGAAAAAACTATAACTGAAAAGTGATGCCCTCAATGTGAGAAGAACTTTAGCAAAAAGGTACAGCTTATTCAACATCAGAAACTTCATAATAGAGAAAAATTTTTATGAATATAATGAGTGAGGGAAAACCTTTTCCTATATCGCATACCTTACAAGACACTAGAGGGAATCAAAAATCAAGAAAGACCTAGTTACCATTTTATGTTACTTAAGGAATCATTCATTACATGACTAACATGTGCTACTATTATGCCAGCTGCTAGGGTTAAAAACACAAAATGAGGCAGTCTCCACACTCAAAAAGTATTGCAATCAATTAAAACAACTCTGGGGTACCTACCACCTTACACCTAGCAGATTAGCCAATATGAGAGTAAATGAAAATAATAAATGTTGATGGGGAAGTGGCAAAATTGGGACACTAATTGCATTGCTGGTGGAGTTGTGACTTGATTCAACCATACTGGATGGCAATTTGGAACTATACACAAAGTGCTTTAAAAGAATTCCTGCCCTTTGATCCAATCATACCACTGCTAGGTTTGAACCCCACAGAGATAATAAGGAAAAAGACCTATACAAGAATATTTACAGCCACACTTTGTGGTGGCAAAAAATTGGAAAATGAGGGGATGTCCTTTGATTAGGGAATGGCTGAACAAATTGTGGTATATGTTGGTGATGGAATATTATTGTGCTCAAAGGAATAATAAACTGGAGGAATTCCATGTGAACTGCAACAACCTCTAGGAATTGATTCAGAGTGAAAGGAGCAGTATATGGAGACGTATACAATGTGGTACAATCGAAGGTAATGGACTTTTCTACTAGCAGCAATGCAATGACCCAGAACAATCCAGAGGAACTCAGGAGAAACTGTGGAAATAGAAATGAAGAAGAACAACATATGATCGATCACGTGGTTCGATGGGAATGTGACTGAGGTTTTGATGTTAAAAGTTCACTCTATTGCAAATATGAATAACATGCAAATAGGTTTTGAACAACGATACATGTATAACCCAGTGGAATTGCTTGTCAGCTCAGGGAAAGGGGAAGGAAGAGGCAGGAGGAATTATGAATCGTGTAACCATGGAAAAATATTCTAAAAATATTTTTTTAAGTATTAAATTATATAAGGATTCAACATGCACACAGACATGTCAATATAATATATACTTCAAAAAAAGAGAAAAAAGAATATACATTTCAAATATGATTTGGAGGAGTGGGGAATAACTAATGCCAAAATCAGGAAATGGCTCCAATGAAGTGATACTTAAGAAAGGTGTGACAGGAGAGAAGGGTTCCAAGACAAATTAAGAAACTGTGTTCCAGACTTGGAAAACAGTCCATGGTAAGAGTAATAGATGGAGGATGCACATATATCACTCTGGGTGGAGTTTGCAAAGGGGGAAAATGTGCCAGAGGAACAAGGGCTTTAAATACCCAACAGAGGAGTTTGTCTTTTATATCAGAAGCAACAAGGGACCAACTTAGTACCTAGGTACTGTGAATTTGACAACTGTGTTGAAAATAGATTATAGAGGTGAGGAAATAAAATAGGAGGTTTCTGCAATAATGGACAGATGAGGAATTTGACTATTGTGCAAGGAAATTCTTGGTTTTCTTTGTCTATTCTGAGTTTGCACTTGTGAAAAGGGAATCCTTTGTTCTCTTTGCCTAGTTGGAGTTAACCTTTGGACTAACAATAACTCAAGTACCCTTACTTAAGTACCTAACTAGACTGAAGACTGGATTAACTCTCAAATATTTCTCAAGAATCCATACTATTCATAAAGCTTTGTATAAAATAAAAAGTTATAGGAGACACTACTAGCATGAAGGAACTTATCAATGTAGAAATGGCTTCATATTGAGGCCTGGAGTCAAGAAATTTTAAGTTCAAATACAGTCTCTAATACTTACTATCCATATCAACCCATTGGCCTCAGTTTCTTATCTATGAAGCAGAGATAATAAAAGCACCTACTTCTCAGAGCTGTTGTGAGAATCAAATCAGATAATAATTGTAAAGCATTTATCACACTGCCTGGCACACAGGAAGTGCTCTGTGTGTGTGTGTGAGTATCTGTGTGTAAATATATAATTAACTCATTCAGTCCATGCAATACATAATTTACTTATAGTCTAGGAAAAAGAGAACATAGTGTAATGAAAAAGTCCTGGAGTTGAGATCAGAAAATCAGGGTTCAAGGCCCTGCTGTAGAACAAACTCTATCATCTATAGTACAAGTTTCCTAATCAGCTGCATTCTCACTTGTTACACAGATCCTTACACTATACAATCCCAGACTGCAGGAACCTTATAAAGCTCAAATGAGATACAATTTATAAAATACTTTTAACCACAAAGTTGTAAATTTTTTAATTAAGAGTTTTATTATAACCAAAGAATTGGGGAATTTTAGTTCTGCCCCCTACTATTAATTCAAAACGTTGCTTAGGTCCAAAAATTGGAAGGTAAAGGGGGCAGCTGGGTGGCTCAGTGGATTGAGAGACAGGCCTAGAGATGGGAGGTCCTAGGTTCAAATCTGGTCTCAGATACTTCCTAGCTGTGTGACCCTGGGCAAGTCACTTAACCCCCATTGCCTAGCCCTTACCACTCTTCTGCCTTGGAGCCAAGACAGAAGTAATAATAAAGATAAAAAATGATGATAGAAGGTACAAGTTTTGCCCTGATCCATTTGTCAGAGAAGAAAATCCTTTCTTTGCAAGACCAAATTTCCTGAGTTTTTTTCTTTAAAATGTTTAAGCAAAAAAGGTTAATTATTTTTTAAGACTTAAATCATTATTTTGTACACAAGAGATCAAAATGGACTACAGCATATGCCATCTTTTGGTTATAAAGTCATTATTTTTTAATAATACAAATGTATTTAATTCCCAAAAAAACAATTCTTTTGAAGGATCAAGATGATAAATGTACCTATGTCTCAGGGGACTAGATGGTCCTGTTTGTATACTTTCATTCAATATAGGTTGCCCCCATTTCTTAGGCTCATATTAGACCAACCTGGTTTGTTAACAGTGCTCAACAGTCACCTTATATATTCCATTTTTCAAGACATTTGACTTCTAATCTGCCAAGTTTCAGTTGCTAAAATCTCCATTTAAAACTGTTTGTCAAGAATTCACCTTACTGGTACATGAACACTATTTACTGGTCAAAGAAGGTAACTAACAGGTTACAGAAAGCACAGAGTACAATGAATCATTTTTTTGCAATTTTGTATTCTGAGGCAATTTCCAAGAGTAAATAACTTCCAGAATTTTTTTCAACCCTTAAGCCCTTTCAACAGAAGAATCAAATGCAATGATGTTTTGTTTTCTCAGGTATATAACCAAGACTACCTACTTCCTTTAACGAAGCATCAAATATGTGCTCTTTCCCTAGTCACAATGAGCTACTTCTTATTTTTCTATGAAGAACAATATCCACAAAAATGTTCCAGAAAGAAATAAAAATCTCTGGATATAGCTGGAAAAGATTTCAGTCTGCTTCAAAAACTAGCACAAATTTGTATGCTTTTCAACCTCAACAGCTTTCTTTTTACAAAGCTCTTAACTCAGAAGGAAAAAAATTTGGATGGATATTATTTTTAATGATTTCTTGACTCCCTTATTATTTTTGACATTTACAAGTGAAAACAGCATCTCGATTATGTCCTCATATGATCTTATTACTACAATCTATTGGGAAGCTATAATTTTCAATTAGTCACATTATATCTTTATCAAAAATCAATTTCATGGGGCAGCTGGGTGGCTCGCAGTGGATTAAGAGCCAGGCCTAGAGATGGGAGGTCGTAGGTTCAAATCTGGCCTCAGACACTTCCCAGCTGTATGACCCTGGGCAAGTCACTTGACCCCCATTGCCTAGCCCTTACCACTCTTCTGCCTTGGAGCCAATACACAGTATTGACTCTAAGACAGAAGGTAAGGGTTTAAAAAATCAATTTCAGAGAATAAAAACAGCAAGAATCTCTGTCTACCTGCCAGTATCTTAAATAATAAACAAAAGATTTTTGAAGGCTTGAATAAAGAGCTTTTAAATATACTGTCTTAAGTGAAAACAAACTTCTGTGTCAGAAGCTCCCTTACAAGGTATGTAAAAATTACACTTGATCCACAATGCAATTCCAGATCTTAAAAACATTACCTGAAGCTGCAAAGTTAGTTATGACATTGAAAAAAAGTCACAGTTAAGTGAGCAAGAATTTATTTTACTTTAAATCCCCCAAAATTTTAAAACTGATTAAAACTATCAAAAATTCCCAGTAGATATAATTATCACTTTTATACTCTTAAATTTCTACAGTGAAATGAGCATGTCGATTTAGTATGCTCGACATGACCTCAAATATATTGGCAGACAGATACAGAATAAATAGCATGAGAATATTATCATTCACAATTTTTCTTAGTCTGCCCACTTTGCAGAATGGCAGAACAACAGAGGAGCTTTCCTATCCAAAGCCACAAAGTTATAGATGGCATGAAGATTCAAATTCATCCCCAATTCTGCTAAAACAACAAAGGTAATCCTTTTAAAGATCATAAAAATTAAAGAGAAGAGTGAGGAATGTCCAGGGAAATAGCTTATCAAATCTCTTCACCTCTAAAGTAGGCAAGTAAGTGAAATTCTTATTTGCATAAAAAGCAATTTCTAAATGATGATTTTTAGGCAAAACAGCAAAGTCGATGAAATCTGTCCTTGGTATCCTCTCACTTTCAAAGCTTTTCTATCAGCTCCTCTCCCTTATTCTTTAGGTATGCAGTATTATAATACTCTAGTCTGGCTATGCAAAAGCCCATTACTATCATGACCCTCTCCTCTACAGTTATGTCTCCCCTGGGCACACACTAGGATTCCCTTCACTAAATTTCCTATTCCATCCAAAAGTTAAAGCAGAGACCTTGAAATAAGACTGACAAAGAATACTTGCCCCTCAAGCCAATATGTGATAAAGAGTTCTGCATCCTACAAATTTATAGATTCAGAGCTTGTGTTCTGATTTTGCTTTTTCTTCATTATTTACTTAATATAGTGCCTTTTTTTTTAAACCCACCAAATCTTGGCTGAACTAAGAGAAAAAAAAGGAGTTCTTTGTGTCATGTACCCCTTTGGCAGTCAGGTAAAACTTATGGACTCCTTCTCAGATGTTTTTAAATATATAAAACAAATTACACACAATTAAGAAGGAAACCAATTATATTGAAATACAGGTACTGAAATTTTTTTTTAAACAAGTTCATGAACCTCAGCTTAAGAAACTTGGTCTAAAATCTAGTGAAGACAATGAGGTAGGTACAGCATCACAATGATAGGAGCAACCTGCCAGAAGAGTCTGAGTTGCTGGCACTATCACTAAGATGAAAATTAAGGCTATACAGAATAGAGAATTAGCCACGAATGCCAATTCCTTTCTCTTTTCAGTATTACATATTATATTTATCTAATTATAACCCTGGAACACTGTCCCTCTTCCACCAAAAGAAAAAGAAATCTTTAAAACTTCCTTGAAAATAGATACTTCATACAAAGAAAATAACAATTTGCTTCATTAGTCTAAAAAAGAAAAAAATTCATTTCACTCATGTCTCTTCATGAAGAACCTAGCTAATAAAGGGTGGCTAGGTGGCTTAGTGGATAGAGAGCCAGGCCTACAGTTGGGAGATCCTAGATTCTAATGTGGCCTCAGATACTTCCAAGCTGTGTAATCCTGGGCAAGTCACTTATCCCTAATTGCCTATCCCTTAATACTCTTCTGTAATGGACTGATACTTAGTAGTATCAACTCTAAGACAGAAGATATGGTTTAAAAATAATAATAATAATAATAATAATAATCCAGCTAACACAAAGAACAGGCAAATTTGTGGTGTCCATTTGCAGTCTGAAGTCACAAGCTTACTTCAGAAGAGACAATAAACAGAAACCTGTATCCAAGAACTATAGGGCTCTACTCCCCTCATTCCACTACATGGGAACCCTCTTAGCTCCCAAATTTCCCTATGTTATTTTTCACTACACTGTTATTTATTAACTTTACATTATACTCCATGTATTTTTATATATACTTATCTCACCAATTAGAACATAAACTCAATGCAAATAGGAATCATTTCATTATTTATACCTGTAACCTAGCACCATGCCTACCACATAGTAGATGCTTAATACTTGTCTAAAACATAAACTATATTTCTTCCTAAATCCTTCCCTTCCTCCTAACTTTCCTCTTACTGTCCAGGACATCATTATCCTCCCAGTCAACCAAATTCACAACCTAGCTTATCCTCAATTCCTCACTCTCTCTGTCACTCTACTCCATTTCTGATCTATTGCCAAGACCTGTCTATTTCACCTGAACTTCTCATTGTGTATGTCCCCTTTTCTCTTCTAACACTACCACCATCCAGGTACTGGTCCTCATTTACTGTAAGGATAACTTTAGGGTTGCAACCTAATCTAAATTAATTTTGGTTACCAGGGAATGTCCCAAATAAAATACCCAAATCAGTTTTTTTTTAATTATGGTGGTTTAATTAATATAAAGGGAAGGAAATAAGGAGAAGGGAGAGGGAAAAGGTGTAGGATTTCTCCCACTTGGCCTGTGCCAGGGGGAGTTCAAAGACCTCCGCCAAGAGGTCTCTGAAGAAGATTAGTGGCTTTCTAAGAGGATAGTGTTTGGAAGGTAAAGGAGAAAGAATCAGCCTAAACTCCAAGAGGGCTCATGGAAGATGCCTCACTTGACCTAGGCTACTCAGCTTCCTCCAGTATGTTATCAAGGAAAACTCACCACTAAACCCGGACAATAGCAGCCGCCACCCAAGATGCCAAAATGCTCAGCACGCTCCACCAGCCACATCGCCACCAAAGAGGCCAGAGAGAGGAAGTGATGTGAAATATATAGACAGTTTTTACATCACTTTCCTGTGTCTCACATAAACCAATGGTAGCTTAAGCTTGACTTAGGACAGCCCAGGAGTCTGTCAGTTGTTTCTGATTTATCATTTGCTAACACATGTCTATCATAGGCCATCCTCCTAAATACTTAATCCTTAAGTATGGGTGTAGACATTCCTGTTTTTGTTAGTCTAAGTAGGGTGGAGTAATCTAAAGTTCATACCCCTCACATCTAAACTACTACAAAAGTCTCCTGGGCCTCCCTACCTCAAATCTCTCCTCATTCTAGCCCATCTTCAACTCAACTCTCAAACTGATCCTAAAATATGAGGGTCTGACCATGATAACCTTATTCAGTAAATTCAAGTGGACTCCATTGCCTCTAGGATCAAATATAAAGTCCTTGGTTTGGCTTTGTTGTTGTCATTCAGCCATTTCAGTCATGAACAAATCTTTTTGGTCCTTAGGGCTCTTTTAGCAAAGACACTGAAGTGTTTGCTACTTCCTTCTCCAGCTCATTTTGAAGATAAAGAAACTAAGGCAAACAGGGTTAAGTGACTTACCGAAGGTTATGCTAGTATGTGTCTGAGGACAAATTTTAACTCAGGAAGATGAGTCTTTCTGTCTCCAGGCCCAGTACTCAATCCACAGTGCCACCTAGTTGTCCAGTTACCTCACTGTTTAGGTTTAAAGACCATTATAACATGGTCCTTTCCCTCCTTTCCAGTCTTCTCCTTGCTCCCATCCACACATTCTATGATATAGAAAACTATAGTCTACTTGCTATTCCTTGCACATTGTACTCCATTATCCTTACTCTGGGCATTTTCACTCTCATAACTAGAATTTTCTCTTCTCTCTGCTTCCTAGCTTCTCTGACTTCCTTCAAGACTCAGCTAAAATATAATCTCCTAAAAGAAGCCTGTTTTGATTGCCCTTAATGCTAGTGCATCTCTTCTGTGATTACAGTTTATATTTTCATTACATATAGTTGTTTTCACATTGTCTCCCCATTAGATTCCATACTTCTTGGCACTAAGTTTTGCTTTTCTTGCTTTGTATTTATCCTCAGTGCTTAGCACATAGTAGGTGCTTAACAAATGTTTGCTGATTAACTGAATGACTGCCTCCATCCTAATAAAATATAAAAATACAGATGAATAAGCATTCTTCCCAAAACTTGAAGCAAGATATGACCTAAAATATTATCCCCAGACATTCTAAAAATATTAGTTAGCCCTGATAATTTTTTAAGAGAACTACAGATGCCCCAAAGGAGAATTATATGTTTCTACTTTCTAAAATAAATGCCTACTGCTATAAGAAAACTCAATTATAGCCAACCTCTGATCACCTTTATCAAATACATGTCACTTCTAATATATGTAACATTCAAAAGGGTCAAAATATATCTATCATATATATATAATTCTCTATGATGAGATCTTTCAAATAAACAGCAGTGCATTTTTTGTTCCTACTCATCCAATGGCACTAATAGTAGTGGTAGATTTGTCTCATCTTTCTGTTTAGGAAATAGACACCAAATAATCACTCTGTATATTCTCTTTAAATACTTAAAGGCATAAGGGAATTATGTGTGTGTAAATAACTAGATGGTTAATTTTGTCAACAGCCAAATAGCTCCCAACTACCTATAAAAATGGGAGTAAAGGTATAGGTAACACTAGAAAATGCAAAATTAAACTACTGCCTCAAAATAGGTTTGGAGAGCAATTAGATACACATGATCAGATGCATACCTTCCTTCCCATCCCTTCTGCCAGACACTGAACTGGGGGAAAAATTTTGAATAGTCCTACAGTAAAAGGAAAAACCAAACAATTGAGTTCATTCTTTTTGTTGTTGTTGTTTTAAACCCTTACCTTCCATCTTGGAATCAATACTGTATATTGGTCCCAAGGCAGAAGAATGGTAAGGGCTAGGCAATGGGGGTTAAGTGACTTGCCCAGGGTCACACAGCTGGGAAGTGTCTGAGGTCACATTTGAACCTAGGACCTCCCATCTCTAAGCCTGGCTCTCAATCCACTGAGCTACACAGCTGCCCCCAATTGAGTTCATTCTTAAAAACTTCCCCAGGCAATTTTCTTAAATCTATTTGAAAAGAAGTGGCAAAATAACTAGCAACTAAAGAGTTACCACTGGGTACTTAGGGCAGGCGACAGCTGTAGCAACCACCTCTCCAAACTCATAAGCAAGGAATGCCCAGATTCACTATGAGTGGGATTGCTGCAGCTGCCAAAAACCATTTAAAAATGATTTGAAGATTATGTAGGAGGCAAGAAAATCTGCCACAAGTTGACAGGAAGGACTAAAATTCTCCAACATTCCAAATATTCAGAAAACAGGCATGAGGACAGGCCTCAGAAAACCAGTTAATGGGGTTATATATTTACTTTTACTAAATATTTATGACATATCACAACAAAGGATAATTTTATTTTGACCTATTCTCCTTGTTCAGTCCCTCTACTTCTCTTCTATCACCCACTCTTAGCCCAGTGAAGCACCTCTCTCTCCATAAATCCTTGTCCCTTTTTTGTTTTCCTCAGTGATTCTCACTGTCTCCCCCTCCCCCCTTTAGGTTTCTTTTGGAGAATCTCTTATCCTAAGAGTTTTGACATTTGTTATATGAAAGGAAAAAGTAAAGAAATCCTCAGGGTAGAGAATTATTCTTTATAGAAAAGACAGAGTGAGAACAGAAAAAAACTATTGGCAAGAAAGAACTTTAGTTGTGATAATGTCCTGGGCCAGTGGTCCATCTACAATCCTAAAAATTGGCTTCCTAAATGAAATTGTACAAGGTTGAAATAAGTACTGAATAATAATTAATATTAATATAAAAATAATTGCTAACATTTAGATAGTGCCTACTATGTCCAAGCATTGTGCTAAGTATTTTTAAATTATCATTGATCCTCATAACAGTGCTGCAAGGTAGGTGCTATTATTATCTCCATTTTACAGATAAGGAAACTGAGACAGAGGTTAAGTAGTTTCCCAAGGCTTCCTACAGCTAGTATGTGTCTAAGATCACCTTTGAACTCAAATCTCCCCGACTTCAGGCCTAGCCTTCTATCCACTTCTTTCCCTGACTTCAGGTCCCCTAGCTGCCCCCTAAAGAATAGACCTCCAATAATAGTGAATACAGAATTAAATCCTTAAAGACAACCCCTGGACTATCATATTTTTAACCTTTGACAGGTTTTTCCACTCCCCAGAACATATTTATGTCAGTTTCCTCACTGTGTCTTCCTCTCTGTGTTCAGGAAATACCAACTAGCTTAAAAGATTACTTGACTATTTCAAAAAACCTACAGTTTTATCAAGAAAAGCATTTCCTCCACCAACTAAAACTGAAACCTCTCCATGTTTTAGCATATTGTGTAACACACATGAATTAATATGGCCCAAAAAAGCATTACCTGGAGATTATTAATAAAGTCAGCCTTTCTTGCCTTAGCTAAAATGATTTAGTTAGGTAGGTTGCTTAGTGGATAGAGCACCAGGCCCAAAGATGGGAGGTCCTGGGTTCAAATGTAAACTCTGATACTCCCTAAGTACTATGACCCTGGACAAGTCACATAACCCTATTTGTCTAGCCCTTATCACTCCTCTATCTTAGAAATGATACTAAGTATGAATTTTAAGACAAAAGGTAAAGTTTTTTAAAAAATAAAACTTGAATTTTATTAAATGGTCCTTGTAAATTAGAAATGCATTCTACTACCAGACCCAAAAACTGGTTGAATAGGCCTACTAGAGTCTGTGCTCTGCTGGTATAATCTTTGAAAACCCAAGTTAACCTACATACCACAAAGAGGCTATGAGTAATATTTTAATAGTGGAACCTGAGTATTAGCCTATTCTATAACAATCTTTTTGATGGCTACTTTTTTATTTTATCTCTTGCCTCTAATCTCCTCTGATGGCACCTATAAGCAAGAATTTATTTTATTATTAACCTATCAAAATGTTACTCACAGAACACTAACAAGCAAGCCACACAGCTATTCCAAAGAGCTATATAATACTAGAAAATTCAAGTAAATACCAGTAAATTTCTCTCTGGCTAATCTATAACTAAAGAATAATAGGGGGAGGGGACAGCTGGAAAGCTCAGGAGAGTGAGAGCCAGGCCTGGGTTGAAATTGGCCTCAAACACTTCTAAGCTATGTGACCCTGGGCAAGTCACTTAATCCCCATTGTCTAGACTTTACTACTTTTCTGCCTTGGAACCAGTACACAGTACTGATTCTAAGATGGAAGGTAAGGATTTTTTTTAATTAAAAATTTGTTTAAAAAAAAAACTTTTTTTAATTTTTATTTTAAAAAAAAGGATAGGAGGAAACTACAGGATTGTAGGGACCTTCATAGGTCAAATGATACATGAGGGAAGCAATGAATTTGCAGGTTATGATTTTTCAGACATAATAGTAATTCATGAAGATGATGTGCTAGATATAGAGGCAGCAATATACCTGTATCTCATTTTATGTAACAACTAATTCAACATCTCAACAGATAACATGGTTTCATTAGTGGGTACTCCCCTCTAAACTTGAGCAAGTAGTCTTCAGGACTAGCTGTAGGGGAAAAGAGTATCCTGAGCTAGTCATTCTTTAGGAGATGAGCCCTTCACACTTATCTTACCTAAAATTATTCCAAGATGATAAACATAGAATACAGTCTGCTGAAGAACAAATACCCTAAGGTGTTCCAGCAAGTATGGACTTGCCAGAGGTCGGTTACCCTCTAACAGCATAACATTCAAGAATCACCTTCATATAACAGAGGCATCAGAGTAGGGCTACAGTGGAATCTGTGTAACAGCATATATATATATATATATATATATATATATATATATATGCTGTATATGATATATTTATATATATATGTGTATATATATACATATATATGCACACAGATATACATATTATATATATCTCTGAAAAGCTGTCAAAAAGTCCAATTTTTTATCGATTATCTCCCATTTTCTCAATGAACTATATTCTAACTTGAAAAGTGCTTCATCTTCATTTCTGATTTTTAATAGCTAAGCAGTAGCATCTAACAATTTAGTTTCCCTGCCTTCTGTCTTTGTCAAGCAGCTCATGACCTATCTGTAAACAAACATTTAAATCCATCATAAATAGGAACTCTCAATGAATATTTTTGAAATGAGAGTAATCACCCCTGAATTATCTAGATAAAACCCAGATTTTTAAAGGAGGGTACTACTGCATTATAAACAGTAATTTTTCTCCCTGCAAATGCAACAAGAGATGGTGTTGAACTATATATATATATGTATAATATGGAAAACTATTATGTTCTTTATAAAACATACCCCTGAGATTGTTAGACAGGACCTTCCCCCAGAATTCTGAAAGCATTCCCTTCCTCAATGAGAGCCATTAAAGCAAGTAGAAAGAAAAAACTTATTTCATACCTGTACCATGTCCCAGTTCATTTCCAACTCCTCCTGAATCTTGCCAACATTTCTTGCAGTTTTGACAGGCTGTCCCTGAGGAAACATTGTAGATTTTATTTTCTTTAAAGGGGGTTCACCAAATGTAAGATTATCTTCATCTTCTCCCTTCTTTATGCTGTGTTGTCCCTGCATGGTGCTCGTTGATGGAATCTCGACGCCACCACCATCTAAGTGGTCAGTTCTGCAGATCGCCTCATCAACTTTCAGTTTTTTGGCCTTCTGCATTCGAAGCTTATTAGATACTCTCTTCCGTGTGCTATTTGTAGTTTTCAGGTTCTGCAAAACTTTCAGTTCATCTTTGCTGTCTTCCGAAACATCATCAACAAGCACAGAGCTATTCTGTCAAACCATCAAGTGAACATGTGATTAAAACAACATCAAAGCCAATTCCCCAAAAGCCTTTAAATTCAACTAAAAAAATTTTAATGTGTGTTCTCAGAGCACAGAGCAGTAAAGCAAGCAACAAGGGTTATAGAGTAAAGAACAGAATAGGCAAGGTTTCAACCTTCATGCAATTAAAAGATCTAACCAGCTCATTACTCTGAAAGGCCCAGCCTTCCCAGAAAGCACACTGGGTCTGGTCACCCCAAAAAGCACCTGTGTTCAGTCTAAATTTCACCCCCAAATAGGGCATTTTGATAAATTTCAATTAAGCATCAGCATCAAATCATTACATCTTCTCCCAAAAGTTTATGGTACATGAACCACTGACAAAATGCTACCACTCAATCAAATGAAGAGGTTCCCTAAGTCACCGAAAAGGCACAGAGTAAAATTCAACAAAAGACCAAAAGGAAGGAGAGAATAATATTCACAAATGAAGTTCAAAACTAAATTTCAAGCAAAGCTCTAACCTCCCCACTTCTGAATCAAACTCTTTAACAAATGTTCACAAATAAAAACATTGCCTGATGTAAGGTTACCCTTCATTTCATCACTCTTTCATTCTCTGGTGCAGACACTTAATCCAAATACTAGTGGTTCCATAAATATCTATTGAATAAACAAATGAGGTAAGCAATAAAACTTCTAAAAGTAAAGCATGAGTGATCCAGCAAGAAGCAGCAAACTGCTTACATAATCCACAAATTAAATAATCAAAGCAAAACAATGAAAAATTGAAAGTTTTCAACATTTTCATAAAATCCAATGTATACAAAGAGTTTGAGATCTTGATTCCATCCCTTAGAACTTCAGGCAAGAATCAACTGAACTGCTGCAAAAAATATAGAAATCAAAACCAATTTTTAAAGCATTTCAGAAAATCTATTCCATTTCTTTTCCTTATCCCCATCCACATCCCCACTTCAAACTCATTCTAGAGTTTAACAGACTGTAATATCAAGAATTTCTTCCTTATATCTGTCATGCTACTACATGCATTTTGGCATAATGAACAGAATGCTAGACTTGAAGTCAGGGAGACTCAGTTGGAATCCTACCTAAGACCTTTAATAACTGTATGGTCTTGAGCAAGTCATTTAACCCAAGTCTGAGTTTCTTCCTTTGTGAAATGAAGTTAAGGACAGAAGCTTCCTCACAAGACATTATACAATTCAAATGTGAGATTATGCATTTAAAGCACTTTGTAAACCTTAGAGTATTATATAAATATAACATAATTACTATCTATTTAGATTAATCTCTTTTTAATCTATTCTCAATATAGTCAGTTCTCCCTTTATATAAATTCCCATTATGAAATTCAACTTTATATTGAATTTGTTATATGTAATATGTAATTGGAAAGAATTTTTTTAATGTAAAGAATTCATAACTTTATCTAAAGAATTCTGAAAGAAAACTGCATTCCCCAAAAAGCACCTATGTCAACTTTACTAAACAGTTCTGGTGCTTCCCAGCCTCCCACCTTCCCACTAAAAAATAAAACAAAAAAAAAAACAAACCTAAAAATAAACCCTCCAAGTGAAAACAGAAGGATTGATAAGGACTACAGAATTCTCTAAGACTTTGGCTGGCCAGTGTGATGTGCCCAATGGACGAGGTTCTCATGGTTCTTTTCTTATTTCAATGGATTTCCTTCTATGCCATGTTCTGCTAATGAGGAAACCTCTCAGACCAGCAGCATTTCTACAACTTAATCTCAAAGAGTTGCTTATGGCAACCAAGATGTGAAATAACTTTCCCAGAGTCACATAGTCATCACAGGTCACTCTCTAATTCCTATTTATAAACAGAAATTAGGTGCAAAAGATCTCTCAGCCTAATCCTGGGATCACAGTGAGAAAGTAAAATTGCTGGTCATCAATGTCCTCATTGGTGTGTGCTGATGGAACTTAATAGCCAGGACTGCCATTTCTCATACAGTATAGGTAACCAAAAACCTGGGAAAGTAGCTAAAGAAACTCCCTTCCCCTGTGTTACATACTTCTTCAGTGGAATAAAACATGTTGAATTTTGGCAAAAGTTATAAGGAATTCAGGAAAATCTAAAGTCATCTAAAGTTCTCTAAAACACCTAAAAATTTTCTAAATAACATGTTTCTGCCCGAGTTAGCCTGTTCTACTTCTGTCCCATCTTATTAATTAAAAATACTAAATATCAGTAGAAGAATCCAATAGAATTATTCAGTTAATAATGAAGATAAAAAACTGAGCTTCTTTCCAACTCTTATTATACTAAGTTTTATGGAAAGACTTCATACTCCTACCACTATATAAGAAAAACAAAAAAAAATATGAACATAAGGAAATAATGCAGTAATGCAAAGCAAAATCAATAGGACTGGGAAGTTTTACATGTACTTTAACAACATTTTTTAAAAGAATTTTATATTGCTAAAGATAAAATTAAAGTTAAATCTAGATTATTGTACATAACAAATAAAATAGCAAGAGCTACCAAGCAACCAATACAATCTATTTGGAAGCAAAGACTGCTGACTCAGTATGAAACAAATCCTATCTCTAACTTCTTATGCAAAATACCTGGTTTGCTCTCTGAAGAGCCTATGTTTACCTGAGATACCTACCAGTTCTTCTTTAATAGCCACCTTTCTTGGACTACTGCTACTGCTGATCTGGGGGGCCTTCTTCCGTACCACAGCCACTTTTTTTGGCTTGCTTTTATTAGAAGTGGGTAACTTGCAGCTGTTTGTAGCTTTCTTTTGGGGTTCCCAAGAACTATCTTTATCATTATCTTCTTCAGATTCAGATGAACTAGGAAAAAATTAACAAAATATTTTCTAAGGAAATAAAATTTAAATGTCATAAAGAAAACACACAGATATCATGTTTTCTATGTACTGCCATGGTGTTTTGTTTTGTGTTTTTGTACAAGTATATTCTAAGGCAGGCCTAGCAACATGGTTCAACGTATTGAGAGCCAGGCTTGGAGATCCTGATTTCAAATCTGACCTCAGACATGTACTAGCTGTGTGACACAGGGTGAATCACTTACCTCCCATTGCCTAGCCCTTAGCCATCTTTTGCCTTGGAACTAATATACAGGATAAATTCTAAGATGGAAGGTAAGGGTTTAAAAAAAAAAAAGGATATACAAAGGCAAAATGAGAGGCCTCAAATTGGAAAAGTATATTTATGAGTAAGCACAATTAATGCATGATAATAATAAAAACTATAAAACATCTTCTGTAAAAAATAATTCTCTGATTCTCCTTTATCTCCTTATTTCAATTTCATCCTTAGTTCCCTAACCTCTTTATATTAGAAGATTTATTTATATTTGATCATATTTTACCAGAAGAGATTTAGGATATTATGTATTGCCTAGATTTTTTTAAACAGGATTTACTGCCTCAAAATCACAGAGAATTTTTCATCTTTAACTTTCAATTCATATAAATTGTGCTAAACCAAACCAATATATAATGTAGTTAAAGCCTTTAAGAGTGTTTCCTGTGCTATATGAAGAACCAGCATTAAATGAGTTATATTTCAGTGATTTTGAGTAATTCTACATTCACCCCAGAGAACAGATCTAGACTAGAACCACTATTGCACTTTCTTACACACCAAATAAAAATCAAACACACTTCCCAAATCTCCCTGATATCTCATATTACAGAAGCAAAACAAATGCTAAAGCTATTCTGAGGAAGTAAGGTAAGGAAATCAACTTAGAACAATTCTGTTAAACCTATTTCTATACACTATGTTAGGTGTCTGTTATTACTCAATTATAGTACAAAAAGACTAACTTCCTTCTCCTGGACAAATTAACACTGGGATGATGTGAGATACTGCATGAGGATTAGGAAACCTCTAGACAAGACCTCATGCATGATCTAGGATATATTCTGCATAGTCAATGGTAAATATTGAAAGTTAATTCTTTCCAAAGACTATTTAATAATCAAAGGTCATTTAGACTGTATTCTCAATAAAAAATGTAAACAAGAACAGAATAGTTCAATAGAAAGAACTCTGACCTCAGAAACCTGGATTCTAGTTCTGGGCATGTTAAACTATAAACATTTACCTCTCCAGAAATCAGTACTTCTATTGGTGAAATAGAAAAAAAAATAATAATTTCCTATAGTTCCTGAATTAACAAATACTATTACAAGGAAAAATTTAGATAATATATTAGGAATAAAAATTCAAAATAACTTAATTTGGCTGAACTTTTCTTACATTTATTTTTTATAATAAGGAATAGCTTTCTGAGAAGATTGAAAGATTGAAAGAATACAGAGAGAAATTTGTGATGTAAAAACAAAATTTATCAATAAATTATTTTAAAGTATAATAGAAATTATTTTTTTTTTATGTACCAGCACTTGCCATGGTGTAACATATTTTCAGCAAAAATAAGCAGGTGATAGGATATATTATCTGAAATGAAAATCTTTTTACACCCACAACAAAACACACTTACAATTCAAGAAAAGAAGGTAACTCATCTTTTGCCACCACAGCCTGAACTTTTAATTTTGCTCTCCTTGATAATCCTGACATCTGAAAGAAACATAGCATGTAATCAATAAAAGGAACAGATAGACTAATCTAATTTTAGCTCCCTCAAAGTGAAGACTCATTCAAAGATAACTCTACATCAATCCTGCTCTGCAAAGTACTAAGATGGAAAAAAAAATTCTCAAGCTCAGACACGTCTCATCTCTTCTGCATTTGCCATCTGCTAACAGCCAATTGTTTTCTGTTTCAAATGTTTCCTAAGCGCCTTGTTCTTGTTCATAGCTATGTTATCTCTTTAGAATGTAAGCTCTTACTGGCTGACAATTCTAATTATAAATAACTTTACATATGTAATTGCTCAACTAGAATGATGCAAGGATAACTGAATTGGAACCAATCAAACTATAAACTCTTCCATCTTTTCACAGACTCCACCAGGACAGATATGTATCATTTCTTCTTTGGTGTCTGCCTTTGGCATCTAGCACAAGCCTATGAGTAGGATGGAAAACTAAGTGATTCAAGAAGTAGACAGGAAGTTAATCCTCAAGCTGGGTAATTCACTTCCAAAAAGTTAATTGTACTTCAGTTGTATTTTTAAAAGACCTATGTTAATTCGAAACAGAAATTATAGACAGTTCTCCCTTTCTATAAATTGGCATTATGCAAATTTGACTTCTTGGCAAGACCCACTTGGAGCACTACAAGTTACAACCCCAACCAGGAATCCCTGGCTCCACGTGAACTGAAGTCACTCTATCTTCAGGGGTCCTCCCTTACCAGAGACCCAGATGAGGCAGAACTATTCAGAGCCTTGCAAAAGGGCTAAAGAACAGCCCACTTACCTTAAGTGAGAACTGGCTGTGTTTACAAAATGAATATATCAGAATGGTCTAATCTTTGGCCTAAGAAATATTGTTTACCACAGAGAGTAACTCAGCTTAGAATGTTATGTTTCACAAATAATATAGTAAAATTATGATCAATATATCTCAGATGCTTAAAAAACATTTATTAATATTCTAGAATAGAGAAATAATTATAAATGTTTGCCATATGGATGATGTAGGCCAGCCTTACTCCCAGAAAACATGATATTGCTATAGTAGTCACCTTTGGAGGGGAGGAGGACCTTCAACTCAAAATACTCTGAATTAGTCATGCTGTTTGGGCATCCTACAGATTCATTTTTAGAACTTCCTTTAAGAATTTTTTAAGAGAAAAAATTATGACAACTCCTACACACTCAATTTTAACAGATAAAATGTGAGAGCTCAACAGACTTAAGGCTACCACAGCTTATCAAAAACTTCTGTAAATTTCAGGAGTGTGGTATCTCACTTAGGAAGAAATTCCCAGTACAGAAAAGGCAGAAAACTGTAATACTATATGTAAAAAGATAACTCTTTGGGCACTTAAGGATTACTCACTTTTGCTTTCTCTAATGATTCCTCTAAGGCCTGATATGTTTTCTTAAGCAAATGTGAACAATTCCAGATGATATCTGCAGAATAAACAGAATAAAAATTTTTTTAAATTCTTTTTGCCCAAAGAATTAAAAACAAAGAAATATAATTTACAGTCACAGAATTGCAAGAAATATCATATGACACTGAGAGGAGGGTATAGAATTAATACAGAGGTGTCAAACTCAAATGGAAAAGGGAACACCAAAAGTTAAACTTAAGGATCCCATTAATTGCCTAAACAAACTACATATTAGCATTATCTGTATTCTATTGTATTTTTGTTTATTTTAGTAAGTATTTCCAAATTATAATGCATCTGTAACAGGTAAGCTGCTTGAAGCCCAAAAGTGTTTGACACTTCTGCCTTAACACAGCACAAAAATATCAGCAGAAGCTGGACCCAAATAGGCAGTGTTCGCTCTTAAGGTAAGTTGGATCATCTCAGACTTAAGAGACTTCTTTAAAAACTGTAAGAGAGATTAGGGTTAGAACATATTTTCTTGTAACATTAAATGAACAATATTCAGTAATAGGACATTTTACATGCATCGGGTCCTCAACAAAGGCTATTAATTGATAGAATGTTGTGTATTTAGATACCATTCAGAAGGGGCAGCTAGGCAGTTCAATGGATAGAGAACCAGGTCTGGAGATGAGAGGTCCTGGGTTTAAATTTGTCTCAAAGACTTCCTAGCTGTGTGCTGAACAAGTCACTTAACCCCCATTGCCTAGCCCTTACCATTCTTCTGCCTTAGAACCAATACATAGTTCTGATTCTACAACAAAAGGTAAGGATTATAAAATATAATAAGGTAATAACATTAACTGCATTTAATTATATTTGAAGCATTTCAAGAGTACTTAACAAATTCATTCATTCAACAAATTACTATTGAATACCTTCTAGGTTTCATTTGGAAGAAATGTTTCTGATAAAATAATTCATTTGGCACAGATATAGATTCCTTTTCTATAACATCATCCATGAGTCTGAAAAATTTATGTTCTGGTCTCCTTTCTGCTTTATATTAACTGAATTACTTATCTTTACCTTTCTATGCTTCTATTTCTTCATAAAATAAGAATAATCTCAGTGATGTCTATATTTCATACAAAATATTTTAAAGTTTATTGTAAAATATAACTTATGTTACCTAATATAACTTCATTCTAAAAATAAGGAAAATGAGGCCTAGAGAGGCTGAGTGATTTATGCAAGGTAACATAAGTGGCATAGCCAGAATTTGAATCCTACTCTTCTAATTTCAAATCCAGTATTCTTTCCATCATACTGCCTGTTAATATATGGCCTAAGCAACATCTTTGTTGTTATAATAATTATTCTTTTCTGAGACTGATTTTGCCCCCATCTTTCCGGGGCTGAATTATTATTATAAACAATACCATATAAATAATACTGTAACAAATATAAATTAAAAGACTAAGCTTATGTTCATCTGTGTGTCCATCAAACTAAGACCAAAGTGGGTAAGTTCAACAAGGTTCATTAACATAAAGTTAGCTTCTGGATATTGTTTTTCAGCTATAGATCATGAAGAATCAGCTAAAGAATGTTATGAGGGGGCAGCTGGGTGGCTCAGTGGATTGAGAATGAGGCCTAGAGACGGGAGGTCCTAGGTTCAAATCTGACCTCAGACACTTCCTAGCTGTGTGACCCTGGGCAAGTCATTTGATCCCCACTGCCTAGTCCTTACCACTCTTCTGCCTTAGAACCAATACACAATATTGATTCCAAGACAGAAGGTAAGGGTTTAAAAAAATTTTTTTTAAATAAAGAATGTTGTAAGGATAAATGAAAATGAACTAAGTGAAAATCTCCTTGGAGGTTTTTGGAAGAGAGAGACTATGAATATCTTAAGATGTAAATGACATGTTTCTGCCTAATAAAAACTAGTAAATGCTATATAAAGTACTAACACTTTTAAAAAGTGTTTTTTAACTTAAAACTTAAAAAAGTAACAGCACAGAAGGGCCTACAAATTCTTACCAGGTCTTGGGAATTTCCCTACTTCCAAGCTGTTTTATCCACCTTCCTTACCCCCCAACAATCCCTATTTTGCAGATTCGTAGGAATGTTCCAAATCAGAACCACCTACTATATGCTAAGAACTCTGGGTGCTGTGATTCAGCTAAAGTAGGAGGGAGCAGACCAAGAAAACCTGGCAACAATATAAAGTCAAAAAGGAACCTGTTCAAATACAAAATAAAATCAGAATCAGGGGAAAAAAAACAATCTTCAAAAACTACTGTGGTGAAGGGAAGTAACTTCTTAAAAAGCACCATTCAATACCTTGATGCTGTTTCTAATGGCAAGTGCTAAGAACCACAGAATCTTATAGTTGAAAGATACCTTAGAGATTATCTAGCCCAAACTCTAAATTTGTAAGGAATCCAGACTCTGTTTGAAGATCTCTAGCAATAAGAAACTCAATGGTCCCAAGAGCAACCCATACCATTTTTAAACAGGCATAATTTTTTTTTCTCATGCTGACCCAAAATCGATAACTCTATAATTTCTCTAGTTGGTCTTAGCCTTGTCTTCCAAGGCCAAGAAGTTAAATTAAATACCTCTTAAAGATGACAATCCTTCCCATAACTAAAAACAAATGCACTCTCTCCAAATCTCATCTTTTCTTCTCCAGGCCAAACATCCATTCAGTTCCTTCAATTGGTCTTGGCTTGATTTCAAGTATGTTCATCATCTTAGCTACCTTTCTCTTGATACAGCCCAACTTCTAAAAAACTATTCTAAAATGCTGTGCCAAGAACAGGAAGCAACACTTCAGATTATGTCTAGTCAGGACAAAGTACAAAAATACAATGAGATTATCATCTCTCAATAGTATACTTCTAAACTAGGTTCTAAGATTACATTAGTTCTTTTGGCTGCCATGTCACCCTGGTGACTCATTTTGAGCATAGTTATTTTTCACATGAACTAATGGGTCTCCTTCTGTCCTATTGCTGTTAGTTTTCTTAAATTGATGCAATATCTTACATTTAGGTCTATTTTACTTCCTCTTGTTAATTTCAGCCCATCATTCCAAATTCTCCTAATCTAGACCCCAATATATAAACAAGCCCTACCAACTTTGCTAGGGCAGCTCAGAGGCCCAGTGAATAAATGTTAAAACCTCTTCTTGAATTCAAATCCAGCCTCAGACATTTACCAACTGTGTGACCCTGGGTAAGGTCTCCGTTTCTATAAAATGAGCTGAAGACAGAAATGGCAAAACATCCAACATCAGACATGACCCACGAACAAACGACCACCTTTGTGCTAAATTTAATAACCACATCTAAGCCTCCCTCTAAATCAAGTGTCCAATCACTAATATAACTACAAGTACTCAATCAAGCATATATTAAGGATTTTGGAGGGAACTATCTTCAATCCATCAATCCCTTCAAATACAGATTTGCTGTGTAATCGACCAAATTATTTCACTACTGTGGGACTCGGTTTCCAAATTTATGAGGTTGACTACATGGTCTCGGAAGTCCTAAGATTGGTAGCTAGGTAGAACCCTCCATCCTCCTCATTCAGCTCATGTTCCAGACGTAGTCCTAGGGTGGTTCAATGCCATGGAGGGGGTGACCAGGTTAGGAAATTCAAATGTCCTGACTCCCAGGCCGGGACTCTTTCCACTAGCCCCTTTGTAAGATAGTCCGTTCCAAAAGAGGACTGGAAACCAATTCTAGAGATGGGGCAATGTGGGGAGCAAAAAGCCAAAATCATCACGGGGAAAGAGGGAGGGCTGAAAGTTTATGCCTGAAGTTTTTTGCAAAGGGGCGAGGCTTGTTTTAGCCTTTCCTGACTGCCGCAGGTACACGCCTCCTGCTCCTAAATTCTGCATGTGAGTTATAAGTGTCTGAGACGCCTAACATAGGGGGTGGCGGGCTGAGGTGTGCCCTATTTACCTCACATTCACACCCGCAACAAGACGGCCTGATACTGTGAAAATGTCTCACTACGGATTTTTCCGCCCTGAAGCTCCAGTCAATCCAGGAGCCGAAGTGAAGTTCCTAGCGGCCACGAGTCCGCCTCGGGAGGGGAGGAGGGAGAGCGCGTGAACAACCCCGGAGCTCACCTTCCCGCCCGGCGTGCGGGGAGGCCCGGGATTCCGTCTACCAGCGGCCTTCCGGTTCGGACCGGAAGCTGTTCAAACGCAGCAAACCCCGCCACCAGCCTTCCCTACGCAGTGGGCGTCACGAGGATTCAAGTGCAGCGAGAAAAAAAAGGCGGAGGAAAAACGTTACTGAAAGTTAAGGGATGCCTGGGCGGGACTAGGACGGGCGGTGCCGGGAACAAATGGTAAAGCAGAGGTGGGACCAAGAGGCGGACCGAGGGAAAAGGAGTAGCCATATTGGAGAAAAATGAAGGCAGGCGAGAGGAGGGGCGGGGTAGGAGGAGCGGGTAGGATGAAGTTTTGGCCATTCCAGAGGCCAATGAGGAAGTCAGAACTGAAAAGGGAGGGGCCTGGCCGAGACTGAGATAGTAGCCAAGGAGTTAGTGGTTCAAATACTATTGTGAGGCATGAGCAAACGGGGGTGGAGCCAAGAAGCAGCTAGGGGTTGGGTACGAGAGATGCCTCTTGTTTCCTGGGCCTAATTTTCATCCTTCCTCTCTTTTTTCTGCACTAGGAATGTTCGGTGCGAGGGAAGGGTTAAATTTAATAACACACTTAAAAGATTTGAGGATTTCAGGTACAAGTGATGCTTTTTTTCATTTTTTGGAACAGATTTTATCCTTCCTCCCTTTATATTAGGAAAAGTTTTGGGGGAGAGAGATTTAAAATTTTATAAGTATCCTTTTTTAAAGAATTTGAGGTTTTAAATGAATAATATTTTTAAGTTACTGTTTTAAAGTCAGACAGACAACAGGAAGTTATTAAAAGTCTATATAAATGTTAACTATTATTATTACTAATTATGTTTCAGGCACTGTGCTATATCCAGGGGATGCAAATACAATGAATTAAACCATCCTTATTCAGGACAAAATTACATGCTCATGAAGGAGAAAAAGATATATGTTAAAATATCAGAATAAATATAAAGCAATACAAAATAGTAAACTACAGGTACAGGTACCTTGGGTAGGAGGGCATTAGCAAGTAGGGGGAATCAGGAAAAGCTCCACAAAGAAAGCAATGTCTAAGCACCTTCTTGAAGAAGGACTAGAATTCTCTAGGCAGAAGTAAGACAAGGGAGTGCATTCCAGGTATAAGAGTACCAGAGTGAAAGCAAAGGTATGGGAGAGGACATATGTGTAAGAAACACAGAGAAAGCCAGTGTGATGGGATCACAGAGTACAAAATGCAAATAGTGTACAATGAGGCAGGAAAGATAAGCTAAAACAAAGTTATCAGGAGCTGTAAAAGCTAAATAGAGGAATTTATATTTGATGGTAAAGGGTATAGGAAGCCACAGAAGTTGAGTAAGTGAAAGGAGATAGTGCTTTACAAATATGATTTCATTTGATCCTCACAACAACCCTGTGAGGTAGGGGCTGTTATTATCCCCATTTACAGTTAAAAATTGAAGCAGAGGTTTTACAGTTAAAAATTGAAGCAGAGGTTAAGTGACTTATCCAAAATCACACAGGTAACAAGTAGAGGTGGTTGGATTTGAATTTGGCTCTTCCTGACTCCAAACCCAATATTGTATCCACTGTACCACCCAGCTGCTGCTAAGAGAGCAAGCTAATATAATAGAATTCTGGACACAAAGAAACCATTTTGGCAGCAGATGAACTGAAGTAGGAGATGGGGAGATTTAATATAGGGATACCAATTAGGAGGGGCCTGCAATAATCTAGGCAAGAGCAGGTGAGGGCTTACACTAAAATGGTAGCTAAGTAACAAAAGGAGGGTGATATATGGTACAATGGATAGAGTGGCAGGCCTGACGTGAAGAGGACCTGAATTCAAAATTGACCTTAAACACTTAATAACTGTGTGACTTTTGCTAAGTCAATCAACCTGTTTGCCTGTAAAAATGAGGAGGGAAGGAAATAAATCACTCCAATACTACATTTGCCAAGAAAACCCAAATAAGGTCATGAAGACTGTTAAGATTAAAATTTAGGGGAAACTGAGGCAATTAGAAATTAGTTTCTCTCTTAAAGGAGTATTATATTTTTAGAGGTTTATTAAAGGTTAAGGATTAAAGAAAATACAGAATAAGAAAACACATGTCTAGGCCTACCTCACCTACATTATGAAAGGAGCTGCAAGCGGAAACAAGAAAGAAAAAAAGAGACCAAAAGCCTTTCCAATCAGGTTAAATACCCCATCTTGATCTTGGCCCAGGTGAGGTTACGAGGCATTCTGGGGAAGTGAAGCAAGGACTTCTGGGGATTGAAGTCCTGGATTCAAGTCTCCATTTTTACAAGACTCAGACACAAATGAACATAAAACAAATGTAAATAAAGAGAAGGAATCCTATGCAACAGATGTTTTAGAGGTAGAAATGGCAAGATCTAGTAACTGATAAGATATTTGGGGTGAGGGAACATGAAGAATGGAAGATAATCCAAAATTACAAATGTGGATGTGAAGAAAAGTGCCTTCATTAGAAATATGAAAATTTAGAACAGGAGTGAGTTGGGTAGAAGAGATCATGAGTTCTTTTTTAAACATGTTGAATTTCAAATGTCTCTTAAGACATGCAATTTGAAATATCCAACTGGCAATCTGTAATAGGGGGATCTGAAGTTTTGGAGAGAGACTGAAACTGAATATATAGATTTGGGACTTATTAGCAAAAAGATAATTAAACTTATGGGAGATGATGAGGCCAGAGAGAGGGGAAAAGGGAGAAAGAGCAAAAAAAGTTTAAGAGGGTAGGGAAAGAGACAGAGACAGAGACAAAAAATAAAAAAAAGGAAGGGAATGAGCATTTAGATAGCACCTACTATATGGCAAAGACTATGCTAAACACTTTACAAATATTATCTCACTTGAACTTAACAAGGGAAGAGGGAAGAGAATAAGCATTTCTATGGGTCTTACTTTGTGCCAATCACTGTGCTAGCTTCTTACAAATATATCATTTGATCCACTCTGCGAGGTAAAGGTTATTATTTCCATTTTACAATTGAGGAAACTGAGGTAGAGGTTAAGTGACTTGCCCAGGGTCACATAGCTAATAAGTTCACATAGCTAATAAGTTTCTAAGGCTAAATCTGAACCTAGGTTTTCCTTATCACTGTATTCATGGTGCTACCTAGGTACCTCTAAGACAGTGAAGACAAACCTTTTAGAGACTGAGTGCCATGCCACACATTCTACCAAGTGTCAGGCACTCCCCTACTCCCCCTTATCCTACACAGAGGAGGGAGAAAGCCCTTCCATGAGGCTGTTTATAGGAATTGCCTGCAGTTCCTATATAATAAAGTTGTGGGTGGTGACCTGAGAAGGAGAAAGGAGACTGGAGGAAAAGGGGTGAATAGAAAATAGAGATAGAGGGAGAAACACCAGAATAAAGAATCAGAGACAAGTTAAAACACACGGGGAGTCGCGATCTCCTTGAATCCTTCCCATTGGCAAGGGTGCCAGAGAATTAATGGGAAATATGAGGAACAAGAAAACATGTGGGGAGTAAGAACTCCTTAATGCTTCCCATGGGCAAGAGTATCAGAGAATTAATGGAAAGCATGGGGGTGACAGCGTCGCAAGAAATGAGAGGTCAGGCGGAACAAGATAGAAAAGAACATCTAGAGCAATCAGAAGATCCAAAGAGGATCAAGAGCATGATCCAGAGATGTAAGAGAGGGAGTCGCACTTGTTCCCCAGCTTTTATTGGAGATTCTAGGAATGTCAAGTGGAAGGTAATTAATGAATAATAACATGGCATAGGTTTTAACACTGGTTGAATTGACAATGACGAAATCAAAGAGGTGGAGATTAACCTGACATGTGCTTTGGAAAGGAATGTGGTCTGACAAGCTGTGAGCTAGGATATTGCTGCTGGTAACTTCCTGCTCAGGAATTCTCTTGTCGTTAGGACTGAAGATTTAGAAATGCAATAACCAATATTTAACATGGCCATGAGTCTGGCATATGAATACATAAGATACAATATCAATACATCAATCATACTTCCAAGATGCTAATATGCCTGATATGCTATACTGCTGGGCAGAGGGGCTGGTGAAGTAAGAAATGTCCTCAGTGAGTGTAGAGAATGGGAGTGGACAAAATGCTCTGCTCCCTCCAGCTCTTCTACCTGGATTGCTAGGTAGAGGGGCAGGTCATGTGAAAAAATATCAGGCTCAGTGGAGAGGGGGAGGGGAGCAGCTTTGCAGGGGTCCCTCTAACATTTCTAGTAATATACTGTGGCAGGAGAAGAAGGGGCAGGGAGAGGCATGTGTCCCCACAGAGAGTGCTCTGTGCCATCATTGGCACATGTACCATATGTTCACCATCACAGCTCTAGGGAGACTGAGAATGGATGGGTAGATAAGTAGAAGGAAAATCAGTGAAGTGCAGTGTCACAAAAACTTGAAGAAAATAAAGTATCCAAGAGAGAGGTCAATGGTGTCAACAACATCAAACAGTTTGAAAGGATGAGAATTGAGAAAATACCATTGGATTTGGCAATGAAAATATAATTGGTAGCTATGGAGAAAGTAATTTGAGTTGAGTGATAAAGTCAGAAGCCAGAAAGTGAAGGAGTGATAGGAGAGGAAGTATAGGCATCAAAACTAGTGTAGATTTTGGGGGGTTCCCATCTCTCCCTCCCACAGGAGTTTGGCTGAGAGAAGAGAGATTTCTAATAATAGTTTAAAGTGGTCAGGATTAGTGAAGGCTTTTTGTGAACTAAGAAAATGTATGCATATTTGAAAGTGGTGGACAAAACCAGTATACAAAAGTTGCAAACTAGTGAGCAAAGGATAATTGAGCTTGTAAACTATTGAAGAAGTTGGAAGGGAATGAAATCAAAGACACATAAAGAAGAGTTGGTGTTGACCAGGAAAAGACCCATCTCATCAAAGACTGGAAGAAAGGAAAAAAGGGTATAATGTTAAAAGATTTTTTTTTAATGAAGAAAAAGGACTAAAGATAGTTTTAATTTTTTCATCTGAGAATTTCCTCTTCAGATCCTTTGACCTTTTGTTAACTGAGGAATGCTTTGTATTCTTAAAAATTTGAATCATTTCTCTATATATTTCATAAAGGCCTTTTTTTTTCAGAAACATTGCTATAAAAGCATTTTCCCACTTTATTGTTTCCTTTCTCATTTTGGTTGTATTGGTTTTATTTATGTAAAAACATTTCGATTTAATGTGCTCAGAATTATCTATTTTACATCTCATAATGTTTTCTAATATATATTCTTCCCTTCTCAATAGATCTGACAGGTAAACTATTCTATGCTCTTCTAATTTATTTATGGTTTCACCCTTTATTTTCAAATCATGTATCCATTTTGACTTTATTTTGATATAAGGTGTGAGATGTTGTTCTATGCCTAATTCCTTCCAAACTGTTTTCAAGTTTTCCAAGCAGTTTTTATAGAATAGTAAGTTCTTCCAAAAGCTTGGGTTTTGGGGTTTGTCAAACGCTAGGTTACTATAGTTATTTATAACTGCCTATGGAAGGACTAATCTATTCCATTGCTCTGCTACCCTATTTCTTAGTCAATACCAGATTGTTTTGATGGTTGCTGATTTATACTACAAGTTGAGGTCTGATATGGTTAAGCTTCCTTCATTTTCCCCACCATTAATTCCCTGGATATCCTTGGCCTTTTGTTCTTCCACATGAATTTTATCACTTTTATCACTTTGACATAATTTTTTTATGTAGTTTTATTGGGATAGTATTGAATAAGTAAATTAATATAGGTAGAATTATCATTTTTATTTTATCAGAGCTTAGCCTATCTGTGATCAATTTATGTTTTTCCATTTCTTTAGATATGACTTTATTTGTGTGAAAAGTATTTTGTAGTGATCATAGAGTTCCTGGGTTTGTCTTGACAAAATCACTAATTCAAATCACTATTAATTAGAGAAATTGTAAAAGATAATTTTAGAGTTGTGACCTAACTATATTAATTATTGGTCACCATGGATATCCCAAATTAAAAAAAAAAAGTCAGCTGGAAATTTATGGTTATTTAATTAATATAGTGGAAAGAAATTAAGAAGGAAGAAGGAAAGGGTATAGGACTTCTCCTGCCTGGCTTGTGCCAGGAAGAAGACCAGGGGCTCTAGGAAGGTAAGGTTTTGGAGAGTAAAGGAGGAAGGAATCAGCCTGAACTCCAAGAGAGCTCAGCTAAGATGCCTGAACCTGAATCAGCTCAAGGGCAAACCCACCACCAAAACCCAGACAAATAGCTGCCACCATGCCAAGATATCAGAACACTTAGCATGCTGTCAGCCAGAGTCACCTCTCCGGGAAAAGAAAGTGAAGAAAGGAAGTGATGTGCCTTATATAGATGGTTTTACATCACTTTCCTGTATCTCATCTGTACCAATGATAACTTAGCTTGACTTAGGACAGCCCAGGGGTCTGTCAACTGTTTCTGCACATGTCTGTTGAAGGCCATCTTCTTAGATACTTAATCCTTGAGTATGGGTGCAGACATTCCTGACCTTGTTAAACTAAGTAGGTAGGAGCAATGTAGAGTTCCCAAGACCTGATTCTGTTAAACCAAGTACCTCCATTGTTACAAATCAGGAAATAGCTAAATCAAATCTTCTAAAGTATAGTATGAGTAGGGTGGAGTAGTTTTAAAATTCACAACTCTGAGGTAACACCTCACACCTCTCAATCTGACTAATGAGACAAAAAAAAATATGATTAATGTTGGAGGTGATGTGGAACAATTGGGACACTAATACACTGTTGGTAGAGCTGTGAACTGATACAATCATTCTAGAGAACAATGGAACAATGCCCAAAGGGTCATAAAACTGTACATATCCTTTGACCCAGCAATATCACTCTAAGTCTATATCTGTCCCAAATAGATCAAAGGTAGGGGGAAAGAAACCCACATGTACAAAAATATTTATAGCAGATCTTGTGTTTGAACTTGTTTCCCTGTAGCTCTGATGCTTTCATCAAGAATGCTTAGAAGTCTTGATTTTTTTAATCCCTTTTTTCCTGTAGTATTATATACAGTATTCAGTTTTTCTGAGTAAGTTAGGCTCATATCCTTTGCCTCCTGGAATATCATATTCCAAGTTTTCCACTCCTTTAGAGTAGTGACTGCTAAGTTATGTGTGATCCTGACTGTGGCTCCTTAATATTTAAATTCTTACTGGTTACTTGCAGTATTTGTTCTTTGACAGGAAGCTCTAGATTTTGGCTATGATGTTTGAACTTTCTTTCAAAAGATGGCTGCTAGATTCTTGTCATTTCCTCTCTGCCCTCTAGTTCCAAGAGATCTTGAGAAATTTTAAGATTTCTTGAAATATGATGTCTAGGTTCTTTTTTGGCCCTGGCCAAAATGAATATCCACTCATGGCCCAATGTTTCTCCAAAGCACTAGGTATCATCATGAATCTTCTGGAAGCAGATTCCCCAGGGTCTTCCTTATAGGGAATTGTATCAGTTGTACTCTATACATGCTCATAAGAATTGGGCTTATTGTCCAGGCTATTGTTAAACTTAAAAATAATTAACTTATCCTAATTCTTTTTTTCTAGATAAAATACATTCAGTTCTCTTAAATATGTTTGCTTTGAAACGAATTCTAAGAATGTCACCATATTATCCACTTTATACAGTTTTTATACAAAAATTTCTTAGGTTCTCATCATGTACAAGACATTATGTATATGGATATAAAAGAAAACAAAGTTCATTCTTACAAGAAGCTTACAATCTAACCCAGTGTAATTGCTCGTAGACTCTAGGAGAAGTGAGGGAAAAACGTGAATCATGTAAGCATGGAAAAATACTCTAATTAAATAAATAATTTTTTTAATTAAAAAAAGCTTACAGTCTAAAGGAGGGGTGGGTGAGACATATTCAAAAATATCTATAATACCAATTTGAAAATAGATAAGTATATTTGGGAGAAGCCAGTAAATGCCCGAAGAGATTCGAGAAGAAAGCTTTCTCTTCTAAATTGTGAGATTTAAAATGGTGGAGGTCTTAAACTGTAGTGATTAAAATAGTGGAAGATATAAATTGTGATAGATATAAGAGAGGGTGAGTCAATTTGACCGCAGAAATATGTTTCACTACAGTGTCTTGGGTTTAAAATCAAATATAAGGTGGTCACCAGGGAAATATTCCCAATTATTCAAATACCCAAGTCAATTGGGTTTTATAGAGATTTTAATTAACAATACAATGAGTAATCAAAGAAGGAGAGAGAGAGTAAGAAAAGAATCAGTTTTTTAACACTCACCACAAGGTCTGACTAAACAAGGATTTCTAATGCCAGGCCAGCAGCATCTCAGCTGCTTTCACCAGCTCCCTCCTCCATCTGAATGTTTCAGAATCAGTCTCCTCAGAATGAGTCTCTCCAATCTGAATGTTTCAGAATGACTTTTTAGCTCTTCCCTGAGCTCTTATTTTTAAGGGCAAAATTTCCTCTGTCACCTCCCCCAAGTCCTTACATCTACCAATCACTGTAGATGTTTCTAAAGGACCGCCCATTCTTAGTCCACACCTAAGAAGGTGTGGATTTTTGAGTAAATCACACCAGGAAAGCTCTGAGGAAGTTTTCCAGTTCTTTGTTCCTTGTAAATTCACAAGTTGCTTGACCTTTATAGGTACTTCGCTTAAGAAAAGTATGGGTTTAAGTACTTTTCATTGTTCAGAAAAGAGTTTACAACTTTATCTTCCCCTAGGGCAGACCCAAGTAGGTAAAGTAGAATTCTCACATTCCAGCTTTAAGTAGAGTTCACTGCCCAAATGGGGAATGGTCTTAATCCAATCTTATAAAGTAGGGTCTGGGAAATTTTAAGGTTTACAAAATGGGGGCATTAGGAAAGCTTACCAAGAGATAGTTGTACCTGAGCTGGCCCTTAAAAGAATGGGATTTCTATAGTAGGAGAGACCTCTCATTCCCAGGATACAAGCCAGCATATGAAATGCCTGAAAGTGGGAGGAAGCAAGACACATTGAAAAACAATGAATTAAGGATGGCTATGGAGTATAGAGCCTGAAGAAAAGTGGTGTTACATGACTAGAAAGGTAGAAGGGATGTGAATCATAAAAGTTTAGATAGCAGACCTTTGAAAGAGAATTTAAAAGATCATCTAGTCTATCTCCATTATTTTAAAAATAAGGAAACTAAAGTATAATAGTGTTTAAGTGGTTTACCCAAGAACAGTCATAGAACATGTGGCAGAAACAACATTTGAACTCATGTGTTTTGATGCCAAATGAAATTCGTTTTTCTACTATATTAGCATACTAATTGGATTGGAATACTTTTGGATTAGGCAATAGAAAGCTACTGAAGGCTTGTGAGTAATCAATCAAAAGTATTTATTAAACACCTATTATGTGCCAAGCATTGTGCTAGGTGATGAGGATACAAGTACAAAGAACAAAAATGCAATGATCTTACATTTGAATAGGAGAGAGAACAAGTAAATTATATGTTTGTGTATACACACACACACACACACACATAGACATAACAGAGTAGTTAAATACAAGAAAAGACTCAAGCAGATGTTATTTAAGCTCCACCTTAAAGTATTTGTGGTATTTTAAAGTATTAAATAATATTTAAGTTATGTCTAAAAGAAAGGAACTCTGAGGAAGAGTAAGTAGGAAGTGCACTCTACAAATGGGAGGTAACTTATGTAGTCACAGAGACAGGAGATTGAATGTTGTGTGTGGGGAACAAAAAGGAATAATATAGCTAGATCACAAGGTATGGGAAGAGAAATGATGTCTGTGTATTAGTAAAATTGCTTTGGCTATAGTGTGAAAAATGAATTAGATAAGAAAGATTGATGGTAAGAAGAATAATTGAGAGACTAACATAATAGTTATAAGTTAAGAAGTGATAATTAAGTAGTGAAGAGTGGAATTACCTGAAGTAATAGTGGAGAGGAATTGGCAGGTGTGGAGATGTTACTAAAGAAGAATAGGAGCTGACTATTATGTAGTGAAGGTGGAAGTAGAGTTAGGAAGAGATAAGAGACACTAATGACTCTGTGGCTTTGAATTTGGATGTCAAGGAAAATTGTGGTGCCATCAATAGAAACAGGAAAGTTGAGAGAGGGGACAAGTTTTGGAGGGAAGCTGGTAACTTCTGTTTCAGACGTGAGATTGAGATGTCAATGGAACATCCAGAAAGAAATATCCTTTAGGCAGATAGAAGTATGGGACAAAAATTCATATGTGAGGTTGGGATTATAGCTATATTTGTATTTGAAAGTCATTTGCATATAAATTATCATTCAAATCATGATATGGATGATTTTACCATGTGGGAGAAAGTAAAAAAAAAACTGAGAAGAGGTCCAAGGACAAACTCTTCGGTTATCCTGTTGTTAAACTGGAAAAAAAAACATAGAACTATTAAATAGAGAAACCAAGTCTTTAATCAGGACAGGGATAATGGTATAATCTTTAGGCCTCTACTCTGGCTACTCTGAGTACTGATTCCTGGGAGAAATCACAGAGTGAGATGATAGCCCAGAGGAACCATGAAAACTGGGGAACTTATATATCTCTTAGGAGAACTGAGCACCAGATAATATTGTTGACTGACTTTATAATGGCTACAAAGAAATGAGGAGTCCTAGATAGGATTTGGGAACAGCTGATGCTTTACAATGGGACACCAAATGAAAAGATCCAGCCAAGGGCTGGGCTACCTGAGAAAGGACTTTGATACAATGGGAGAAACTACCAGGACAGAAAGGATAATAATATCTGATTAAGTCTGTTAGCTCCACCTGAAGTATTTTGTTTATTGTTAGTCTGAAACTCCTGAAGTTGGGATTTCTCTCCAAAATTCTCATGTGATAAGGTCAAACTTGGGGTCTTCAGACCTCATACTGCTACAAACTTGGGGTTCTCTTAGATTCTACTTTGACACTGTATTTCAGGGACAGGAAAAGAAGTAAAGGAGATTAAGGATGAGCATTTAGATAAATTGGAAGAAAACCAAAAATGTCAAGATTCTGAAAGCTTAGGGAAGAAAGACTATGAAGAAGGAGGGGGTGATCACCATTGTCAGTGTCAAATTCTAGAAAAAGGTCATGAAATGAAAGACAATGAGAAAGTCAGTAGTGATAGAGACTTGATATAAGGAAGTTTTCCTAACTATAGCTCACCAAAAGTGAGAACTGGTACCTTTCCCTTTAATAGAGGTGGTCAACATGGAATCTAGAAACCCCAAACTTGTAGCCTAGCAAGATCTGACAAACCCCAAGTTTTAGGACTAGCTGTAAGTTGGAGACCCCAAAGTTTGTACTTGTTTCCTGTTCCCATAAGAATCACCCTGAAGGCTAGCAGTTTCAGACTGAATAATGAACTCTATAAGGTAAATGATAATCCCAGTTACATGGAGCCAAGAAAAAGTTAAGTGCATAGTAGGCAGCTTGTCAATTTCATAAACTGAAGGTCCTGAGCTCTATCCTAAAAGGGGGCTGTGGTACAATGGGAGAAGTTTCTGAAACTGCTAGCCTGAGATTCCCTTCAGGGTAGATTTTCAAGGGAACAGGGAACAAGTACAAGCTTTGGGGACTCCAACTTACAAGCTAGTCCTAAAACTTGGGGTTCATCAGATCTTACTAGGCTATAAGTTTGGGGTTACTTCTTCATGAAAAAGTGTCAACTAATACCAGGTAACAAGTTGGCAGGAAACAAAGACATGAGACTTATCCAAGGTCAGAAAAATATGGATTGGTTATGGATTACAGGATCAAGAAAATGGCAGATTAGTTGCCTACCCCATAGACAAACCCCCCAAAACAGGATTTATACACCAGATTTAGAGCAATTGGTCCTGAATGGGGGGTGTGGGGGTGTGAAGGTGGGTCAGAGATAAACCCCATTCATATGGGAAAACCTTTATTTATTAATCCTGCAGCATGCTAATTCTTTTTTTTTTAAACCCTTACCTTCTTGGAATCAATACAGGGTATTGGTTCCAAGGCAGAAGAGTGGTAAGGGCTATGCAATGGGGGTCAAGTGATTTGCCCAGGGTCACACAGCTGGGAAGTGTCTGAGGCCAAATTTGAACCTAGGACCTCCCATCTCTAGGACTGGCTCTCAATCCACTGAGGTACCCAGCTGCCCCCAACATGCTAATTCTTAAAGCAAATTACTCAAGATCCTCCTTCCCCACTACATCATGCCTTACAGAAATTCATTAATTGGGATTCCTTTGTATTTTCTGGTATACTTCAACTTTTGCCCACTCCCTGGCTGGTACCAAATTATAGACATTGATTCTGCCCAGCTATGTGATGATTGGGAGTGGGAAGTATTCTACCTTCTTCCTGGGATATATTCTAAGTTAAAAAAAAACTAAAGTATGGCAAAACTCTATCCAAAAGGCCCTCTGAAACTATCCATTTTCAAGTGATGAACACTGATTCATCCCAATCAGAGGCAAAAGCCAACAGAGGAACTGAGGTAATATACTGATATATGTAGCTGTTAACTTGGGGAAAACAACTACTAAAGTAGTCAGAAAAACCAAGTCTTTAATCAAGAAAGAGATAGTGTTCAATATTTGGCCACCACTCAGAGTCAAGTGCCTAAAACCACATAGAGCCAAAGGCTCTGGCATTCTGGCAACAGTGTCTCTAAGAGGATCACTGTACTGGAAGATCCTCCGAAGAACAACAGAACTTGGGGAACTCATATACCTTTTGGGGAACTAAGGGACAGGGAAGTATGATTGATTGACATTACCATGGTTATAAGGAAACGAGAACTCCAAGCTACTCTAGGCTTGGGAAAGAAACCATAGGGCTGGGGTATCAGGGAGTAGCCTACTTACTTACAATAGATACTAAATAGATGGTCTTGGGAACAGATCTCTGATACAATGGGGGAAACTTCAAAGACTAAAAGGGTACTTAACATTTGATTAGATCTACTAGCCCCACCTATGCTGGGATTATCAAGTACTTTAAGGTCTATTGTTCAGTCTGAAACTGGTGAGTCTGAGATCTCCATCTGCCAAATTCTCATGGGATAGGGGCAAACTTGGGGTCTCCAGATTTCAAGTTGATATAGCTATGCCAAAAAGAAAGTATTAAAGCCCAACTATAGCAATTTTTGTCCTCCACTCTTCTCCCTATAACCAGGGGTCCCCAAACTATGGCCTATGGGCCACATGTGGCCTCCTGAGGCCATTTGTCCAGTCCCCTCCGCACTTCCGAAAGGGGCACCTCTTTCATTGGTGGTCAGTGAGCATCTGCATCCTGTGCTCCTGGAATACTATATATGATAGCACCACAAAGCGTGGCGTTGCTCACGTACAGTACTACTTCCAGTGACATAATCCTTTGTGTGGTGCCTTGTTCTGAGAGAAACTGAATGAGAAAGAGGTGCCCTGCAAAGGATTATTTGGCTGCACAATGAATGACATCAGCATGATGAATGGCAATCTGGGGGAAGGGATTCCACACTGTGTATACTGCTGCCCAGTATAGTGGTGGTGGTCATGGGCCTGTGCAAGGTGTGACAGGCCCTTCACAGCTAGCACTACAGCCTCCACTATCCCAGACAGCAGTATACAGATTTGTTCATAGTTTTTTTTATAGTCTGGCCCTCCAATAGTCTGAGGGACAGTGAACTGTCCCTCTGTGTAAAAAGTTTGGGGATCCTTGCTATAGAATAACGGGGATCAAGGCCACTGAATACTAAATCCCCCAATTTGAGAGGATGCTGAAATCTTTCAATTTAGCCCCAGCAGTCCACACATAAGCAAAGGGAAAGGAATCAGAAAGTAAGAGAGGACGGAATATAAAGAAAATGGGCTGAGATGCAAACAATTTCAAGAAAAAAATATATTGAATAAAAACCCAGGCACAAATGAGTCAAGAGGATCCTAAAACTAGGAAGAAAGATAAATTTTTTTTTAATTTTATCTTTATTTTATTCCAATAATAAATTTATACATAAGTATTCCAAAGTTATGTATCAAGTTGTCTCTCTCCCTCTCTTTTCCCCCTAAATGCCCCCCCACCTTCTCCTTCCTTTGTATTATTTCCCTTCCCACCAGTCTGTTTGTTACTCTTCTACTTCTCTATAGGGCGTAAATCAATTCTCTGCTATTTCTCATCACTTCCTCTCTCCCGCCTCTTTGACGGCAGCTTCCTGAGCGTGTGGGCATCTTGGCGTAGTGGCTGCTATTGTCCAGGTTTAGTGGTGAGTTTTCCTTGATACCATACTGGAGGAAGCCTAGTAACCTAGTTCAGGTGAGGCTCTTCTCTGAGATCTCTCAGAGTTTAGGCTGATTTTTCTCTCCTTTACCATCCCAACACTATCCTCTTAGAGAAAGTCTCTAATCTTCAAGGACCTCACGGCGGAGGACTTTGAACTCACCTGGCATAGGCCAGGTGGGAGAAATCCTAAACCTTTCCCTCACTCTTCTCCTGGATTACTTCCTGAGAAATCCTATACTTTTCCCTCTTTCTTCTCCTTGATTTCTTCCCTATATATTGATTAAACCACCATATATTTCCAAACTAACTTGGGTATTTTATTTGGGATATTCCCTGGATACCAAAAATCAAATTTAGATTAGGTCACAACCCTAAATTATCCTTACAGTCTGGCTAATCCATGAAGGGTATGACGAGGACCCTCAAATTTCTGTGAAATCTCTTTCCTTTCTTTATTACTTGCTTAAGTCAGTCAGTCTTTTAAACAGCTAACTCAGCTTCAAAACACAGCTGCTAGAGCAGGTGAGTATAAAACATTTTTCCCCCTCTCTTTTCTCCATGATTTGAATGGAAAACAGCCATTTTTTTTTTAAACTTAAAAGCAGCAGGACTGGGGAAACTGTTTACCTATGAATCTCCTTTCCCTCAGGGAACAAACAACCCATTTAGGCAACCCTCACCGACAATACTGCCTAGATTGCTCTTAATTAGCACTGAGAGAAACCTGAAAAAAGTTTTGGCCTTGTCCTGCCCCTTGTGAGGCCCGCTAGGGAAATAACTACAAAATATAAATGAATACTACATTCTCTGACATTTATATGGTGGTTGAAGAATTAGGGACATTAAGGAATTCAGGATACCTCCAATTTCTTATGTTATTAGGTAATGTCATTTTTGTACTCCTCAATACTGTGTTAAGAAATGCTAACATAAAAAAATTTGAAGCTGAAATGCAGAAAAACATGCAAAAATCCGAAGCTAAAATCCAGGGAACCATGCAAAAATCTGAAGCTAAAAGACAAAAAATTATGCAAAAATCTGAAGCTTAAGTAATTTCAGCCCCAAGGAAATCTCGTCCTATTAAACTCATTCTAGTCAAATTAACCCACAGGTACCAAATTTAATTACAGGCCTTTTCCCTTTAACAGAAGTACCTAAAATAGGACGCAATGGGGATATGGTGACTCTAAGTCACAATATACCTTTTACTCCCCAAGAAATAAATGAATTTACATGAAATATTCCCACATGTGAACAAGATCCCTTTCTGGTAACAAAAAAGATGACTCATATTTGTTCAATATAATCCGTCTTACAAAGATGTTGAAAACTTGCTACAGGCTTTTTTAACTGAATGAGAGAAAAATAAAATAATTGCTTATCAATAAAACCCAGGGGCATAATGCATCACATTGGCCATCTCAGGATCCCGAATGGGACTATAACAACTCTGAGGATTATTTACAACTATATCGTTGTAGGGAGGCCATCTTAATAGCAATGAGAGAGTGTGCAGACAGTACAGTTAAGTGAACAGAATTTGAAAGAATTAAACAAAATAAGGAAGAGACACCCTCCAGATTCATGGACAGAATAATTGAGTTTGGGGGTCGATACATGGATTTTCACCTTTCAAAAGAAAATTGCATAAGACAAGTTAGAAGACACTTTGTCAATAACTCTTGCAAAGTGATTAGGGATTATTTTAGAACACATTGCCCAAGATGGCCGGAGATGGACCTTGAAGAATTGTGGAAAACAGCTCTGTATGTTTCAAAGGGAAACAAAGAAAAGGAGGAAGAGAATAATGATCTCATGGAGAAAATGGAGAGAGAATTGGCATATTTAAAATATAACTTTTTTATTAAATTAGAAAAATCCATAACAAAGATCATGTGGAAGAACAAAAGAACAAGGATATCCAGGGAAATAATGGAAAAAAATGCAAAGGAAAGTGGCCTTGCAGTACCAGATCTCAAACTATACTATAAAACAGTGGTCATCAAAACAATATGGTACTGGCTAAGAGACAGAAAGGAGGATTAGTGGAGTTGACTTGGAATAGACTCAACAAGATAGTCTATGACAAGCCCAAAGATCTCCTTTTTGGGGACAAAAATTCTATATTTGATAAAAACTGCTGGGAAAATTAGAAGGCAGTGTGGGAGAGATTAGGTATGGATCAACACTTCATACCCTACACCAAGATAAACTTAAAATGGGTGAATGACTTGAACATAAAGAAAGAAACTATAAGTAAATTAGGTGAACACAGAATTGTATACAGGTCAGACATTTGGGAAAGGAAAGATTTTAAAACCAAGCAAGACTTAGAAAAAGTCATAAAATGTAAAATGAATAATTTTGATCACATCAAATTAAAAAGTTTTTGTACAAACAAAACCAATGTAACCAAAATTAGAAGGGAAGTAACAAATTGGGAAACAATCTTCATAACAAAAACCTCTGACAAAAGTCTAATTACTCAAATCTACAAAGAGCTAAATCAATTGTACAAAAAATCAAGGCATTCTCCAATTGATAAATGGACAAGGGACATGAATATGTAATTTTTAGTCAAAGAAATCAAAACTAATAATAAACACATGAAAAAGTGTTCTAAATCTCTTATAATCAGAGAGATGCAAATCAAAACAACTCTGAGTTATCATCTCACACCTAGCAGATTGGCTAACATGACAGCAATGGAAAGTAATGAATGCTGGAGGGTATGTGGCATAGTCAGGACATTAATTCACTGCTGGTGGAGTTGTGAATTGATCCAACCATTCTGGAGGGCAATTTGGAACTATGCCCAAAGAGCACTAAAAGACTGTCTGTCCTTTCAGCCAGCCATAGCACTGCTGGGTTTGTACCCCAAAGAGATAATAAGGAAAAATACATGTACAAGAATATTCATAGCTGCGCTCTTTGTGGTGGCAAAAAATTGAAAAATAAGGGGATGCCCTTCAATTGGGGAATGGCTGAACAAATTGTGGTATCTGTTGATGATGGAATACTATTGTGCTCAAAGGAATAATAAAGTGGAGGAATTCCATGGGAACTGGAACAACCTCCAGAAAATGATACAGAGCAAAAGAAGTAGAACCAGGAGAACATTGTACACAGAATCTGATACACTGTGGTACAATCGAATATAATGGACTTCTCCATTAGTGGCAATGCAGTTATCCTGAACATCCTGGAGGGATCTATGAGAAAGAACACTATCCACATTCAGAGGAAAAACTGTGGGAGTAGAAACAAAGAAGAAAAACAACTGCTTGATTACATGGGTCAAGGGAGATATGATTGGGGATATAGACACTTGTGAATTTCAAAACTACTCAACCCTATTCAGACCATTCTTTAGAATATGGGATTTAGTTATTTCCTGATCAATAACAATAGAGATACTTGGAATAACAGAATCAGGTCTTGGAAACTACAATCTCCACCCTGCTCAGGGTAACAAGATCAGGAAGAGCTGCAGCAAAACTCAAGATTTAATTATTTGAGAATATGGCCTTCAACAGACATGTGCAAAGGGGACAGACCTCTGGGAGGTCCTGGGTTAAGCTAGAGCCACCATTGGCACTGCTGAGACACAGGAAGTGAGGTAGAGGACAGCTCAGGAGTTCTGGGAACTTCCTGTGTGGAGGAGAGGTGGTGGTTGGAGCCTGGTGCTTGGTGTGGAGGAGCCCTGAGACTGTTTCTCCATTTTGGTCACGTGAGTGATAGGGACTGATCTCTTTTCTTTGCCTTGGCTATCCAGGGCCTTGGGCCTTTGGCTCAGCTTAAGCAGAGTGGGTATTTAAGTCCTATTTCCTTCTCTCCCTTTTCCTCCTCTCTCTGTCTTTCCCTCTAATACTTTTCTTCCTCCTGTTTGTAATTAAAACACCATAAAAAGGTTAACAGCTGACTTGAGTTTTCATTTAGGAATTACATAGCTGAATTCCTTGGTGACATTAAATTAATATATATCAGTCTTTTAAAGTGATTTCCATATCACATTGTGACTGACCATGGGAGTCTAGCGAATTCCCTCAATAAACTTCCTGAATTTTCTTGCCTTTTTACTCTACTTTCTCACTACTCAGTCCTTTTTAACAGCTAACTTGGCTTAAAGACACAGCTGCTAGAACAAGTGAGTATAAAAAACTTCTTCTCTCTTCTCTTTTCTCTTTAAGTTAAATTGGAATCAGCAGTTTTTCCTTTTCTTCCCTTTAATCTCAAGGGGAAGCTGGGTGGCTCAGTGTATTGAGAGCCAGGCCTAGAGACAGAAGGTCCTAGATTCAAATCGGACCTCAGATACTTCCCAGCTGTGTGACTCTGATAGTTAGATAGAAAACAGATGTTTTAAATCTTAACAGGACCCTAAATTCCTGGCTGGGAGAGCTGTTTCTAAATCCTTTAAGGAACAACTGCCTAGATTAGGAGTGAAAGAAAAACAAAACCCTGTGGAAAGTTTTTTGCTTTGTCCTGCTCCCCACGTGTTTTGTGAAGACTGTTAGAAAAATAATTACTATATATATATATATATGAATAATACATTCTTTGACATTTATATGGCAGTTGAAGAATTAGGGGCATTGAGGAATGCAGGATACCTCCAATTTTTTATATTAATATGTAATGTCATTTTTGTACTCCTCAATATTGTATTTAGAGATGCTAAAATGAAAAAAATTGAGGATAAAATGCAAGCCCAATTAGAAGATCTAAAATGTTTCTTACAGGATCAATGGGCAAATACCCACTCTACCAGAAACAGACCTGTTTCTGAACCTTTGAATGAGGAAATTTCCTTCCCTGAAATAGAGATGGAAAAAACCTACCCTATATCTCAGTTAACAGACTGCTTCTCTCATGTAGTGCAAATTTTGACTGAATTTAATCCCCAAAACCCTTCCCCTGCACACCCAGTTTCTCATGTTCCCTCACCGACAGAAAACCAAATTCCAATGCAAAGGAGATCTTGTCCTCCTAGAGAAACCTGTCCTTGTCAAACTGACCCACAGGTACAAAATTCAACTAGAGGCCTGTTTGCTCTAAGAGAAGTACCTGAAATAGGACGGAATGGGGATGTGGTGACTTTAAGACATAGGATACCGTTTACTCCCCAAGAAATAAATGAATTTACACGAAATATCCCCACATATGAACAAGATCCCTTTCTAGTAACAAAAAAGATGGGAGACATATTTTTTCAGTATAATCCATCTTACAAGGACTTTGAGAACTTGCTATAGGCTTTTTTAACTGAACGTGAAAAAAATAAAATAATTGCTCATGTCAACAAAACCCGGGGGTGGAATGCAGCTCATTGGCCATCTCAGGATCCCGAATGGGACTATAACAATCCTGAGGATTATCTACAACTATACCATTGTAGAGAGGTCATCCTTATGGCAATGAAGGAATGTGCAGACAGTACAGATAAGTGGATGGAACTTGAAAAAATTAAGCAAAATAAGGAAGAAGCACCCTCCAGATTCATGGATAGAATAATTGAGTTTGGGGACAGATACTTGGATTGGGACCTAACTAAAGAGAATAGCTTAAGACAAGTTAGAAGGATCTTTGTCAATAACTCTTGCAAAGCAATTAAGAATTATTTTAGAACACAATGCCCAAGATGGTCTGATATGGACCTTGAAGATTTGCGAAAAACAGCTATATATGTTTTAAAGGGAAACAAAGAAAAGGAGGAAGAAAATAATGATGACATGGAGGAAATAAGTAATAGATAGGATAACTAAATTAGAAAGTGGGCATGATAATGAACCAACGACACTTGCCCCTCTCCAGAAATCTATCAATCCATTACCTTCCACTTCTGTGGGAAGAAGGGCCACAATATGGTACAGTGTAGAGCTTTTCTCAAGATTATAGGAAGGAATACTCAGTTTAATAACTACAGAAGTGATAATTATAGAATTAAATATAATTATGACAATGAAAACCACAACTTTAGGAATGATGACTATAGGAATGGATATTGGGAAAATGATAACTCAAATGAAATAACTCCACAACAAAATATAAAAAATGGTGCTCGTCCAAAAAATACTCGAGGCGTGAATGCCCCTGGGGGGGGTGCCCTTCAGGGGGGCACTTTTCATGGGGGTGCCCAAAGAACTTCCCAAACACAATGAAGGTGTCTGGGGGTGGGGTGGGGCACAGGAATCAGAGGATACAACCTTTGATTTTCTGGACCCTGATGTCCTACTTCCCGTTGTCCCTATCCACTACCCCCCCCATACTAATGAACCCCATGTTACTTTAAAGGTGGGTAACACCTATTATGATTGTCTATTAGACACTGGAGCTTCCTGGTCTGTATTAAAGAGAACACCTGGTTTACAATGTTATTCTGTTGGCTCAGAGAATGTAATGGGAGTATCAGGAATAACCCAAAGAGTTAAAAGACTTCCTCCTAGAATGGTGTCTGTAGGACCCCTAGAAGTACAACATTCCTTCCTTTTGATGCCTGACTCCCCTTTAAATTTGCTGGGGAGGGACCTTCTATGCAAACTCAGAGCCACAATAACCTGCTTCCCAGATGGTTCATTATGATACAAAGTACTGGAGGAATCTTTAAATTTACTCCCTGTAATTCTCTTAGAGAGTCAGGAGAAAAAAAGAGCATCCCACCTTTGCAATACCTGAAGATATACTGGAGTCTCTTTGGGCCACATCTTCTTCCGATGTAGGCTTACTTAAGTCGGCTGTTCCTGTACAGATAAAAACTAAATCTAGCCCACCTCCTTCCATTCCTCAGTATCCCCTCTCAAAAGAGGCAATTGAGGGAATTACCCCAGTAATTAACTCATTAATTGCACAGGGAATAATAATCCCTTGTATATCTGAATACAACACGCCCATCCTGCCCGTTAAAAAAACAAAAAAAGGGCCCGATGGCAAACACCTCTATAGATTTGTGCAGGTTTTGACGGCTGTGAACAATCACGTTATAAAGAGACACTCCGTAGTTTCCAATATCAATACTATTATTTCTTCTATTCCTAGCACAGCTACATACTTTACAGTAGTAGACTTATGCTCAGCCTTCTTTTCCATACCCATATATGAGAACTCGAGACATATCTTTGCTTTCACCTGGCAGGGCCGTCAATACTGCTGGAGTCATTTGCCACAAGGTTTCGTAGACAGCCCGAGATTATTTGAGCAAATTTTGAGCCAAGATACAGATAATATAAAATTTAAAAACAGCAAATTAATCAAGTACGTAGATGACCTACTCTTGGCTTCAACAGATGCGGAAACATGTCAGGAAGATAGCAAGCACCTTCATTTGGAATTGCACAAAAGAGGTCATAAGATCTCGAAGGATAAGGTTCAGTGGTGCCTCCCTAAAGTAGAATATTTGGGGTTCATCCTGACTGCAGGTGCCCGCTTGATTTCTCCCAAAAGAATTGAGAATATTCAAAATTTAAGTGCTCCTACCACTAAGAAACAGTTGAGAGGAATTTTGGGAGCAACAGGGTTTTGTAGACAATGGATGCCTTGCTATGGGGAAATTACTAAACCCCTTATAGCACTAACAAGGGATTCGGTCCCTGAACCCCTCAAATTAGAACCAGAACACCTGTCAGCTCTAAAAAAGGCTATCCTGTCTGCCCCCACTCTAGGCATCCCAGATTACAACAAGCCATTTACTTTGTAAGTACATGAGCAAAGAGGGGTAGCTTCAGGTGTTTTAACTCAGACTTTGGGACCTTCTCAGCGCCCAATTGCCTATTATTCTGCCCAACTGGACCCAGTAGCATCAGGAGCACCACCATGTCTTAGAGGAGTAGCTGCTACAGCCTTACTAGTGACAAAAACTGTTGATCTAGTATTGGGATGCCCATTAACAATTATGTTCCCACATGAGGTAGAAGCATTTAAGACATAGAACACAGGCATTTTCTGATCAGCGAATTACAAGGTATGAAATAACCTTGTTAAACAATGAAAGCATTACCTTGAAGTGCTGTTCAACTCTAAACCCTGCCACCTTGCTTCCAGATTTACCAACTTCAGGAGAACCATTACATAGTTGTGAAACACTAGTGTCCATGGCAGAAAAGCCTCGAGATGATCTCTTGGACACTCCCTTAAACAACTCAGATCTGGTCATATTTACTAATGGTTCTTCTTTTATGAGAGATGGCATATGCTACACTGGAGCTGCTGTAGTCACAGAATTTGCCACTGAGTGGTCAGCTTCGCTGCCCTCTAATATTAGCGCTCAAGGGGCAGAACTCATAGCTCTGAAACATGCCTGTATAATTGCCAAGGGTAAAAAGGCAACAATTTATATGGATTCTAGATATGCTTTTGGCATTTGTCACTCAGTCGGGATGCTATGGCTCCAGAGAGGATTTTTAACCTCAGCTGGAAAATCAATAGCTAATGCATAAATTATTAATGAAGTTCTTTTTGCTCTCAAACTGCCTAAAGCCCTAGCTGTAGTTCATTGCTCTGCCCATACAGGTGGCTCTGACCCTGTCTCTAGAGGAAATGACCAAGCAGATACCGCTACAAAGCTAGCAGCCATAGAAGGACCTGGATTAATTTTAACATTAACAACCACTGATGATTTAAATTTATCACTTTCCTATAATGAAAAGGAAGTAGAAAAATGGAAACAAAAATTTAAAGCAAAACAGATTAATGGAGTGTGGGTATTGTCTGAAGGGAAACCCCTGCTCCCTAGAAGTTTCTATCACCAAATTTGCCAATCTGTTCATAAAAATGGTCACTTTGGTATCCAGGGCATCATGGTCTCTGTTAAGAGAGTATGGATAGCCCCCGGTATAACTACCATAGCCTCTAAAGTGTGTTCAGCCTGCTTTACCTGCCAGGCATATAAACAACGTGCCTTTTGTGGCAAAGCTTTAGGTGGGTGTCCTCTGGCTTACACACCTTTTGAGAATCTACAGATAGATTTCATAACAATGCCAAAGGCCGGACATTATAAATTTTGTCTAGTCATAGTAGATCAACTGACCAGATGGCCGGAAGCATTTCCTGCGACCCGAGCCACGGCAGCTTTTGTTGCTAAGGTACTTTTAAAGGAAATTATTCCTCGTTTTGGCCTGCCAGCCCTTATTGATTCTGATAGAGGAAGTAATTTTACTGATTCTGTCTTAAACCAAATATATTCTTGCTTGGGGATAACTCCCAAATTCCATGTTCCATATCATCCCCAGAGCTCAGGCCAAGTCGAAAGGATGAATAAAGAACTTAAAACTATGATTGGCAAATTATGCACTGAGACCCATTTAAAATGGCCTGAAATTCTTCTGGCCCTATTTTATCTTAGAAGCAGGCCTAGAGGAGACTTACATATTTCACCATTTGAGATGCTTTTTGGACATCCGCCTATACAGGCTAAGCCTTTCTCCCTGGCATATACATCACTATTAGGGTGAGATACTACTATTTCTTCCAGGAATTACAGCATAAACTGCGTGAACTTCATTAATCTGGAGCTGCAGTACAAGCTGAACCACTAGACTTTTCACTTCACGACCTGAACCCAGGAGACAAGGTGTATATTAAGAATTTCCAACACACTGGAGCAACTCAGCCTTCGTGGGAAGGACCATTCCAAATATTGTTAACTACTCCAACATCTATAAATTTGGAGAAAAGGACTCTTGGATTCATTGCTCACATGTAAAGAGAGCATTTTCTGCTGAGACTGATTGTATCCTATCACTAGCATTGCAGATAATAATCCATTGACTAGTGGATGCTGTTTTTTCAAAAACACATTGAATTCCTGATTTTTTCTTCTCTTTCCCTTATTTTTTTATTATTGCTTTTCTTTTGAATATTTGAATTTTTTTCCCCTTTCCTCATTTCTTGTACAAAAGGTACATACAATTAAATTTTTTTTCTGTCTCTCTCTCTGCAGTAATGTAAGTTTACCCAAACAGCTTTAGACTGTGGGAACCTGCCATTTATTGATAAAATGTTATGGGACTATGATTAATGTTTGTGTCTGATTCCAGGAAATGGGATAAAAACAAGGAGCACAGACTTAACCTGAATAGTGCCAAAAGAGCACACAGGAAATACTAATGTGGACTCTAGGTTGCGAAGCTTGACATTTGTTAAATCATAGGACTTCCTTGTATCTACACTCTTTATACAAGTACAAAAATTTGACTATCATGCTGGCTCCCTATATCCTTGAGAATGAAAAAAATCAGACCAGGGAATGACTCTTCCCTATCAAAATAGAATTCTTGTTCCTTTCCTTCTTGTAATATGACAACTTCCTGTAGTCCTGGCTGCAAATGAGTAAGTGAAATATTACTGCATTCTGTCCTACAGACTTGTGGGATAGAAATTACTTTAAATTGTACCTTTACAAGGGCCCATTATGAAGTTATTCTTGTTTACTCAACATTTTATACATAGATTTTGGTATTTTGATTCTGATTTTGGATATTTTCTACTCTTTCTCCCAAAAGTTTTACTTTCTTCCATATTTTTCCCTTTATATATTTTGGTTGCTTTGTTTTTATTGTTTTTGAATTCTTTTAATAACTGACTCATATACCCCCATAACTCAACAATGCATCCGGAGCTGAACTGGATTTTTTTAACACCCACTTCAGGGGGATTGTATTTTAATAAAACTCCAAGATTTTGAAAAGTTTTTTTTTTTGTTTGTTTGAGAAACATCTTCAAGGAAGAAGCTTGCTAACTCCTAAATCCAGAGAATGAACTGTTGCAGAAAGATGCGAAAAAACCTACATTACATCAAGATCAAGAATGAACCTTGGGGTGTGGTTGCTTGAACTGAAGGTTGAATTTATTTTGAATGTACACTCTTCTGCCAAAGGGAACTGCCCCCTAATTGGCTTTTGTCATTATGCCCAGCAAAAATGTTTTGCTGTCTCTCTCTATCTCTCCTATTTTTCCCTTATCTCTAACTATTGTAATTTCATAGCTAGTATGTTTACAAGACCCATCAGAGAGATTAGCTTTCCTTGGGCCTCAGGGGGATTGTGAATTTCAAAACTACTCAACCCTATTCAGACCATTCTTTAGAATATGGGATTTAGCTATTTCCTGATCAATAACAATAGAGATACTTGGAATAACAGAATCAGGTCTTGGAAACTACAATCTCCACCCTGCTCAGGGTAACAAGATCAGGAAGAGCTGCAGCAAAACTCAAGATTTAATTATTTGAGAATATGGCCTTCAACAGACATGTGCAAAGGGGACAGACCTCTGGGAGGTCCTGGGTTAAGCTAGAGCCACCATTGGCACTGCTGAGACACAGGAAGTGAGGTAGAGGACAGCTCAGGAGTTCTGGGAACTTCCTGTGTGGAGGAGAGGTGGTGGTTGGAGCCTGGTGCTTGGTGTGGAGGAGCCCTGAGACTGTTTCTCCATTTTGGTCACGTGAGTGATAGGGACTGATCTCTTTTCTTTGCCTTGGCTATCCAGGGCCTTGGGCCTTTGGCTCAGCTTAAGCAGAGTGGGTATTTAAGTCCTATTTCCTTCTCTCCCTTTTCCTCCTCTCTCTCTTTCCCTCCTGTCTCTCTTTCTCTCTAATACTTTTCTTCCTCCTGTTTGTAATTAAAACACCATAAAAAGGTTAACAGCTGACTTGAGTTTTCATTTAGGAATTACATAGCTGAATTCCTTGGTGACCTTAAATTAATATATATCAGTCTTTTAAAGTGATTTCCATATCACACACTAAAGGAACATCCTAGTGCAAACATCAACAGCATGGAAATAGGTTCTGATCAAGGACACGTAATACCCAGTGGAATTGCTCATCGGCAATGGGAAGGGCAGAGGGAAGGGATGGAGGAATAGAATATGATTTTTGTAACCAAGGAATAATGTTTGAAATTGACCAAATAAAATAAAAAAAGAAAGGAAAGGAAAAGAAAAAACAACTCTTAACTTTCATCTTATAATTGATACTATCAGTTCTAAAGCAGAAGTAGGTAATTTAGGTTAAATAACTTGCCCAGGATCACATAGCTAGGAAGTGTGTGAGGTCAGATTTGAACCCAGAACCTCCTATATTTAGGCCTGGCATTCTATCCACTGAGCCACACACCTGCTACAAGGAAATGGATTTTCTAGTATTCAGAAGAGTAACCCTATATTTCCATTATTTTAGCATGAAGTAAAATTTTCCAAAATTGTACTACAAACCACAAATCCATTTGCATCTATAGTCCTTAATTGAAATACTTCATAATTGCTCTTATTCCTTAAACATGTTAAGTAATGAACTATTTTGCAACAGATATAATGGAAATAAACATTTAAAAGCTAGTAAAAATCATTGAGAAGATTCAGCAGAATCTTTTTATATATAACTTAGCAATTTCATACCTAATTTTCACCCTTTACCATCTCTGTGTCAATGGACACAGGTGTCAAATGTGTGTCTTGTGGGGTGCATGCCACACTGAGACTAGGATGAAACCAGATGAAAATATAATTGTGGAATGCTTAACAAAATGAACAAACAATACAATAGAATACAAATGACAGTATACTTTAATACTAAGTCAATAAGACACTGGCAGAGATATTTATGTATAGAGCAGCGATTTGTGTTTTAATCTGAGTTTGACACTACTGGATTAGAGGAACCAATTAATGGTGAAGGCTTAATTGGTCAACTCTATGGTAAAGTACATTGCTGGCATTTCTCTATATGGCTTTCTCACCCACTAGCAGGGCCCATGGAGTTCTTCAAAAGTCTTTCATTCATGCAGAAACCTTCCAAGCTTTCAAACTATTCCATACATTTCTTTTATATTAAACACACACATCATACCATCATACCATCCACTGATCTAGAGTGGAAGAACTGTGATATAAATTTAGGAACTTCAAAAACCTCATCATGGGTTATTCTGTTAATTGGAGGGTTCCATAATTAGGGCAGCTCTGCTTCCTTTACTTGCTTCATTTTCTATAAGTCTTTGACTAAGATCCTATAAACTAGACAAGGTGATTTCTTTCCACTAAGGACTTTTTTCAGCTTAATCAGAGTTCTGGGCACTACAGTTAGGGAGGCTGTTTATAAACTGGGACATATATAGAGAAGAGCTATTTGGAGAAATAGAGAAAGGATGGTGATAGGACTCAAAGTCAATTCCCACAGTGATTTGTTGAAGGAAATGACAGTGTTTAGTCTATGAAAGAGAAGCTTGGGATGGGGGTAGGGTGGGACATAATACTAAAGCAATTATATTCTGCTTTGGGCAGGTAGGTGGTATAGTTTCTCAATATTCAAAAAGAATTGTCTTTCTCAATTCAAATCTGTCCTGGAGAGGAACAGAGTCAAGATGGCAAAGAAGGTATAGGAATCCATCAGATTTCTACCAAATTATCCTCCAAAAAGCAATGATATAATGCCCCAAAACAAATTATGCAGCAGCATAATCCACACAAAGTCAAGGTGAAGTAATTTTTCAGTCCAAAACAACTTCAAAGGTTAGCATGATGAATCTAGTATACTGGAGTAGAGGTGGAGCACAGAGCACCAAGGCAGGCCCAACCAAAAGGTCTTCGGTGCAACTGAAGCAGCAGCCACCACTTCTATAACTCTTCAGTCACAGATGGTAAGGGGGGTTGGACAGCTTCTGAGAATGTGATTATAGGAGTTCCTTTGCTGGCTCTAGGTACAAGACTCTTGTCACATTCCCCATAGGCAGAATCAGATGGTAGTCTCGGGTTTCACCTCAGGGTGAAGAGGAACATTAGCAGATACATATCTTTGCAGCCACGAGGGAGCAGGGGACCTTGGTCACAGTTGCAAGGGGGGAAAAGTGCTTAGGATTATAGGCCAGAGCACAGGCCAAGAGAGTATTAAACACACCTCTCTCTTCGCATCTTACCATCTTGAGAGAACTGAAAGCAGACAGATCCCCAACACCAGCTCCTAAGGCAGCTGCACAAAGAACCTGAAGCTTAGAATAGTGCTCCCTTCACCATAGTTACAGAGCCCAACTTTAACAGGTTTTTTAATTAAAAGAAAATAAAAAAGACAGGAAAATAAACAACAAAAACTCAACAAAGAAAGTTATTTTGGTCACTAGGTAGACTCAAACTCAGAAGAAGACAAGAGTCAATACTGCTGTATCCAGAGTCTCCAAGAAAACTATTGATTGCTCTTAAGCCTGAAAATAATTAATGGAGGGGCTCAAAAAGGATTTTTGAAATCAAATAAGAGAGGTAGAAGAACAACTGGAGGGGGGGGATGAGAGTAATACAGAAAAATCATGACAAAAGAATCAACATCCTGGTAAAGGAGGCACAAAAAAAACAACCCCAAAGTAATTAACATCTTAGAAAATAGACCAATTGTTACAGAGGCACAAAAACCCAAAGAAGAGAAAACCTTTTTAAAAAGCAGAATTGGACAAATGGAAAAAGATATACAAAAAAACACTGAAGAGAAAAAATTCTTGAAAGACAGAATTGGTCTTTTGTAAAAAGATATACAAAAATTCACTGAAGAAAAGAACTCTTTGCAAAGTAGAATTGGCCAAATGGAAAAGGAGGTACAAAAGCCCACTCAAGAAAATCATGCTTTAGGAATTAGAACTGGGCAAGTAGAAGCTAATGATTCCATGAGACATCAAGAAACAAAGTCAAAATAATGAAAAAGAAGAAAATGTGAAATATCTCAGGAGAAAAACAACTGACATGGAAAATAAATCCAGGAGAAATAATTTAAGAATTATTGGACTACCTGAAAGCCATAACAAAAAAAAAAAAGAGAGAGCTTAGACATCATCTTTTTTAAAAAATCATCAAAGGGGTGGGGGCAGCTGGGTAGGATTGAAAGCCAGGACTAGAGATGGGAGGTCCTAGGTTCAAATCTGACCTCAGATACTTCCCAGCTCTGTGACCCTGGGCAAGTCACTTAACCTCCATTGCCTAGCCCTTACCACTCTTCTGCCTTGGAACCAATACACAGTATTGATTCCAAGATGGAAGGTGTTTGCCTTAGTTTCTTTATCTGTAAAATGGGAATAATATGGGCTACATCACAGGTACATAGTGTAGTCTGTATAATTGAAAATCTGTTACCCTAAAAAAAGAACTACATTTCCCAGGTGCCCACTGTTACACTTCCTGTCCTTACATACTTCCTATAGACAAGGGATATTAGGCAAGGATGTGAAGGATCCCAGACTTTTTTTTTACTTTCTGTCCTGAGCTTGATGGTGGTAAGGCGGGTATTTGAACTGGCTGATCAACCATGGACATGTGGTTATTTTGTATCTTCTTTATTCCTTGATTTCTAATGATCATTAATCTCTTAACATATAGTGTTTTTATTAGAGATTTAATTTTTACAAAGGTAAGGGTTAAAAAAAAAAAAGAAATCATCAAGGAAAAGTGTCCTAATATTCTAGAACTGGAAAATAAAAAAGAAATGAATTGTGCAATCACCTCCTAAAAGATATCCCAAGAGAATAACTCTCCCTTGTTGTTGTATGGTAGGGCCCTATCAGTGGATATTTTTCAAGTAGAGGCTATATGACCATTTACCAGGGATTTTATAGAGGGGATGTTTGTTTAGCAGGCAACAGATGATATGAGGTTTTTCATAATAAGATTCTGAACTATCATTCTGCATCTTTGAGACTCATTCAAGAAATTATATAGGCAAAGGATGGCGGCCTAGAGGTGTCATATGTAAATAAACATACAAGTGACTATAATCTCTTAGCAGCAAAGCACTGTAAACATTCCATATGTGCCTATATTCCAGGCATTGTACTAAGTGCTAGGGAATACTTGAAATACTTTGATGGATCTGACTTCACTGAAATTTATATTTCCTCTACCCCTACAAAACAACCCTGTGTATTTTCTGTCCATGTTACCACATAAGTCTTCTATTGAATCCATCCAGTTTTCAGGGCAGGCACTCCTCTCTATCACTTGTTATTGTGGCAATAGCAATGAAACATTTCAAGAGAATGAATGTCAAGATTGATGTGGTTCGCTAAATATGGTTCTTATATTTAGAATGTCAACAATTAATGTTTTTAGGCAGTATGGTAGGAGCAGCATCCTAACTTTTCTCCCCAATACAAGATAGGCTAGTTTTCCCTTGAAAGATAATAGAGCCATCTTAGAGATTTAACTAACTCAGGGCATTGAAGGCTCCAGCTATTGTTATCATTTCCCAGTCACCTACCCATTAACAGATATGAGAATCTCCAATCTCTTTCTGAGATTTATATGACCACAACAAACAACATAGTAGCGTGGAAGCTTTATTCATTGAACCAATGCTCAGTATCCATATCAAATGGGCTCCCTTTGCTATGGCTAAGAAAACTCTCCTTTTGTTAATTTCTAAATACCTATGATGATCTCCTTTTGTTCTATTACTGAACATAAACTAGGCTTAGCCCAGAAAAGATGATCTAAAAACCTAGGAATAGGGGAGGTGGGTTACCCAGTGGATAGAGAGCCAACCCCAGAGAAAGGAGGTCCTAGATTAAAATCTGAACTCAGATACTTCCTAGCTGTGTATCCCTGGGCAAATCACTTAGCCCCCATTGCCTAGCTGTTACCATTCTTCTGCCATGGAACCAGTATTGATACTAAGGTAAGGGTTTTAAATAAATAACACCAGGAATAAAAAGGCAAAATTCAGCATTAAAAAAAAATTTTTGCCCTTAAGGAGCTTACAAGAAATCCATCAAGTGAACAAATGCATGTGACCACCCTGAAAAAAATTTAGATACAGATCCATTAGAATTATAAGCCTAAATTCTATACAGGGTCCTCTAGATCCTTCTTCCACCCTAATTTTACTGCAAGAGCCATTAAGAATTGCGTTATAGCAGAATATATGAGTGTTCCACCATATATCCAGAGAGGATTCCTGGGGCCCTTTTGCCTTTCTTTTTCTCTCTGAGCACAAATCAGATAGTAAAGAACTAAAAGTAGACTTTGCTGCCCTGAAAAGTGCCAACAACTAGACCAACAATAGAGTATACCAGAAAAAAAAATCATTCCAGAGCAGTCAAAGGATGAGGGTATTCCTGAAATGACTGCCTCCTATTAAATGAGAAGAATTTCTTCAGCAGAGAGTGATCCTAGAATCTAATCTCATCACAGAAGAGAGATATCTCAAGCAGTGCCAGCCTCAGAGGTTGCCTCAAGAATAACCCCAAGTTCAAGAGTTCAGGAATCTGACTTTTTGATAGAGGTAAATTCATGATCAGTATGCCTCTTGGGGAGAGAAAAGGATTACCACATGACCCTTGTTTGTGGAGGCTCAGTAAGGAACCAAGGCGCAACATCGGGGAGTAGAAGACCTTTATGTTGTTTCCTTAATTACCACAAGTTTTATTTGGATTGCACAGGATTTGTGGAATAAAGGTTGTCTATTCAGCAGCCTAAAAGTATTTTGCCTTCCTGAGCTTCTGAACCTTGAGGTCTGTACCTTGAGACTGGAAGGAACTGTATAGATCCTTGCAGAGTAGAAGAATACATCACAACAATGAAGTTGAACTGGGTGAATTCTTTATAGGCCGCTGTGAGTCTTATCATGAACTATGTTGGATTTTTGTGAGTCCTTTGCATGTTCTTCACTTTCTATGGTATGAAATAAATGCTGTCTTGTACATGATATGTAGGGGCAGCTAGGTGGCACAGTGAACTAAGCACTGGACTTGAAGTCAGAAAGACCAGAGTTCAAATTTGACCTCAGACATTCACCGGCTGTGTGGCCCTGGGCAAGTCACTTAACCTGCCTAAACCTGTAGAAGGAAATGGCAATCCACTCCAATATCTTTGTAAAAGAAAATCCCATGGAGAAAATCCACAGGGTCATGAAGTTGGACACACGTGAACAACAACAACAACCACCTGCTAGGCATTTGTTACCTTGAGGTTCTATATGGAAAATGAGGATTCTATTACTCATATTTGCAGAAACCTAAATCACATTGGGGGATTTCCAATAGTGAATTCTGGGTAGAGGCAGTAGTGAGTCTTGCAAATAGTCACTAGAACTGAACCTAGACTATGTAAGATCAGAATTCATTGGACTCTTAGCCATACCTTATTAGGAAATAGGCAAGGTTCCAACATATCACTAGGATACCCACATTAGCCTCTACCAATAATATACGTTTTAAAAAAATTAATTAGATAATCAATTATGGAAAGTTACTCAAGACCTTTAAAGGCCCATTAAATGCAACATTTCCATTTTATCATTTCTTGTAGTTCCAGAGTCTGGAGGGTTTTACTTCATTAGCTTTAATAGCAAAATGATTCAGATAAATCAGAGCTTCAGATAGGCAAGGGATGAATAAATAAGACAGTATATTAAAAAATACTTTTATTTATCAAAATAGCATTTCAGGATGTCATGAGAACTGCTTGCTTGACTTGGTTTTAAATCTAAATATAGGAGTCTTCCTTTAGCAGCACAGTGGAACAGTTATGGATTTTGCTAGCAGCATAATTCCAAAGTGCCAAACAATTTCAAAGATAGTCTGGATGTAATGAAAAAGAATTCCAATACTGAGTAGTGTTTGGTTTAAATGAATACCAGTACAAATCTAAATTTATTCTTGGTGCTTTAAACTGGGGGAAAAATGGTGATGCAATGGTAGTGGGGGAGTAGAGAGGGGATAAATAATTCAAATCTATTCTACAGTTCTTTGGAAATCACCTGGAAGAGGTCTGAAAAAGCTTGTGTTTTCCTCTACGACCACATATTAGAAGTATTTTTGCTATAAAGCAGAAGTTCTTGTAGAGTTCATAATTACAGCCCTTTAGGAGTTTGGGGGCTGAAATCTCTCTTGGCTACATGGCTGCACATCAAATTCTATCAAACCTACCTTGGTGAGAACATCCAGATAAGGTAGACTCAAAAGAGATTTTTGTCTGAATATGAGACCCTTTGATACCAAAGGACGAACATGAGTGACCAGAAAGTAATAGAAGTTTTCATATTATTTAGGCCATCAGCTGATGCCAACCATTCCAGGTCTTGGGGATAGAAAGTACAAGTTATGCAAGCAGTATTGCTTTAAGATGTTGCCCATTTTAAACATTGAATTGATGTTCAAGTTTATGAATCTTCCAGCTTCTTTCTTATTTTTTACTAGGCTTTTTTTCAAAATATTTTTTTCTCTAACTACATTACATGTTGGCAAGGATAAGGAAAAAATAATCATACTCAAAGGATCTGTAAGAATTCCCTCTACTAAAGAACTGATGAAATTTGAATGCAGATCAAAACATATTATATTTCAATTTTTTCTTCTATTTCTTCCATAAAATGACTAATACAGAAAAATATTTTATGTGATTGCACAGGTAAAATATATATTGGGGCAGGTTGATAGCATAATAGACAGAGGGCTGGAATTGGGAGGACCTAGATTCAAATCTGTCCTTAGATACTTCCTAGCTATAAGACCCTGGGCAAGTCACTTAATCCCAATTGCCTAGCCCTTAATACTGTTCAGCCTTGTGCTGGGAGCCATCAGGCCACAACACCTTGACAGAGTCACATGTGTTAGCTGAGGAGACCACAGAGTGATCCTTGGCGAGATGTGATTGCCCATTCTATTCCTTTTACATGACCCCTTTCATCAATGCCCCTTACCTATGAATATTGACATGATTATTATTCCCCCTAGTCTCAAAAGAAATAATGCAAGAGCAAAACACCTGTACCCTAATTCTCTAAAACATCACCAAAAAGATCAGACCCTCAAACCCTATCCCAAAAAGACTATCATGGGTTAACTTTTATTTAGGTACATAATTCCCAGCAAAACCGCAGCTCCAGGCCAAGCCCCAAAACTTCCCCACTCACAGAAACCTATTCTCATGAAGCCAGCACACAAAGCAATCATAGAGGCTCATACAATAAGTACAAGCACATCAAGCTTCAATATGCCTCAGTGACTCGACTTAACAAACCAGTAACTTGACAGTGGGAAACTCCCTAGTAAGAACCTTGAGAAATGACCAGAGTAATACTAACATTTGAATTGTGTTCCCAGTACCCCTCAACCTCAATGATATGATTGTTGAATTGGCTCTTAAGAACTGCTGATTAATTATTCCATTTTATTAAAGCAATAAGTAATTTCCCTTGACTGTTTGTAAACTCAAAACTTCTCACAGGGTAATGAGAAAATTAAGCCACCTGTGACAAAATCATTTATCTTGTGTGCAACCTTTATTCTGTCTGTAATCACAATACAAAAATATAGAATGTTAATCAAGTGATTTGTTAAAAGTTAATATATCACTTTTCCAATTATCTCTCTTTGAACATGTGTGTTAGGTAATGTATCTGCATGCCAAGAAAATAAGTATAAAAATAAATCCCAGGCCTGGGAATGGCAGAGCAGCTCTCAGATGCAAAGCAGTCCCATGGCCGTAATGATTAAGTTGTCTTCCGTTAGTTATTTTTGTTGACTGGTCATTCACCACCATCTGGGAAACCCTGGAGTCATGAGCAAGGGTAGACTTTGCCCGTGGCAGCCTTGGAATTAATATTTAGTATCTGTTCTAAAACAGAAGGTAAGGGTTATATGTATATATACATATATGCATATATGTATATATGCATATATATGCATGCATATTTATATATATATGAGAGAGAATGAAAGAGGAAGGAAAGAGGGAGGGAGAATTTACAAATAAAAATAAACTAAACTAAAAATTTTAAAAAGCAGATGCTAAAAATCATTATGTAATTGAAAAAATGAATATTATTTTATTTTATTATTTTTTTAAACCCTTACCTTTTGTCTTAGAATCAATACTATGTATTGGTTCCGAAGCAGAAGAGCAGTAAGGGTTAGACAATGGGGCTTAAGTGACTTGCCCAGGGTCACACAGCTAGAATGAAATATTATTTTCTAAAAAGAATTCCCCCTACTAAAAAGTTTTATGAATTGGGAGACAGTAGGCTGGACAGCACATAAAGGTTAAGTATCTCCCCTAGGAGCATATGCTAATTCTAAGAGAATAAATTTTAATCCATCTCCCTGATTCCAGAATTGTCATTCATAGGATCATAGATTTAGAACTTGAAGACGCCTTGGAGGGCATGAAGTTCAACCCTTTCATTTTACAGATGAGGAAAATGAGGTCCAGAAAGGTTAAATGACTTTATCAGTGTGTCACCCAGATAGGATGTGTCTGAGTGAAGATCCAAACTCTATCCACTATATTTCACTGCCTCACAGATGGAGAAATACATATATTAATTGGGTTATTTGGTAACTATTCTGAAGAAAAATAAATGAGTCTGCAGGCTAAAATGACATTTACAGAGCATTCAAAGACCAGTTATTCATGCTTTCCTTTGCCTTAGGTAGTACAGATTATTGATAATTTGCTATCTTTGAGTGGGAAGATTAATGTGTTTTCTTTGGTTTTTGTGATCTGGTCCACAAGGTGTTTAATCATAATTATTCTTAGTTGATTCCTAAACATCAGGTACACACATATATATGAACAGAATAAATGCCCCCAAAAGCAAAGTTGTTAGTGATAGAGGATATTAGCAGTTTAGGGAAATCAGGAAAGGTTTCATCTACTGCCTGAAGTATGTTTGGAAGGAGCAGAGGGGATTTACTAAGGAAGAAGTTGTTTGTCCTTTTTCAAAGACCAATGACATCATGAGCTGATGCCTTAACTAGTACTTGAATTGGATTTAAGTGAGGCAGAGTTGCACAAAGTTGTTGCTCTCTCTTACAGAGTCATTGAAGTCCAGTGGCAAGACAAAAGTCTGAAGGATTGAGAATGGTCCTGTTTACAGTGAATGACCTTGGCATCTTCAATGTCTAACCAAACTTTAAGTGCTTCACAGTGCCTGCTTCATCCACTTTCATAGCTATTGGAACAAATTGTTCTCATCAGTCCACTTCACTGTGGGAAGTCTTCACATGCTTGGGGGTAGACATCCTACTAACTAACTCACTGATGGGTTTGTTACCTCTCAGTTATCCTCAACCTGGTTTAACCTATATGCCAAGATGGTTTCCCAGAATATAGCAGATGCATATGTCACGGCTTCTTGAAATCATAGGTGAGAGTTGAATGCCACATAGACACCAAGATGAATGAGCAGCTGTTAAAAGGGTTCCGTAAGGGAGAGAAATCTGGAAACTGAGATGCCAGTCTTCCTTGAACACCCATATATCCTAAGTACTGGTGTGATAACATCATGCGCTATATGGGAGAGCAAGTAATATCAATTGTCCATGGTTAGCTTTACTTATAAGCAGGATAGACAGGTTGATTATTTGGTATGATTTTAGAGGCATTAGCCAAATTCCCCACCTACAGTCTGCTTCCTTCTCACCCCCAATAAAATCCCATCACATTTTACCACAAAGTCTGAATTGCTAATCTCAATGAATCATTCCTCTAGGTCAATGACAGCGAACCTTTTAGAGATGGGGTGCTGGGCCCAGTCCCCACCCCATCCCCCCAGACCAAGTGGAGTCCCCCCAGAGACTGAGTGCCACACCCCCAACCTTAATTCCTCCCTCCTTACCCCAGACAGGGAAGGGAGGAAGAACTCCTACTGGACTGCTGGGCAGAGGGGGTGGGTGAGTGATGAGAGGCATGTGTGGAAAGGGGGAGGAAAGTACCCAAGGGATGCACTCCTCTCTAGCTCTGCTCCCCTCCAGCTATGTGCTGACTTGTGAACTATGCTCCCCTCAAACCTAGCTCCTCTCCAACCCTATCATGGGAATCATCTTCACCAAAGACTCAACAGGGCTGCTGGGCAAGGGGTGAGTGAAGTGAGGAATGTACTCAGGCTCATGGAGAGGGGGAAGGGAACAGCTCTACTCTGAGTCTCTCTGGCTTTCTAGTAATGAACTCTGGCAGGCAACTGCAGGTGTGCCCACAGAGAGGGCTCTGCATGCTCTTTTCTTTCTTTCTTTTTTTTTAAACCCTTACCTTTTGTCTTGGAGTCAATACTGTGCATTGGTTCCAAGGCAGAAGAATGGTAAGGGCTAGGCAATGGGGGTCAAGTGACTTGCTCAGGGTCACACAGCTAGGAAGTGTCTGAGGCCAGATTTGAACCTAAGACCTCTCATCTCTAGACCTGGCTCTCAATCCACTGAACCACCCAGCTGCCCCCTCTGCATGCTCTTTTTGACACACATGCCATAGATTCATCATCTCTACTCTAGGTTAAGACTTTGCTGTCTCTTGTGTTATTAGGAAGAAAGGGTTAAAGCAACTTTGCTAGGACATGAGACTAATAGGGAGAGAATTCAAGAATGAGAAAGTAAGGGAGAGACAGTTAACTGAGGTTTAGGGTTTTTTTTCCCCCTCTGGTTCTTACCTAGAGAGACAGGCTGTTTTTCCTTAGTGGCTGATACTACCCTATGTTACTCTGAACTCCCTATTGTGATATGGAAATCACTTTAAACGACTGATATATATTAATTTAAGGTCGCCAAGGAATTCAGCTATGTAATATCTAAATGAAAACTCAAGTCAGTTGTTAACCTTTTTATGGTGTTTTAATTACAAACAGGAGGAAGAAAAGTATTAGAGGGAAAGAGAGAGAGAGGGAAAAGGGAGAGAAGGAAATAGGACTTAAATACCCACTCTGTTTAGGCTGAGCCAAAAGCCCAAGGCCCTGGATAGCCAAGGCAAAGAAAAGAGATCAGTCCCTATCACTCACGTGACCAAAATGGAGAAACAGTCTCAGGGCTCCTCCACACCAAGCACCAGGCTCCAACAACCTTTTCCCCTCCTCACAGGAAGTCCCCAGAACTCCTCAACTGTCCTCTACCTCACTTCCTGTGTCTCACCTGTGCCAATGGTGGCTCTAGCTTAACCCAGGACCTCCCAGAGGTCTGTCCCCTTTGCACATGTCTGTTGAAGGCCATATTCTCAAATAATTAAATCTTGAGCTTTGCTGCAGCCCTTCCTAAATCCTGTTACCCTGAGTAGGGTGGAGATTGTAGTTTCCAAGACCTGATTCTGTCATTCCAAGTATCTCTATTGTTATTGATCAGGAAATAGCCAAATCCCATCCTCTAAAGAATGGTTTGAACAGGGTTGAGTAGTTTTGAAATTCACACTATCCTGACTTGCTATCTGGATGCCCTAACTACTCTGCTAGTCTGCTGTCCTGCCTGCTTTGCTGATCGGTTTTATCTATTGCAGTTCCTGGTGAACCTGAACCATCTGGCATCTGATTGTGAGACCAAGCCTGGGTTCTTTTGGATTTAAGACCTTCCCTGGGCCCTATAAGGTTTATACAGACCCTTTTCTTAAAACCAGCTAAAGGGTTTAGTCAAGATCAGGGACTGAGGATTTAGGCAGTTAGGGAGGATTAGAGTAGGGAAAAATCACTCTGAAGAAATTTCTGTGAAGAGATATTAGATCCTGGTGTATTAGTTAGGAAATTAGTTATAGGTTATCCCATACCATTATACCTTATTTCTTTCATTGAATCTACTTCCCATTTTATTTGAGTAGTCTGTGTGTGTCATCTTAGAGTCAGGCTCTGCATGGCTGGGTTTGTTGGCCTTCCCAAACCTGTTAATCTTCTGATACTGGCCCAAACATATCCATCTGGTCCTATTCCCTAAATCACACTCCTAACACTTGGTACAAGTCACTTCTGTGTTTGAGTGGATTTTTTTTTAATGGCTCTTTACTTCCTATAGGATTAGATACAAACTCTTCAGTTCTAATACAAGCTTATCTCATTCTGGCTCCAGTTTACTTTTCTACATTTATTTCACATAACTTTCCATTCCAGTAAAACTGACCTTCCTGACATCCTTTGAACTCTGAATTCCATCTCCCACCATGCTGCCATACTTGAAATATACTCCCTCTCCATATTATTTCTTTTGTAACTCCAGTAAAATGATCTTAGACGATAGGGATTGTTTTCATTTCTGTACAAAGGTGCCTCTAACATATATACTGGCATAGTGAATCTTGGTTAATTACCTCTCAGTGTCCCCCAGGAAACTCTCTAAGACTTTGCAGAGAGACTGATGATCTCATCTAAAGTTTTTCATTGGAAGTTCTCTGGGCTGATGAAATATCAGGACCAGTTTAACAAAACAAAACCCTAACAGCGCTTTCCACAGAGTAAGTACTTAATTGATTAAGAAAGCAAGAGGGAAGGAAGGAGAGAATGAATTCCAGGAACAGGAATGTCCTGTACACAGGCATGGAGACAAAGCAGCTAGGTTGCTCAGTGGTTAGAGAGTTAGGCCTGGAGAAGGGAGGTCTTGGGATCAAATCTGGTCTTAGACACTCCCTAGCTATGTGCCTCTGGGCAAGACACTTAACTCCCCACTGCCTAGCCCTTACCACTCTTTTGCCTTGTGTAGCAGTCCACCCCTAGCTATGGGCAAGGGAAACAGCTGGTATGTACAGATTGCCTTAGAAGAGAGCATGCTCAGTCTTGAGCATGCTCAGTATTGCACATGGCTAGGAAAGCCTCTGACCTTTGACCCCAGCTTCCCCCAGGTTAGGCGGGAACACAGGTTTCTTTGTGCTCACCTGGTTAAGAGAAACCACACCTATACCTTGTCATTAACCAATGATGATCATCCCTATGTACTGTGTATATTTGCATATCAACGAGATTAAATAGGGCCCAGCCAGCTCCGCCTCGCTCTCTTCTGCTCTTCCTCCCTTCCAGCTCGCACTCACCTCTCCGACCTGTGTGGTATTGAATCTGTATTTCTGGACTGGTAAAAGCCTTCGGAAGGGTCCTTTGATCAGAGCTTGGCTGTGGCTCATTGGTAATTAATAAAGACTCATTCCTACCACCTCATATCTCTAATTCGACTCCGTCATCCCCCTCGTGGTATCTAAAACTTCTATCCTTTCTCTATCTTCCTACCTTAAAGCTTCTCTCTCCCCTCTGAGGAAGCTTTACCTTGGAAACAGTACTTAGTATTCATTCTAAGACAGAAGATAAGGGTTTTTTTAAAAAGGCATGGAGGGAGGAGATAGAAAGTCATGTGAGGAACAAAGGGAAAGTCAATATTGTATAATAAGAGAGTAATGTTTAATGAGGCTGGAAAGTTAGGGTAGAGCTAGGTTGTAAGGAGCATTAAAAGGCAAAGAAAGGAGGGCATATTTTATCCTAGAGACAATAGATAATCATAAAAGCATATTGAATTTTTACTTAACTTAATTAGCTTAATTTGGACACTGTACTCATCAAGCCCCACTACCCCCTTTGCCACATGATGGTTTTAGGAAGTCCCCAGGTGCCTTCTAGCCCTTTACTGGTAAATAGCTTAACACCCTTTGCCAATTCAATCCAATAAGGACTTCTTAAGTCCTTGCAGGCACTGTATTAAGTGATTGAGGCTTATATAAGCATCCTAGTTAGGTGTGTCTATGGGGGAGGAGGCAAGGTAGAGACAGACATGGGTAACAGTCAGGTGAACAGCATCAGTTATTTCATTGATGCTGGTTGAAATAGATTTAGCCTGTTTTCAAGTGGAGGCATGTTTAAAAAGTGTCAGATATCCATCTGGACTTTTGCCTCTCTTTGAGATATTTTTCCCTAGTAACATGACTGCTGGTAGTAGGAGCTGTTCAGTTATATCTAATGTAGTAGAAACTGCAAGTGGCTGATCAAGGGAGAGACAGTTGTGAATAGCTTATAGTCTCAGTCCTAGTGTTCCCAGCTTATGACTAAGGGAATAAGACCACAGCAGAATCCCTCTTGGTCAAGTAAGGGTAAAGTCATTTCACGTGACTAGATAATATGTATACATATAATTTAACATTTTATATTATTATTAATCATATTATAGATAACATCATATATGTGTACATTATTGTTAATAGTAGTGATATTATGTTATATATTAAATATATATTTCATGTAAACCTGGGCAATCAGGGATCAGTTTTCAGATCATGTATAATGTACTTTGTCAGCTAACAATTCCAGTGAGGGATTTGGTAAGCTTGCTTCTGGAGGTGCCTAATAATGTGTAAAGGGGGTTTCCTGCCCCTGATCCAGAGCCAAATAGGCATTTTGTGATTATTTCCTGTCTACTTAATATGTGATGAAGAGATGTCTTTCAAATGGCTGAGTGTAATAACTAAGAGAGAAACTTGCCACAGAGAAACTTGATCTCTTTCTTGCAGGCAATTTTTGAATTAAAAAAAAAAAGCTGCCATCAACCTTTAGTGGCACAAGGGGCAGCTTCTTTCTCTGCCATTTTCTTCCTGCCTGAGGATGAATATCATGGAGTCTCTATCTCTTTGCTTCTTTCTAGCTCATAGGGAAATTAGTATCATGATGGAATAGAACACTTTGCACCCTTGTGAGCTTCAAAGAGACACCAAAAGTCCAGCAGGTGAACTTGGAAAGGCACTGGTTTTGGGGAATGACCTAATTGATCTAGCCCATCTGTGGATTGACCAAATAGCCACAATGGTGTGTTCTGCAAGGAAGGAAACAACTTGTACCATTGGCTATGCTGTGCCTAGAAGTGAACTCAGTGGTGGGAAGAACATTTGTAATAGCCACTTTAAGTCTGAACCCATTGAGGCCATAGGGGTATATAAAGGAGAACATGTCCCTTTGGGGTGGTGTTTGTGTTTCTATTCTTGTTATATCTTCTCAATAAATATTCCTTTATAATTGTGTCAGGGAAGGAGAGGGAAATAACATGAATCTTATAACCATGGAAAAATATTCTAAATTAATTAAATAAAAATTTCCAAAATAAAAAAAAATGCTAAAAATATTACTTTATAAAAGTTAATTGGTATAATTTATCACCGATTTTTAGGAAATGTCAATGGGTTAAAGGATATTGAGGTGCTAATTATTGGTGAGGATATCAGGAAGAATATACCAGGAAAAAAGAAACAACCCTCAACCCAATAGCATTAGATATATATCCAAAGACCTTAGAAGTGCCCCCTATGAACCCTAATGGGAAGATGGAGCAAGATGCCCTCTGGGAACCCAAAATAGCCAGTGTAAAGGTGAGTTGGGATAAAGACCCAAGAACTTTGCTGCACATGCATGTGCATAGGAAAGTGTTATAGATTGTGTTACCTCTTTGAGATACTTTGAGAGTCTTTCTTGCTAAGACCTGATGAAATATCTTTACTTATTCCTTGTACTTCATTTTGATTTTAATGCTGACTCCTGCTTTCTTTCCTCTTGTCCCTCATTTCAGCACCCCATGACCCTGATACTCTGGTTTGTATGTCTGAACCGATACTTTTGGCCTCCAAACTTTCTAGCCACAACTTTTCTTTATTCCACACCTAAAAGTGTTCAGCCTTTTCAGTGGAAGACTCTTAGGTCCTTTACATGGCAGAAACAATAGAGCTATTCTGTTACCAGCCTATCACCAAACCATGGTCTAGAGAATTTCAGCTGTGATACTTGGCATCTTAGATAGCTTTTAATAGTTAAGCATGGTACCAGAATCAACTGAGGCCTGTTTAAAAAAAAAAGTCAGAGACAATAAAAAAGGTGTCCTCCCCCTTTTTAAGCCCTTACCTTCCATCTGGGAATTAATACTAAGTTTTGGTTCTAAGGCAAAATGGTGGAAGAGATTAGCAATAGGTGGTAAATGACTTCCCCAGGGTCACACAGCTAGGAAGTGTCTGAGGCCAGATTTGAACCCACTTCTATTTGACCTCCAATTTCTAGGCCTGGCTCTCAATCCACTGAACTACCTAGCTGATCCTTTCCTTTTGTTTTCTAATTATGTTCAGAACAAGAAAAGGAAGAAAAGAATTATACATTCCTTCTTGTTTTTTTTTTTAAGATAAGTTTTTATTGATTTTTTTTTAATTGCTCAAATTTCCTATGTATCCCTGTCAACTCCCCTGCCAGGCATCCCTTAAAATAAAGAATAAACAAGATAATTTCAATAAAACTAACTAATACAGTAACATCTTGGTTTTTGTTGACATCGGTAATCATTGGTTTTGGTTTTCTATGATTTTTTCTGTGAAAAATTTGTCTCCATTTCCATGGTTTGCCTCAGATTTTATAGGCATGCCCACTTAACCTTGATGCTAATTTTGTGAAAACAAAGGTTGACTCATGGCATCTCCTGCTCAGTGTGAGCAATACGTGTATTGAAAAGCAAATAAACCCATTTATCCATACAGATAGCAAAAACGAAAATCAGATAAAGCATATGTATAGCGGTAGTCTCTCAGTGATCCAGAATGACTATTGTCTTTGTGCGTTTTCATCTATGGTGTACCCTCATGTGGCTTTGGAGTCCAAAGGCTGAGGCGCAGAGTTTGTGGCACATGGGGCATGGGACGCCAGTTGTTACGGGAGGTGCAGTTGTGGCCTGGTGTCGGCGTTCACGCGCAGCGGCAAGATGTCGACGTCGCTCATCTTCAAAGGTGGCAGCAGCATGGTGAACGTGGGTTCGCCAGCTGCTTCTGACAGAGGCAGCGAGTTCTAGTTGCTTTGGTGTAATGCCAGCCCACTTCAAGTTGGACTTTAGCTGATCCTTGAATCTTTTCTTTGGTCGGCCTTGTTTCCTGAGTCCACCTGACAGTTCATCGTAGAATACCTGTCTTGGTATTCACTGTGGGTCCATGCGGATGACGTGTCCAGACCATCGTAGCTGGGTTTGGAGGACCAGGGCTTCGATGCTGGTGGAGTTGGCTCTGTCGAGGACTTCCTGGTTGGTGATTCGGTCCTGCCATCGGATCCTCATGATTGACCAGAGGGAGCGTTGGTGGAATTGCTCCAGCTGTTTCATGTGCTTCCGGTACAGTGTCCATGTCTCGCAACCATATAGGAGCAAGCTGAGGACCTCTGCGTTATACACTTTGAGCTTCGTCGCAGTGCTTACACCGCTGTGTTGGAGGACTTTGGAGCACAGCCGCCCGAGTGCCTGGCTGGCCTTTTGGATCCTGGCATTAATCTCGTGGTCTAGGGACCCGTCGTTGGCAATGGTGCTGCTCAGGTACTTGAAAGTGTTGACGTTAGAAAGCTGCGTGCCGTCAATTGTAATGCACGGCTGGTTAGTTGGCCTCCCTGGTGCAGGTTGGAACAGCACCTCTGTTTTGCTGAGGCTGATAGTCAGGCCAAACAGTTTTGTTGTGGTAGAGAACCTGTCCACAATGGTTTGGAGATGATTTTCTTGGTGGGCCATGAGAGCACAGTCATCTGCAAAGAGAGCTTCCAGTCTGAGTCTCTCTGTTGTCTTTGTTTTTGCAGTCAGGTGGTGAAGGTCAAATAGTGAGCCATCCAGTCGGTATTTGATGTAGATGCCCAGGTCTAGATCCATCACAGCATGTCGTAATACTTGGGTGAAGGATAGGTTGAATAGTACTGGAGCGAGGACACAGCCTTGTTTCACGGTATTGGAGATGTTGAAGCGATCGGAAGTTTCTCCACCAGATAGGACTTCCCCTGTCATGTTGACATGAAAGAGTTGGATCAGTTTAACGAATTTTGTTGGGCAACTGAGCTTGCTGAGGATCACCCACAATGCGTCCTTGTTCACTGTGTCGAACGCCTTCGTCAGGTCTATGAAGACAATGTAGAGACTCAGGTTCTGCTCAAGGCATGTCTTCCTCTTCCCATATGCTGGTCAGTACTATGTGGAATGCCTGGAGCACCTTTCCATTTAAGGCCTTGTACACCTCGGTTGGGATCCCATCTTTACCGGGTGCCTTGCCTGCACTCATTTGTTTAATGGCTTTTTGGACTTCTTCTATTGAAGGAGGGACGTCAAGTTGTTCAATGGAATGGTTTGGGGGGATCTGGTCAAGGGCACTTTGGTCGACTGAAGAGGGTCAGTTGAGAAGCTGACTGAAGTGTTCTTTCCACCTGTTGCTGGTGCCTTTTTTATCTTTTATGAGAGTGTCACCGTCAGAGGATAGCAAGGGAGTGGTGGTGGGTTTTAATGGCCCATAGACAGTCTTGAGGGCACTGAAAAATTGTTTGTAGTTTTTCATATCAGCAAACTGCTGGATTTCTTCTGCCTTTTTTCCCCACCATTGGTCTTGCATTTTCCTGATCTCATGCTGTGCCGTGGCTTGGAGAGACTTGAATCTGTTCTTTTTAGGAGCAGAGTTTGGGTTATTTTGTCACTCCATAAAGGCTTTGTTGTTCTTGCTCAATAGGTCTTCAATAGCAGTGTTGTTCTTGTCAAACCAGTCCTGGTGATTGCATTGTTTTGGCCCTAGAACTGCCTTTGATGTTTCCTTCACTGTGTCTCTGAACTGGTTCCATTTCTCGGTTGAGCTTCCAGTGAGTGGTCCCTTGGCAGACAGCTTGTTGTCCAGGCAGGACTGGAATGTTTGCAAATAAGATGGATCTCTAAGACAACTCACGTTGCAAAATGCGTGAACTGTCTGGGTGCGTTTTGGATGGTGAGGCGCAAGGCGCATTTGAAGAGTTGCTCTAACCAAGAGGGTGGACGGGGTTAGGATAGATGAGTGTGCACAAAGATACTTGTGCGTGAAAGAGATTTAAGTGGAAAAGCCGATGCACAGTGACAATCCCACTCTCTTGGCGTTGGAAGCCTGGGTACAGTGGCACGAAAAATTGTTACGTCTGGAGACTTCCTCAGCTGCATTGGAAGGCCGTGTTGTCCTTTGTGCTCCAACATGCCCTAAGCACTCCACAGTGCTTTGCTACGTCGCCCTCTCAGCCGTTGAACCTTCTTATTGGTTTCTTCCGTCTGTTCAGCCGAAGCAGTCTTCACATGCTGGGTGAGCAAAGCCCTGGTTCACCAGGGGTCGACGACCTGATGGCTACCCTCACAAGGTTTGGCCGGCCTGTCGAAGCCGTTGCCCGGGGTGTGGCTGCTGCCACATGCTAGCAGCTACTGGGAGCCACAAGTGAGAGCTGGGTGTCAGGTGGGGGTCAGAGGCTGGAGAGCTGCCCTAGGAGGGCAGAACAAGCCCTCCATACCAGAGATACTACCCCTCCCTGAGCACCCCATACACCCCTGAAGCATATGTAGGAGAATATATACCTGACTATATAAAACAAATGAGCTGGGAGCAAGATATCTCTTTTCAGTCAAATAGAAATTCTCCCATAGTATCTCAACCGAGAATAGGGACACAATCAAGGTAGCAACTCCTCTACACATCAGCTTCTATCCAAAGTCTTTCCAGATAATGCCTTGATACCTAAGGTCCTTATGGAGGGGGATTCCCCTTCCAAACAATAACCTCTCTCTCCCCTCCTTGCTGTCTTCTATATACCAAGAAGAGTCTTCAGAAAGGTAAATGATATGTTAAATGTTCATTTATTCTTTAAATTAGTCTTTTATATTAATTTTATATTAACTTCTTATTGTTTTTAGTATTAAACACTTTATTCTCTATAAAATATGTTTTTGGAGGGTCTAGAATTATTTGGATTTACATTGGAATTACATAATTGCCTTCGTTTTTATTGGTTTCATATTTTGCTGATTGTATTCAGACGAATTATCAATGAAAACTAAGGTATCACTGTATACGGGGAAAAAATCTCATATTATATGAAATGTTCCACATCTATATTCTACCCCATCCCAGCTCTGCTTTATGCATTATTTTTCCCTTTTAGAGGGTAAACACCTTAAGGGCAGGGGAAACGTTATGTAGATACCATGTAGCATTATATAAATATCATGTGCTTGATTTGCACTTTTTAGAAAATGTTTTAATTAAGGTTAATTAAGCATTAGTTAAATAAGCATTAATGTTAACAGAAAATATATAAGAACTGAGTTAGAGACCGAAGTAGAGAGAAAAAAGAAAAGTATTATATTTTGCTTTAAAAATTTCTGTTAGAGCTCCCTAGTTCTTATAACCATTTACTTTATTTTCCTTTTGGTTTATTGACCTCATTCTCCATTCCCATGGTTTCTTGACACCTAACAGGAAAATCCAAAGGTGTCTATGGCTCAAGAGAAGCTGCCATGAAAATACTACAGAAATAGATAGGAAATTGGAAGTTTTGGATAACAGTCTACTCCAGTAAACATAACTTTTTCTCTTTTTTTTTTCCACGACAGTGCTAGTCATTTCCTGTAAGGAACAGAGGACAAGGAGACTTGCCTTCTAAATATGCCGCTCTTGAGACTTAATGGACCTGATCTGAATACAGTGAGTGTAACCTTTACCAGGATGTGCATCCTGCTGGCCAACTTTGATCAAAGTCAGCAGAGACCAGAAAAGTTGGACTCTTCCTACCAGGAGGAGGAGCAATGGAGGTATCAACAGAAGAGGCCCTTTGTTCAGAGGCCTTGTTTCTCATGTCCATGCCTACCAGTCACTTGACCTGAAATTAAACAGGCAAGACACCTGAGGTGGGGAAACACTACAAATTTATTATTTTATTTCTGAGTGAGATGTGATCTCAGAGTTAATGAATGGTTTTAGACCTTCAGTCATGCCTATTTAAAAGCCAAGTCACTTGACATTTGGAACTGGCATTTCTCTCTTAAATAAACAACCCAAATATATTAAATCTGAAAGGTTGCTTATTCCTTCTAAGGACTCTGCCCCTGCCATTCATTTACTGATTACTGCAAAAGAGAGGGAGTTGGAATAACAGAGTTCCAGACTTCTTTGGCCTTAGTTCTTGAATATTTTTCAAATTCTTGGTTCTCCCCAAATTCTAATGTCTTGACCATTAACTGAGCACAACATGTGTCTAGGGCCAGGGGGATATGTGCATAAGAAGGTCTATCCTTATACAGAGATGAAACTCTTGACCATATTGAATTGTGTTTCCATTTTGTCCCACTCTATTTCCCTTGAGAACAAAAGAATTATAAAATGGGTGGCCAAGGTTGGGCTGGGACTAAGATTAAAGTTTATAGGGTTAGAAGGTCAGTTTTGAACTTGGACCAATCCCAAACCAATTGATCTATATTTCATGTTCTACCTAGACAATTAGGGTCCAAACACAGGATTCATAGGACTATATTAGCCTGACAGACAAACCTAGCAGTGCTTGAGTTTGAATTACAAAATATAACAAGTGATTTAAGTGATAATGTAAAAAGGGATCAGGGAGGAATCACCAGCCTCATGGTTAGTTTGTTTATTGACTCTCAATCTAGCATTCTTTCCCCTGGACCATGCTACCTTTGAGGAAGACTGGACAGAAAAGTATGGTTACCTCATGACATCTCCTGGGGTCACCTTACACAACTTACCTTGGGTCAATGGAGGGCTTCCAAAAAAACTTATTCCATGAGCTACATAATATCTGTGACAGGGAGACTGGCCAATGAGCCATAGTCCTTATGAACATGCACAGCATGCTTTTTTCTATGTAATTCCCATGGAGACTTCACAGCATACATAGGTATTGTGTCCAGTCTCCTTACCACATGAAGAAAAGAAACTTTTCCATTGCTAAGCTGGAACTGAGAATAGATTCTAAAGAAACTATCCAGTCTAGGTGTTTTCTTTTTCCTGCCTGGCTGAATTTGGATGAGAGAAACATGCTGTGAAGTTCCAGATTGGGAGAGGCCTTGGGCTCTCTCTGCCCCTGCCTGACTCATAACCCATGAATAGGGGCATCTGTTCTTTGCCTCTGCATTTGTTCTGTCTTGCTTTTAGGTAAAGGAATATTGGAAACCTCTGCAACCTTGTGATCTTTGACTCTTGACTTTTTTTTAATAGAATTACCACTCAACAAATAAACTTTTTGAACAGAAAAGTTTTAATATTGCAATTACAATTTCACATTCCAGTGATATCTAGTAATAAGACCATATCTTATAAAGAACAAGATTAAAGCTATCACATTTTAAATTATATATAACTTTTGAATTATCATTCTTCTTCCTTCTACTTCCCCCCATCCACTGAAAAGAAATAAAAAAGAAGGAAATAGAAAGAGAAAGAAAGAAACAGAGAGAGAAAAAAGAGGAGAATAAGAAAGAAGAGGGAGGGAGGGAAGAAGAAAGGAGGTGGTAAGAAGAGAGGAGGAAGGAAGAGAGGAAAGAAGGAAGAAAGGAAGGATAGAAGGAAGGAAGGAAGGAAAGAAAGAAAGAAAGAAAGAAAGAAAGAAAGAAAGAAAGAAAGAAAGAAAGAAAGAAAGAAAGAAAGAAAGAAAGAAAGAAAGAAAGAAAGAAAGAAAGAAAGAAAGAAAGAAAGAAGGAAGGAAGGAAGGAAGGAAGGAAGGAAGGAAGGAAGGAAGGAAGGAAGGAAGGAGGGAAAGAAGGAAGGAAGGAAGGAAAGAAGAAACTAACTTCAATTTGCATTCAGTTTATCAGTTTTCTCTCTAGAGGTGGATAGCATTTTTTCAACATGAGTCCTTCGGAATTATCTTGGATCATTGTATTGATCAAAGTAGCCAAGTCTTTTACAACTCATCATCATTATAACATTGCTGTTACCATGCATAGCGATCTCCCACTTCACTTTGCATGAGTTCATATCGATCTTGTCATGTTAATATATACTTTTCTTAAAGGCCATTTCTTGAGCTAGAGAATACAGGTATTTCTTCTACATTGTTGGGATAAGGGAGATGATACACCCAAAACCTAGAAAATCCATGTAAATTTTTTTGGCTCTCCTTTTGTATCAGAGAAGTCTGATTTTTTTTTTCTTTTGTGGGATGTTTATAGTACCTTATTGTAAAATTTGAGTTAAACATTTAGTCATAGGCTATATAGTTCCTAAACTTTTTCTTTGTCATCTGTTGGCTTTTGTATGCCATCTGTGGCTTTCATTAAGTTCCATTTAATTTCTTATGCTGACTTGAGATATATAGAAACCATGATGGGGAAAGTCATGATGTGAAAGGAATACTTGTATTTGAATTTTATGTTAATGAGGTTCAACGTGTACCAAGCAAAGCAACTGTTTGTAGAATTCAAATTATTTGCCTTGGAAAAGGCTTAGCAACTTGGGTATAGTTTAAAAAGTGGTTGCTGAAACTTAAGAAGAGAAAGATAAACGACTTCTACACTTGAAGGATATGCTCAAGCCTCTTAGGGCCTCTTATGGCTGATGTGAATTAGATTCAGATTTATGACTTTTGTAAAGATTAAATTAACTCTCCCCTGATTGTGAAAATGAAATTAATTAATTCTCCCCTGATTTGTGAAGATTAAATTAACTTCCCTGACCATTTTTAGATTTAATCACCAAAAGTGTAAACGTCCCACTTAATCATTCAGTGGGAGAGGTCTGTGACCCACATGTGCAATAGTTGGTGAAGAATTAGAATCAAACTGCCCCATGGCAGTGAAGGAAGCCACAGGAAGTGACCCAAAAGAAAGTGTCTTTAAAAGGGAGTTACAGCTTCCTGTGGAGAGATCTTCAGAGATTCTTCAGGGAGAGATCTTCGGAAAGAACTTGACCTTCTTCTGGAGTTCTGAGTTTGAATTGGAGGCTGGTGAAGAATCTGCTGACTGGACCTAAGACCCTGTACTTGGTGAGACTGTTCTTAAATCTCTCCCTTTGGACTGAGAAGTGGTGAGTTAAAATAGCTGACTCCTTTCCTGGATTTTCTAAAGAGACTAGTCTCAGGGGAGACCTATCCTCTTGAGAGGCTCCCTGCATTCCCAGGTCCTTGGCTACAAAGGCTGAGGCCCCTCTGGCTAAGGACTAACTAGCCCTGCCTGGGTTGAGCCAGGGACTGGAGTAAAATACTTAGTGTGTAGACTAGATATCTTACCCTATCCTCTCTCTGATTTTCTTACTTCACTCTTTTTCTATTTTGTAAATAAATTGTTAAATGAATTTCTTTGGAATGAATTAAATTTCTGGTGACCCTATTCTTAAATAATCCAGTCCAACCTTTTATAAAAAAACAAACAAACATTTTTCTCATCCCTTACACTTTTGAGAAGCAAAAGACAAAAGCTATTCTGCCCTTAGAGGGAGATATTAAAATACAACATTTTATGGGATTGAGTAACCTGCTGAGTTGACTAGCTCCCTAACTTTTCCCACTGTAGCCCCATATCTATCTTGCTTCTAATTGTCTATAACAGAGGTGTCAAACATGGTACCTGGGTCTTCTGGCTCCTAACAACAGTCCCAGTGTGGCCCAAACCACTTGTAATTGGGAAAAATTTAACAAAAGCAACAAAATATACAATGGAGCATAGATATTGTTAATATGTGGTTTTCTAGGTTAATGTGCTACTGTATAGGATCCTTATTTATGATTTAGTGACCCTCTTTTTATTTGAGTGTGACACCATTGGTCTGTATCATATTATTTAACACTTAAATTCCTTTTAACAGTCTTATATGTTTTGCTTTGTTATGTTTTACTTATCTCCAGACTGAACTATAAGATCAATAAAAGAACACAGTAAAAACCCAGATGGTTCACCCTGCCCCTCCTCCTTATTGTTCTTGGCTACAAAAAAAAAAAATTCTTCATTTTACCTGGATTGGTATTCAAGTTTCAGATTCAATAGCTAGCAAGCATGTGCATAGGCTTTTAAGGTTTGCAAAGTACACATATGTTATTATTGTTTGATCCTTATCACAATTCTTTGAGATAGAAGCTTTTATCATACCCATTCTGCAGATGAGGAAACTGAGGTTGAGAAAGATTAAGTAATGTACCCAGAGTCATGCAGTCTGAATCTGATTTCAAAGGAATTTTCTTAACTGTAGCATCCTATCCACTCTACCTTCTAGGTTCCTAAATTAAAAAGAAAAAAAGAAAATTAGACAATTAATTGGTTGGTGATGTATATTAGCTTGTTTTGTTATTGTTTCATTCATGGGAATTTAATTATCTCGCCTCCCAGCTAGTCTGTAAAGGGAAGGAAGGCAACAATTAGGTTACCTTGTTTCTATAACGTTTTCTCTCTCCTTTCCCCCTCTCCCCCTTACTCTCACATTATATCAGGGTTAGAAATATAAATTCATAGACCCACTCTCCCACTTTCCCCCCGCCTTGGCGGGCAGTCGCAATGGCAGGGAGTAATACCAGTGCTGCTGCCGCGGAGACATCAGCAGCCAACCTGAATGCTGTGAGAGAGATCATGGACGTTCTGCTTGAGATCTCAAGAATATTGAATACTGGCTTGGATATGGAAACACTCTCTATTTGTGTACGTCTGTGTGAGCAAGGAATAAACCCAGAGGCCTTATCCTCTGTTATTAAAGAACTTTGAAAGGCCACAGAAGCACTAAAGGCTGCTGAAAATATGATAAGCTGACTTCATGGAGGGATCTCTTGAAGATTTGAGGATTGCATACTTGTTATAAATATGGAATGAAAATACTTTTTACAGCAATGTAAAATTATAAAACCATAGCTTTATACTTAGTGGAAAGTAGCTTATTGAGATATTATCAGGTAATTGTTTAGTTCATGTCTTTATTCCTTTTTTTTTTTAACAATCCCATTGGTTTACAAACAATATGCTGTTATTTATATATTCTTTATTTATAGCTTTGAAAGCTTTAATTTTATAAACAGTCTGTCAAGTGTTGCACATTTGCTATGCCTAGTTGAAAGTATAGTGGAAACTTATCAACACTGATGTAGTAGTTATGACTTGTTGACATTTTCATTATAAACTCTAGTTTTGAATTGTTTATGCATAATAACTTTATGGTTTTACTTTTCATTGGGCTGAAAGTTGGCAGAATTTCAGAGATCCCTTGAGTGTGTCAATTTTTATTTAAATCCATTGTGTGCATCAATTTTGTTTTGTACAGGAGCATGTTAATTTCTTATAGCCTCTACTATTATAACTAAAAGACTTAGTTTTTTAAACAATTTAGCTAACAATGAATAATGTGAACTAGATCACTTTTTTATTAAAAATAAAAATTTCGGAAATAGCTATCAGTTGCTATTTGAATCATCAAAATAAATAAATAAATAAATAAATAAATTCATAGACCTGCAAGAGTAGGGCTCATTTGGTCCATTCCTTTCATATTCTGGAGGACTCCCTTTGGTTTCCTTTGTAACAAAGAAATAAAATAAAGCCTTGGGGCTATTGCTCTCCCAAATTTCAGAGACATAACTACCCAGAGCAAATAATAATAGCTAGAATTTATATAGCATTTTAAAATTTACAAACCATTATATGATATCTCATTTGGTTCTAACAACAACCTTATGAGGTTAAGTGCTATTATTATCTCCATTTAACAAAGAGATTGAGTCAGAGGTTAAGTGACTTGCCTAGGGTCACACTTCCAGTACATGAAGGAGTCTGGATCTAAACTCAGGGTTTCCTGCCTTCGAGTTTAGTATTCTAATGAGTATTCCAAGGTACAAATATCCTAGAAAGGTTTACTTGCTCCCTATGATGTCATGCTTCCTCCTTATAATTACCACCTCCTTTGTATCTTGTCTTGCAGTCTCTACTAGTCAGCCACATAGACCAACTAATTCTGTCCTACAAAGGTGTAGTCACAATATACTTCCCTGTCAAAGTCTGCCTGCCCTTCCCCAAGCCCTCTCCACTACTCCTGTCCATACTCAGACTTTGTTGCCACTGACCCAATGCTGTTGGATTGTCCTTTGTACATCTGTGTATCCTACTATAAGCACCCTCCCCTGGCATTTTTGGTTCAGGTAAAAAAATTCCTAGTTTTAAGCGCCCAAGTTATATAGATGGTTAATAGGGCATTCTGACTGATGCCAGTGAACTTTCCACTATAACAAATACTACAGTGTTGAATGAATAATTAAATGAATTTGGGTGTGTCAAACTGATTTTCTACCTCTAATATTCTGCTCTTTTAAGGCCTCTCAGAGGTTGAGTTTATGGGTCCTATCCATTGTCCTGAAATCTACTTGTACCCTTCCCCAACATCTGAACCACCCATGATAGAGGAGATAGTCCATTGGACCAACCTATCTAATTGTTGGATCTGTATACCCCTATATTGCAGCCTTAAGCGAAACACACTTACCAGAAGAGGGATCACTCAGTGAACCCACCACTGGATACACCTTCTTCTGGAAAGGTAGAGCTACAAGTGAAGACAAAATCCACCATGTTGGCCTGGCCATCAAGACCAACTTGCTTAAACAGCTGCCAGACTTGCCTGTGGGCATCAGCGAGAGGCTCATGAAGATCCGTTTGCCTCTCTGCAAAGACCGGTATGCCACAATCATTAACGCATATGCCCCAACACTGACCAGCACAGAGGAGACCATCGAGCAGTTCTACTCTGACCTGAGTGCCGTCTTGCACTCAGTGCCCACCAATGACAAGCTGATACTACTGGGAGACTTCAACGCCCGCGTTGGCCAGGACCATGAAAGATGGAAAGGAGTGCTAGGCAAACACAGCATGGGCAAAATGAACAACAACGGCCTACTGCTACTTAGCAAATGCTCAGAGTTTGAACTCACCATCACGAACACTGTGTTCAGAATGGCGAACAAATATAAAACAATGTGGATGCATCCACAATCAAAACAGTGGCTCTCATTGACTACATCATTGTACACCGGCGAGACATCCAGGATGTACAGATCACCAGAGCTATGAGAGGAGCTGAATGCTGGACAGACCACCGATTGGTTAGAGTGACTCTTCAAATACTCATTGCGCCTCACCATCCAAAACGCGCCCAGACAGTTCATGCATTTTGCAACGTGAGTTGTCTCAGAGATCCACTCTATCTGCAAACATTCCAGTCCTGTCTGGATGACAAGCTGACTGCCAAGGGACCACTTATTGGAAGCCCAACCGAGAAATGGAACCAGTTCAGAGACACAGTGAAGGAAACATCAAAGGCAGTTCTAGGCCCCAAACAACACAACCACCAGGACTGGTTCGAGGAGAACAACACTGCTATTGAGGACCTGTTGAACAAAAAGAACAAAGCCTTTATGGAATGGCAAAATACTCCAAACTCTGCTCCTAAAAAGAACAGATTCAAGTCTCTCCAAGCCACGGCGCAGCATGAGATCAGGAAGATGCAAGACCGATGGTGGGGAAAAAAGGCAGAAGAAATCCAGCGGTTTGCTGATATGAAAAACTACAAACAATTTTTCAGTGCCCTCAAGACTGTCTATGGGCCATTAAAACCCACCACCACTCCCTTGCTATCCTCTGACGGTGACACTCTCATAAAAGATAAAAAAGGCATCAGCAACAGGTGGAAAGAACACTTCAGTCAGCTTCTCAACTGACCCTCTTCAGTCGACCAAAGTGCCCTTGACCAGATCCCCCCAAACCACTCCATTGAACAACTTGATGTCCCTCCTTCATTAGAAGAAGTCCAAAAAGCCATTAAACAAATGAGTGCAGGCAAGGCACCTGGTAAAGATGGGATCCCAACTGAGGTGTACAAGGCCTTAAATGGAAAGGCGCTCCAGGCATTCCACATAGTGCTGACCAGCATATGGGAAGAGGAAGACATGCCCCCAGAACTCAGAGATGCCTCCATCGTAACCCTATACAAGAACAAAGGCTCACAAGCAGCCTGTGACAACTACAGAGGCATCTCACTACTCTCCACTGCTGGAAAGATCCTCGCCCGTGTTATACTCAACAGACTCCTGTCATCTGTTTCAGAGCAGAACCTGCCTGAATCACAATGTGGCTTCCAACCAGATTGCAGCATCATCAACATGGTCTTCACAGTGAGGCAAATGCAGGAAAAATGCCTTGAGCAGAACCTGAGTCTCTACATTGTTTTCATATCCCTGACGAAGGCGTTTGACACAGTGAACAGGGACGCATTGTGGGTGATCCTCAGCAAGCTCAGTTGCCCAACAAAATTCATTCAACTGATCCAACTCTTTCCTGTCTATATGGCAGGGGAAGTCCTATCTGGTGGAGAGACTTCCAATCGCTTCAACATCTCCAATGGCATGAAACAAGGCTGCGTCCTTGCTCCAGTACTATTCAACCTATCCTTCACCCAAGTATTACGACATGCTGTGATGGATCTAGCCTTGGGCGTCTACATCAAATACAGACTGGATGGCTCACTATTTGACCTTCGCCGCCTGACTGCAAAAACAAAGACAACAGAGACTCATCCTAGAAGCTCTCTTTGCAGATGACTGTGCTCTCATGGCCCACCAAGAATATCATCTTCAAACCATTGTGGACAGGTTCTCTACAGCAACAAAACTGTTTGGCCTGACTATCAGCCTCAGCAAAACAGAGGTGCTGTTCCAACCTGCACCAGGGAGGCCAACTAACCAGCCATGCATTACAATCGATGGCACGCAGCTTTCTAACGTCAACACTTTCAAGTACCTGGGCAGCACTATCGCCAACAACAGGTCCCTAGACCACGAGATCAATGCCAGGATCCAAAAGGCCAGCCAGGCACTCAGGCGGCTGCGCTGCAAAGTCCTCCAACACAGCGGTGTAAGCACTGCGACGAAGCTCAAAGTGTACAACGCAGTGGTCCTCAGCTTGCTCCTGTACAGTTGTGAGACATGGACACTGTACCGGAAGCACATGGAGCAATTCCACCAACATTCCCTCTGGTCAATCATGAGGATCCGATGGCAGGACCGAATCACCAACCAGGAAGTCCTCGACAGAGCCAACTCCACCAGCATCGAAGTCCTGGTCCTCAGAACCCAGCTACGATGGTCTGGATACGTCATCCGCATGGACCCACAGTGAATACCAAGACAGGTATTCTATGGTGAACTGTCAGCTGGACTCAGGAAACAAGGCCGACCAAAGAAAAGATTCAAGGATCAGCTAAAGTCCAACTTGAAGTGGGCTGGCATTACACCAAAGCAACTAGAACTTACTGCCTCTGATAGAAGCAGCTGGCGAACCCACATTCACCATGCTGCTGCCACCTTTGAAGATGAGCGACGTCGACGTCTTGCTGCTGTGCATGAACGCCGACACCAGGCCACAACCGCACCTCCGGTAACAACTGGCGTCCCAGGCCCCATGTGCCACAGACTCTGTGCCTCAGCCTTTGGACTCCAAAGCCACATGAGGGTACACCGTAGATGAAACTGCACAAAGACAATTGTCATTCTTGGCTTCCGAGAGACTACTACTATTAGTCATAGAAAAGGAGGTACACTGGAAATGCTTCCCTGCTCCTGTATCCTATCTTCCTTTGTGACTTTTCTTATCTATCTGACAGCTTCTTATTACCCTTCTACCCAAAATCAGTTTTTGGATGAAGAACCGTCCACCAAAGGGCAACTGGGTGGCTCAGTGGATTGAAAGCCAGGCCCAGAGATAGGAAGTCCTGGGTTCAAATTTGACTTCAGACGCTTTCTAGCTTTCTAGCAAGTCATTTAATCCCCATTGCTTAGTCCTTACCACTGTTCTGCCTTGGAACCAATACAAAATACTGATTCTAATACAGAAGGTAAGGGTTTAAAGAAAAAGAGCAACAACAAAAATAACCATCCACCAGAGTATCTGGTAACCTCTAGATCTGATAATGCTCTGCCAGCTTATGTTAGGAACTCTTTATATACAAGGTTGCTGCTGTCCCATACCAGTTGGACATTTCATAGTTCTTCCATCTGTCTAGAACTAGGGTGAAGAAGTGATTTTGCTATTTTCAGAAATTGTTTATGCTCTATCCTGACATTTAGGTATGATAGCAGCATATCATATCACTTCCTCATCCCAGGCCCCTTCCTTAGATCTGACTAAGGTCCTCTCTGATTGCAGAGCTTTTGATGAGACTCCCAACATCTACTATTCATTCCCATTTTCAAATGTATCTCTGGTGTTCTAAAACCTTTACAATTACTGATGATAAACTCCTTTCTCCAATCTCATACAAGAGTCTATTTCTCCTAGATCTGACCTTCCTCATTTTGAATGCTGGAAGACCCTTGTATTCACCAACCTGGTGCAGCATCTTTGGGAGATTGATGCCCATTCAAGGATGGAAGGCTACTGGGAAACCTTCCTCCTTTAAGGGTAGGTGGATCCCAGGATACCTCCTTAAGACCCTGTTACTCACTACTGCAGCCTCTTGTATAACCCAACTCATGTTCTCCTTTTTGTGTGTAGCATAAAATGAAACATTCAATAAGACCTCTAAGCCTTACCAATATTTTGTGGATCACTGAAATGCCACTGGTCCTACAGTGGTTGGTCCTACAGTCCTACAGTCTCCCTGACCAGAACTGACTATGTCTTTGGTGATTTAGTGTATGTAGTCCTCTCAATGTATTGGAAGGACAGATGTGGGGTTGCCTCACTCATGCCCTCCTTAACCAAAGAGAGCAGAGAGTATGTTTCCTGCCACCAGGTCCTTAATCTGGGCCTTCTGTCTCCCAACCCCCACTGTTCCCAATGGGAATCACCTTTCTCTAATGTTGACTTTAATGCTGTCATATCCCTTAGGGGTGTTCAAGGACTCTCTTGCAGCTATAATGATCTCATTGAGCATCCTATTGTTGGCCATACTTACTAGCCATTCCCTTCTCTGGTTTACAGGTATTCCTATTTTAGAGTAATTTCTGCCCAATCCGATTCTGATCATTGTCTTTTCTTTCAATCAGACTCTCCCTTTTGCTATCAATCCTTTATTGGCAGAATGATTCTCACACAGTTGTTCTATAGAACTGACAAGCTTTAGGTGCTCTGCTTGCCACCAAAGGGGAGTATGTGCCTTCTTGGGAGAAGAGTGCTGCTTCTATGTTAATGAATTGGGCTTTGTTCATACTCAGAGATCTGAGCTCATTGAAATCCTGTGTCCCCTGGAAGCTTCTATTGTTAGAGGGCCTCCTACCAGGGACCTTTTCCAGTGATTGAGCTCCCTAAAATTGGATTCCTTTTGGGAGACCCCCTGGAGTTGGATTGGCTCGTTTCTATAGCAGAAATTATAAGCAGTCATTCTATTCCTTGTCAACCTACTCCTTTACTTGCTTGCAAGGGAATTTCTGTTTATTATTTCATAGTGTGATGGATCATGGCCCTTTATAGTTGGCCATCGGTGGGTCTGGAGCCCACCTAGGCCAAAATGAGCGAATGTGAAATTGATTTTTGTACCCCCAACATACTGCCTTTTCAAGGCCTCTTAAGGGTTGAGTTTCACTTAGAATATGTTGGTGGACTAGATGCTTGTTCCTCCCCATTGCCCTTTGTCAGTCTCCCCCTGTTCTTAGCTTTGCCCTTTTCCACTCCACCCTTTGCACTTTCCCCATATTCATACCATCCGTAACTATAAAGGTTATTGTCACCTTGCATGCTTTGCCCAAACCTTTGTGATTTTTCCCTTTATATATCCTGTGTAACTCAAGCCTGGTGGGCCTTCTTGTACTCAGCACATGCATGGTTCAGAATATCAAGTCCTTTTATCTGTCCAAATAAAACACTTGTTACATTTTTCCTGGCTTGATTTCTCTCATTTGATGGTACATGGCAATTATTTCTTCCACTGATACTTGAAATTTCTGAAGGTGGTTGTCCTGAGCATGTAAAGGTTGACTTGCCCCCTCCCTTGATGAATGCCCTACTCTTTTCTTTCCCTTTTCTCATTCATTCTACATGGGGTTCTAAAGAACCTCCAGACCTCATGTAACACACGGCCAAAGGAAGTCTTTGAATGAGGTCAGGCTATAACCCATTTAGCTTTTCCATCTCTTTATCATAAGAGAAAGAAGAAGAAAACCTTTGTTTTCTTTTGGTCTAGACAGCTAGAAGGGGGATCTAACCAACCTAATTTGTTTCCTTCTTTTTTTGTTATTGTCAGATTTCCCTCTTTTGTTTCTACCCAGGGATTTATACCCTCATTAAACAACCTTAACTCTTATCTGCTGGATGGCACAGCTTTAGAGATCATGGGACAGGGTCACTCCCAATGAGGTGCTAGGGCAAATCACTTGGTGTGGACTCCTGAGACCCAGAGCCATAATATTTATGCATAGGTGAAATCCTCTTAAAGTAACATTAGGATTAGCTTGCAAGGGGGTGAAGGAAAGAAAGGGAATCTGTGTCAAGGGGAATCAATGTAACATGCTTCCCAAGGGTGGTAGGAGAGACGAGGAAAAGGACTGTGATTATTAGACAACCAACCCCAAGACTTACACTACTATTGCCTTCTTGACACTGGTAGCTAGGGGCACATGTGAGCCTTCCTGATATCTCCAGATGGCCTTTATCTCTCAAAATACTTTGTAGTTCCTTTATGAATGTATCACATTCTAATTCTAAAATTGCTGTAAGATCACAATTGCAAATTGAGGAAAATTAATGTTGGATTGTATTATTTATTATGTGAATCCATCAGTTTCTTCAAACCCCAACCTTTGAAGGAAGGTCAGGAAGTTTCTGAAAGATATAACTAAGGTAATTACTCTGAGCAGTGATGGTGAATCTTTTGGAGACCTGCCCTGACCCCACCCAGCAGAACAAGTGCCATGCCTGCCCCCCATCCATAAAATGAGTGCTGTGCCCCTCCCCAACACCAAGTGCCAGGCATGCCCTGCCCCCCCCTTCCTTAATAAAATGTCCACTAATCAGAGTTTCCTTAGTTTGCTAGGAAGGTCCAAATGATGTACTGTCAGACCAATCAGAAGACATACTCAGGAATAAAAAGAAGCTGTGGGTTATGCTCAGGGCCTTTGGTGCAAATAGAAGCAGGCCACTGACCTGTCTTTTATTGATAGATCACATGCCCTTATTGATAAATGATATGCTGGGATGCTGGAGAAATGGCCTCATTCTATTTATTGGTTAAACTCTCTCTTCAATAGAATGATCCAGAGGACAGTGGAGAGATGCATGGTAGTAATTAGCAGATAGCACTAGTTTTACCAAAGCAGTAGTATAAAAGACACCATCAAGAAAATATATGCTTAGAAAAAGAGAAGAAGGGGCAGCTGGGTGGCTCAGTGGATTGAGAGCCAGGCCTAGAGATGGGAGGTCCTAGGTTCAAATCTGGCCTCAGACACTTCCCAGCTGTGTGACCTTGGGCAAGTCACTTGACCCCCATTGCCTAGCCCTTACCACTCTTCTGCCTTGGAGCCAATACACAGTATTGGTAAGGGTTTGAAAAAGAGAAGAATCAGTCACGTCTTAAGAATAAAGGATAAAAGGTAGACCATCCCAGTAATGGACACCTCTAATAAATTGGTAGTATCTTCATAAAGAATTTATGAGAAAATATCAATATGAATCAGTCAAGATGAGAAGGGATAGATAGATATGGATATCTATTGGCATAGGGAATGCTCTCTTAAAAAAATGACAACAAACCCTTTACCTTCTATCTTGGAATTAATACTAAGTATCTGTTATAAGGCACAAGATTGGTAGAGGCTAGGCAACTGTAGTTCAGTGACTTTTCCAGGGTCACACAGCTAGGAAGTACCTGAGACCAAATTTGAATCCAAGTCCTTCCATCTCCAGGCCTGGCTCTTTATCCATTGAGCAACCTAGCTGCCCCAGAAGTATTCTTATTAATGAGGTTAAAGATTCATTGAAATGATAATATTTTTTGTCTCTAGTTCTATAGAATCAAACAGGCAGGAAGAGTAGGAGATGGAATTCAAACCCAAATCTCCTGACTTCAAGGGCAGCCCACTATCCACCACACAGAATAGCTGGTTACCTGAAGCAGGAATGAATGAATATCTCAGATCTTTTAAAAAACAAACAGTAATTGTCCATGTTGCATCTTTGACCAACTGAGAAATTTAAGCTTCCTTGTCTCTGCATCTATAGGAGGAAGACAGGAAAGTGGGAGAGGTGGTAGAAAGCAAGGAAGGTGGGAAGGAAGGAAGGAACAAAAGAATGGAGAAAGTAAACTTTTATTTAGTGTTTACTATGTGCTACTAATACAAACATAAAGAGAAACAGTCCCTGTTCTCAAGGAGCTTACTTTAATGGAGGAAGGCAATATATAATAGGGACTTGAAAATGGGAGGATGGGAGAGAAGGAGTATAAAGGTATGAAGGGGGAGAAGGAAGATATCCCAAAGTGTAAAGCCTGAGGCAATTACTCAATTTGCCCTCCTCTGTCCTGAGTTGGGATTCCATCTTTGACTACTTTCCCTGGCAATCTTGGAAGTCTGAGGAGACAACTCACTCTAAACTTATACCCGCAAGAAACTTAGTTGTATCCAATCAGCCTTTGGTCATTTTTTCTTTCCAAGAAAAAGTGCTCTTTGCTATAGTCTCAACTGCCTCTTATGCCTCCCTTGTGGCAAGGAAGAAGTAATAAAAACCATCCAATCCAGAGATTCAATGCCTACAATATTCAATCCTAGTAATCCTCCACTTCATGACACAACATTCTTCTACTGCATTCATATACCAGAGTTTTCTTAGCCATTCCCCAAGTGATGACAATCCACTTTATTATCAGTTCTTTGCTCCTGAGAGGAGTGATTCTCTAAATATTTTGATGTCTGTTAAATATTTGTTTCTTTCTCTGACTCCCTTGGAGTATCTACCCAGTGGTGGGATTACTGGGTCAAAGGGTATAGACAGTTCTCTTTGTACTTTTGAGGATAAAAAAGGAAAACAAAAACAAAAACAAAACCCAACAATCAAGAAGAGAACAATGTCATTTACTTCCACCCACTTTTCTACTTTAGTACTCCAACTATGTTAACCTGACAAGCAGCTCTCACAGAGGCCAAAAATAGAAATCAAGAGGAAATGTAAGGAAAAGACCTTGCTAGATAAGATTTAAACCAAATCCTTTAGTTTATGGGGTGGGAGCAATAGAGACACTATAGGGCAAAATAAACACAGTTACATCTATGAAGCCACTAATAGTTTATGGGTCTTGAGAAGTCAGGAGACTGTACTTATTTGTCTTATTCTGCCTCTATAGTACCTAAAATAGTGCCCATTTCATGAATTTATTTTTTTGATGAATGAATGAATGTATTGAATGTGTCAGGTACTATAAAATCAATTCATGTCTATGAAAGGGAAGATATGTTGTAATTACTCTATCTGCTCAGTTATTCACTCTGACCTGTTCATCTTTTTTTTTTAACATGTAGATACAATTTTTGATAATCATTTTTTGACATTTTGTAGTCCATGTTCTCTCCCTCTCTTCTATTCCCCCCCTTCCCTAGATGGCAAATAATATGGTATAGGTTATACAGCATGCTATCATACAATATATATATTTCCATGTTTGTCATGTTGTGACAATATAGTGTTTAAATAAGGAAAAAGTATATATATACATATATGTATATTTCTTAAAAAAGAGAAAATTCCTGAGGGAAATGAAATGAAAAATGGAATGCTTCAATCTGATTCAGACTCTATTAGTTCCTCCTAATGCAATAGAGAGTGTTTTTCATGGTGAGTCCCTTGGAGTTACTGTGGATCTTTGCTTTGTTGATAATATTTAAGTCATTCACAGTTGGGTGTTGTATATTATGGCTGTTATTGTATATAGTGTTCTGGTTCTGCTCACTTCACTTTGCATCACTTCATATAAGGTTTTCCAGGCTTTATTGTTGTTGTTGTTGATCATTCTGCTTGTCATTTCTTATTGTATAATAGTACTCCATTACTATCATATACCACAACTTGTTCCCCAGGTGATGGATATCTCTTCAATTTCTAATTCTTTTTGTGATGGCAAAGAATTGGAAACTGAAGGGATATCCACCAACCGGGGAATAATAGCCCTTCCATCTTAATTTCCAAAAGCCTCATTACTTCATTTTCAAATAAGAGATTTCCTAAGCCAAGGTCTCCACTGCTATGTCCACAGATCAGAACAGATGATTGAAGTGTGAATGCTAAGATATAGCTCTGCTGTGACTCTCAGAAGATTTCCCAGCTTCTCACAGATATTTCAACCTTTGCCTCAACAGCATGCACTGGCTAAGATGAATGGAAGACACAGGGATTAGTTGGCATCTGGGATGGGCAAGGCAATCCTGACTGATGTGGGCATCTGAACAGTGCCCATGATCATGAAAAAAGATTGAGGAAGCAACATTTTATATCATAAAGAACTGGGCCCCCATTCTGCCAGCTGTTGTTTCTCTTCCTCTTCAAGTTACCCTTTATTCTCTAAATACTTGTTTACTTAGGTGTTCTCTCTCTTGATACAATATAAACTCCTTGAGGGTAGGGATTGTTCCATTTTTGGTTTTTGTCCATTTTTGCAGTCTTATACAGAGCTTGGAAGGCAATTAATAAATTCTCATTGCTCTGTTGATTGATAAATGAGAGAATTGGGTTCAAGTGCTACCTCTAATTCACTATGTGACCTTGACCAAGGTCTCTGAGCCTGTTTTATCATGCTTAAAAATGGGGTAACAATACCCTACTTACCCTACTATCACCCTGTAGTTGATAGTATAAAAAAGATAAATATAAAAACTCTTTGAAAAATTTAAAACATTATACAAAGATACATGATATTATTCTGAGTGAACCCAGTATTATTCACTGTGCTCTCCCAAAAGGAGAGAAGTCATGAAACTAAAGCAGATTAGAGTAGCTTATTCCTATAATAGAAAGAGGACACAACAAGTACATGGCAAGGATTCTTGTCAGAGAAGTGGCCTGGGGAGGAAATCAGAGTTCCCCATGGTACTTATTGCTCTACTTGATCTGTCGAATTTGTTCTTCGTCTGTTAGAAACTACAAGGATCCTTATGAACCATTTAGTGGTTCCTATATCTCTTCAAGTTCTTACTTTCTTTGTGTAAAATCCTGGGCAAAATTTCAATCTAGAGAAGTGGTATCAAACTCAAATAGAATGGAGTCATAAGCCATACATAAGGATCCCTGTAGGTAGCATATTGACTTATAAAATCACTTATTAACATCATTTATGTTCTATTATGTTTTTTTATTTATTATTGTTAAATATTCCAGGTTATACTTTAATCTAAATTCTGTTGCATGTACTTATATTTGACATCTCTTCATCTAGAGAATCCTTCAGACGACTTGGATTTTAGCAAGCAAAGGGGAGTAGTATGGCAGAATGATACCATAGACCTAGTAGTGAATTGAAATTCAGGAGAATTGGGCTCCTAGTTCAAACTCTAGCATTAACTGAATCTGTGGATTTGTGCAAATCACTTCATTTCTCCCTTTCTCATTTGTAAAATGAGTGTTGGGCTGAGCCAGGAAGCTAGACATGCTTCTTATCCTTCCTCCCTCCAATTTGACCTCTTTCTCTCCCTCAAGTCTGGTAACCTTCCCTTCCTACCTTTTTTCCCCTCTCTAATTCCCGCACATCACTTATGGCAAAGCAATCTTTCTAATGCACAGATCTGATGAAACCATCCCTCTTGCTCTGAATGCTTCAGTGACTTCCCAACTGCCAGCCAAATAAAAAACAAGCTTTTACATTTGACTTTCAAAATCCTTTACAATCTGGCTCCAATTTTCCTTTCCAGAAATTTCATAATCTTTGGTCAGACTGGACTGATTCCCACTGATTGATTATTAATCTTGTCATGCCCTCTCTCACCATCTCTACCATTGCATATCCAGTCCCTCCCACTGTGAACAGACTCTGATGACACGTTTCACTATTGCTCCCTTGCTGTCCTTCAAGTTCTAACTCAGGCACTACTCTTTCTCGATGTCTTCAGCTAGAAGAGATTTTTTCTTCCTCCATCTCCTTGAATTTCTCATATTACTCTTTGACCCCTCCTGTACACTTAACCTTAATTTGACATGTATTATAAGTTATCATCTGTATTGATGAATGAGCGAATATAAAACAGTTGTTTACTATATACCAATGTTGTATTCTGGGGATACAAACAGAAAAGGCTATGGATCATTGCTCTCGGGGAGGTCATACTCTAATCATGGGAGAAAACACATAAAATAAAGTTTGGCTATAGGAAAGAAGGGAAATCCTGGAAAGTATTTGTGTTTTTGTTTCATCCTTCCAATTAGATCATAAGATCTTTGAGAGCAGAAATCATACTGTTTGTCACCTTTGTATCCCATATTGGTGAATAATGAAGATGCTGATGCTGAATGTTGGAGAAATCAAATTAAGTCTCTTAGACTTTTACTCTCTTTTCAACCCCAAAGACTTATGTCTGGCTATACCCACATTACTCCTACAACCTCCAACAACTCATGAGTCTTGGACCTATATCTATACACAAGACTAAAAGGTAGAAACTACACTAAGAATCACAAGCAGAGAGAAAAGGGACTGGTGTTATTTGAAGGACTATCTTGTCTCCATAGACAGCTAGGTAGCATAGTGGATAGAGTACCTGGGCTGGAATCAGGAAGGCCTGAGTCCAAATCCAGCCTCAGACAAAACTTACTAGCTGTGTGACCCTGGACAAGTCATTTAACCCCATTTGCCTCAGTTACTCATTTAAAAAATTAGCTGGAGAAGGAAATATCAAACCACTCCCCAAACAGGGTCACAAAGAGTTGGACATGACTGAAAAACAATGGAATGACAATTTATTTCCCTGTGGCCTTCATTTCTTCTTCTTGAAGAAAGTTTTTTGTTCCATATAGTTTTGAGATGGTAATATTTCACTATAGTACAGTGACATCTATTGAAAATATTGTTATTCATATAATTTACCTTTTGGATTTTTGTATTTGGGTATTTGTTTGGGGGTTTTGGTTCTATGAGATTATTTGCTTACAAAAATGAATAATATGGAAATATTTTTGTGTGAATAATACATGCATAACCCAGATTGAATTGCTTGTCAGCTCTGGGAGTGGGGAGGAAAGAAGGGAGGGAGACAATATTGATCATATGACTTTCAAAAACTTACATGGAAAATTTCCATTAAAATAAAAATACATTTTAAAAGAAAGAAAATATTGTTCTTAAATTTTCATGGATCAGTGTTATATCTGGATAGTTGAGGCTAACAACAATCCATTTTCAGTATAGTTTATTTCCTGAATTCTCAAGGATGCCATATGTTAGTTTATAGAGAGAGTTTCTAGTGTATAATTCCAGCTAATTCTGTCTTTTTATCTATCTGGCAGATACTACATTTTTGCAATCTACAGTGACAAGTTGCACAGTTTCCACTACTTCACTGAATAATCTGCATTGATGATTGAATGAATATAAAACCATTATTTAAGTACTTACTATATACCAAGCACAGTATTAAATACTGAGAATATAAATAGAAAAAGTTACTGTCTTTGCTCTCAGGGAGGTCACACTCTTATCATGAGAGAAAACACATAAAACAAAGTTTGGCTATAGGAGAGATGGGAGATCTTGGATGTTCTAGGGACAAGTCAAATGCCAAGGCTCAAGAGTCCCTAGGCTATGTTAGTAAGCCAGATGATGGTGTTAGAGATACTGTAGGGAATAGAGGAAGGCTACATGGCAAGACCCGGAGGACATTAGAAGGCAGTGTCAGGAAAGTTGGTAGCTCCCATCTCATCTAAGTCGGGTGAACATTTAAGCAGCCCAGATGGGTTATGGGGCTCCAAATCAGGGAGTTAAGAAGGCAAGGATGGGGAGGAGGGCAATCTCAAATGTATCAGTCTTCCTGATGGCCTGACTGGTCTGGGATCTTTATGGCTAATTTTCTAAAATTTCTGTTGGGAATTATCTGATTTTTTTCTAAAAAACCCTTACCTTCTGTCTTAAAAACAATACTATGTATTGGTTCCAAGGTAGGAGAGCAGCAAGGGCTAGGCAATGTGGGGTAAGTGACTTGCTCAGGATCATACAGCTAAGAAGTGTCAGAGGCTAGATTTGAAACAGTACCTCCCAGCTCTAGGCCTGTGCTATCTAGCTGTTCCCTTGTTCAATGTTTCTTTGCCATACTCTTGCTGGTTGAGTTCATCTATATATATAATCTATGGAGGGTTTTTTGATTCTACTCATGATTCTATCCCTTTCATAAACTTCATCTGGAAAGAAATCACTATTCCCTTTTCTGAATGTTTACTAAATAGTCTTTTAATACTATTACTCTAGAATTGTCCCAGAAATCAAAGCCAAGCTCATCAGTCTGCAGACTTCTCTTTTAATAAAAGCAACGCAATATTTGTCCTCCATTATTGAGGTACCTTGCCCATTTTTCACTTAAAGCTACGTAATCTATGTGCCCTATAATAAATGGTAAAGGCAACAAAAAAGAACTGATTTAAACTATGTTGCAAGTGAAAAGCAGATCAAAGGAAGGACTAAACTTTAGTTGAGATGAGTTGAACAATGATCAACGGTGACGGAGAAAAGATAGAAACTCTCAACTGTTATTTTGTTTTCTTTACCAGAAATAACTATTTGAGTGAGATTATATAGAGACCTATAGGATATGGGTTTGTGATATTAGGCTATGAAGAATTCCTCCCTGGTAGATAGGAACAAAAATACTAGCTTTCTGTTCCTTAGTCTTCTGTTGTCTACACTTTTTTTTTTACTCTTATTTTCTGTCTTACTAACAACTCTGATACAGAAGAGCAAGGCAAATCAGGTTAAATGACTTTCCCAGGATCACACAGCTTGGAAGTGTCCGAGGGCAGATTTGACTGCAGACCTGCTACTCTATCCACTATGATACAATTGTATCACTTAAATTTCCCATGATTTAGGCTCCCCTCTTTCAATCTCAAACAATAAACTCATAGATTGAAAAAAAAAATAACTGTTAATGGCCATGTAATTTGTTTCAGTATCAAGTAATAAATGTAAACAAATATCTGTTACAAGCCAGGACTGATCAGACCAATCTGGTACCTCAGGGTCAATACTGGAACAATATGAAACATTTGTACAAGTCTTAAAGGTTAAACAGAAGAGGTTCTCTTAACTATATTGGGGGAACAATTTTCCAGGATATTCAGTGAGGTCCCCACACTGATTCAGATTAGTGCAACTGTTCATTTGGGGCCCTATTGTCAGAAGTCAGAAGCCTCAGAAACCAAATTGAAGTTTCTCCTGGCTTTTTTAATTCAAGAAACCATGTCAGCTGCCTGAGCCTTAAGTTTCCCAAACCAATTTGTTCTCAAGAAGAGTTTCAATCTCTCTTTAACTTTTTAAAAAATGTTAAATCCTTCCCTTGTGTCTTAGAATCACTACTGTGTATTGGTTCTAAGGCATGTGTGCTAAGGGTTAGGCAATGGGGGTTAAGTGACTTGTTCAAGATCACACAGGAAGTATCTGAGACCACATTTGAACCTAGGACCTTCTGTCTCTATGTCTGGCTGTTAATCCACTGAGCCAACTAGCTGCCCCCCTCAATATCCATTAAAGAAAAAGAATTATGTGGGGGGTTGCTGTTTGTTCTTTTTTTTGAAGAGGAGCAGTGGCATCATGAGGTGATGTCTTGACTTGTTCATGGATTAGATTTAAGTGGAGTTGTACAAAATCATCAGACTCTCTTCCAGAGCCACTGAAGACCAATCGAAGAATAGAAGCCAGAATGATTAGTGATGGCTCAGGATGCAGATGGGCTTCTTCAATGTCGGACCAAGTCCTAAGCACTCCATAGGACCTGCTTTATCCACCTTCATGGCCCGTGGAAAGCATTGTTCCTACCGTCCCATTCTCATAGGAGGTCTTTGTGCTTGGGATAGATCCTCCCTAACTCAGTGTGAAAGGCTTTGTGGCCCATTGGTTACTGGGTGTTCAAGAAGACTGGCACCTTTGGTGTGAGGGCTTGCTGAGCCCTTTTTTATGGCTGCTTATCTACCTTTGGTGCTTACCTCGCACTCAGCTCTCATCCTCTACCATATGCAGCAGCCACACTGCTATCAACCATCTTGGCAGATGGGCTAAACGGAGTTGAGGGTATGTGGGGGATAGGGATGGAGGGAAAGGTAGCCTAGCCTACATGACAGAACCCCGGGGAATATTATTCCTATCAGAACAAAGTATAAAAACTGGGGAAGGGCTCACAATCAGAATCACCCTGAAAGTTGGAAGAAGAGCTACCCTACTGTAGTTCACTCTTGCCAACTAGCGTGACTACTGGGTTTAGCTTGGTTTCAACTCCATACTGCTCTTTTACTTGTCTTCCTTTTCTCCTCTTGATCTAAGGTTCACAGAAGAATGATGGTTTGGGAGCATTTTAAGAGAAAGAAAAAGAGAAAGAAAGAAAATGTCTGTCACTGCCAAGTGACAGCCATCACACATTAGGGAGAAGCTAATCTGGAAAAGGGAATAATTTTATATCACTAGCAGTAAGGAAGGGCAAATAGATGGCAGAGTGAATAGAGTGCTGGGTCTGGAATCAGAAAGACCTGAGTTTAAATCTGCCTTAGACATGTCCTAGCTGTGTGACCCTGGGCAAGTCACTTCATCCTGTTTGCCTCAGTTTCCTCATCTATAAAATGAGCTAGAAAAGGAAATGGTAAACCACTCTAATGTCATTGCCAAGAAAAGCTCAAGTAGGGGTCCTAAAGAGTTGGACACATCTGAAACAAGACTAAAATGGCTGCACAATAAGCAGGAAGGGTAGACCAGGAGTGGGAGCTCTTAGAGAAGGTCAGCATGAGGCCACTGGGCATCACAATGTGGTGGTGGTAGGGGGAATGCTGGAAAGGAAAAAGATCATCCTTACAAAGGAATAGCAGATGGTAACTGAGATAACTATTGACTACTTTTTCTTTCTTTTTTTATTTGAAAATTTTTATTTAAATAATTAATTAAGAGAATTTTTCTATGGTTACATGATTCATATTCTTTCCCTCCCCTCCTCCCACCCCCCTCCCATAGCCAAGGAGCAATTCCACTGGTTTTACATGTGTGTTGAATACTACTTCTTTTATTTTTTTAACCCTTACCTTCTGTTTTGGAATCAATACTATGTATTGGTTCCAAGGCAGAAGAGTGGTAAGGGCTAGGCAATGAGGGTTAAGTGACTTGCCCAGGGTCACATAGCTGGGAAGTGTCTGAGGCCAGATTTGAACACAGCACCTCCCATCTCTGAACCATATCAATCCAGGGAGCAGCCCAGCCCCCTCCCCCCATGTTGCTCAGGATCTAGCCTTGTCAGGAGTGCCTTCTATGCTGTTGACATCTAGCCTCTCTCCTACCAGATGCCAGCTCCTGCCTTAATCTCCCCTAGCCTTTTCTGTGATCCTCTTGGATTCCCCTGTCCCGGGTCCTATACCTCCTGCTCTTCCCCTTTGTATTATGGCTGTGCTGAGCCAGCTCCTCTGGGAGGTAAGGACCTTAGAGTGGGGTACAATTCAGAATTGGCCCCAAATGGCTCTGTTGCTAGGCCAGGCAATCCAGACTTGCCAGTACCCAAACCAGCTGGCAGGAGGGCTCATACCTTCCATCTTTCTCTCTGCCAGCCAAATCCTCTCCCTGGCCAAGGTGGCTACTTTCCTGGGCAATTTTCCCTCTTTCTGGTGGGGTGGAAGCGTCCATTTTATAAGGGAATCAGAGTAGCTAAGTGACCTGTGTTCCAAAGACAAAGCAAACAGGGGCTCTAGACTCAGCCTGGAAAGGGGAGGTACAGGGGTACCTGGGGAGTTGGAGACAGAGAGCCAAGGAGGAGTTAGGGAATGAGGGAGGGGGAAATTCCTTTTCCTTCCCCCTCGACACCCCGGAAAAGGATTGCAGGAGTGGAGAAGCAACCTGAGCACTTGACTGGGAGGGAGGGAGGGAGGGAGGGACACAGCAGTTGTAACTTGGGGAACCAGAGTGGTGCTTGCATGCTAATTCCACCAGAGGGCAATGTCATCCCATAATGCTTGGAGCCCTCGCTCAGGTCTGGGAATAAGATTCCGGAAATGGTGTGTGACAATTAGGATTCCCAGTCCACCCTATCTTCCAATGTAATCAATACTGCAATGGACAATGGATGCTGCTGTGACTCTTCCTCAATGATAAGCCCCCCAAAGACTCTAATGGCCGTGAATTGGTTACTTTTGCGCTGTTGAGTAGTTTGCTGTATGGACTTGTATAATTAGGTGATTGTGTAGTCATAAGAGATTCCATTGGAGTTGGGTCCTAGTACTACTGGCTTTATTAACTCTCTGGCAAGTCAATTATTCTCTTTGGCCTCAGTTTCCCCGAAATGTAGAATGAAGGGGTCTATCAAGTGCTCTCTAGGGCTCTTTCAGTTCTGACATTTTCTTTTGTTATAATTGTACATTGAAAGTGTTGGTCAGAATGGACATAGGCAATTTGGCCTTAAAAGTACTCAGAAGATCTTGAGGCTCTGGGGAAAAATGGGCAAAGAAGTGGGGGCTGGATGAGTGGAGAGGAAAAGCCTGGTTTATGCAGCTTCTGTCCCACATAAGGGGCAAGAACACCCCCAACATCCCCAGTTAGGGGAGCATTGGATTTAGGACTGGAAAGTATTGTGGATATCAGCTAGTTGAGTCCTCTCATTTTGGGCCCTGTACATTTCAGTGCTTTTGGTTGGCCAAATGGTGATCCATATTTTTGGAGGTGGAAGAGGACTTCAGCTAGAGCCTAGTCCAGCATTGGCGAACCTTTTAGAGATCATGTACCCAAACTGCACCTTTGAGCTGCCTGTGCCAGTCATAGGAGGGAGGAAGTGCTTGCAGTGGGTGACTGGACAGAGGAGTAAGACATGAAAAATGTCCTCCATTGAAGTGGAGATGTGTGCCACATCTTTGCCAACACAGGCCTAGTCTAACCCCCTTATTTTACAAAGGAGGAAACTGAGGCCAAGAGAGGTTGAACGGCTTATCCAAGGGCACAGAAGTAGTTTACAATTGGTCTTTTCAACTATATTGTAATCTCCTTGGGAATAGGGAATGTTTGTCCCCATTACAGCACCTCCAACAAGTAAATGTTTTTTTTTTACACAAATAGTTGGAGCTCCACTAATATTTGTGGATTGAATGATTGATTAGCCTATTTCAGAGATCCAGAGCAGAATAGGCATCAAAGTAGGCTTGGCACCAATTTTTCTTTTCTGACAGAATGTACTTGTGTGTCTCAGGGCTTTTTCTCCGGCTGTCCTCTGGCCCTACAATTCTCTCCTTCCTCTTCTCTGACTTTGGGCCTCTCTGGCTCAAGTTCCCACTAGAATTCCACCTTCTACAGGATGCCTTGTCTGACTCCTCTGAAGTCCAGACCTTTTCCTCTCTTCATTATTCCTATTCATTCTCTATGGAGTTTGCTCTGTGTCACTTTATTTGTGTGTTGTCTCCCCCAGCGCTCAGCACAGTGCCTGGCACACAGTTGGCTTAAATGTTTCCTGAATTGGGAGGAGGCAGCTAACCATGCTCCATTCACCAGGGTCTCTCCCCACCCCCTACCCTTGCTTCCCTCTCCCTGAGTGAAGGTTTAGAAGAAGCTCAGATTCTGTTCTAGTGACCAGAGGCACAGGGAGAATTGGAGGCTAAGTACAAACAAGGGAGAGGGTGGCAGATGTAAAGCTCCCATCTGGGGGGGGAGGCGAGGCTGAGTGAGGCCAGGAGCTGGGTGAGTGTGGCTCTGGCGGAGGGCCAGCTGAGTTCTAGAGGATTTTATTTTTGCTTGCTAGGCTGTTACTCCACTGCCCAGGTGATCAAATTTCTTCACCTGAGCACATGTAGAATGTAAGACAGACACCTGACTGTTCCAAAGGCCATTAACATTCTGTGGTCTACCATGGAGTGCCCCAGAGATCTGGGCTTATTCCAGCATTGCTTTTTTTTTTTAACACTTACTTTCCCTCTTAGAATTGATACTGAGTATCTGCTCCAAGGCAGAAGAACAGTAAGGGCTAGGCAACTGGGGTAAAATGACTTGCCTAGGGTCACACAACTAGGAAGTGTCTGAGGCCAGATTTGAACCCAGTATCTTTAGCTTCTAGGTTTGACTCTCAATCCACTGAGCCACCTACCTGTCCTCCCCCCCCCCCCATTATTGTTTAATGTCATAGGATCATAGATCTAGAAGGAACCTCAGAGGCCATTTAGTCCAACCTCCCCTCCCTCAATTTTTAGATGAGGAAACTGAGGTTCAAGGAGGTTAAATGAGTTGCTTAAAGACATAATGGTAATAAGCATCAGACATGGGATTTGAACCCAGGCCTTACAACTGCATAGTCAGTGGCACGTTATTGCCTTCTATGACTCTGATAAGGCACAGATAATAGATAGCATGCTTAGAAAATGTGCAGGGACAGCTAGGTGGCATAGTACATAGTCAGGCCTGGAGTCAGAAGGACCTGGACTCGAATCTGACCCCAGACATTTCCTAGCTGTGTGATCCTAGACAAGCCATTTAACCCCAACTGCCTAGCCCTTGTCCTTCTGTCCTGGAGTTGTTACTAAAAGAGAAAGTAAGGGTTTAAAAAAATTTTTGCAGACACAGAGAGGGCTATTCATTATGCTGAACAGCAGATTCAAGATTCAAAAAGACTTTTAAAAAATAGTTAAACATGGGGCTGAATCTAATAAGATAACATTTAACAGGGGTAAATAAAAAGTCTTTGAGTTAAAAAAAGTCAACTTGACAAGCACACTACGAGAGAGGCATGGCTAGGTAGCAGCTTACCTGAAAAAGATCTGGGGGTCTCAGTGACTACAGACTCAACAGAGGGTGATTTGGCACCTGAAAAGGTTAATTTAATTTTTTGCTACATTAAGAAAGGTAAAGTGTTCAAGAATAAGGAACATGGAGTTCAATTCTCTTCTATTCTGGTCAAAGCATACCTAGAGAATTATATTCCTTTGAGTCACCATCTTTAGGGAGGGGCTGTTTAGCCAGAATAATCATTAAGGAGGCAACATGAAAGCAGAGCAGTTTAGAAGAAATAATGCTCAAATAATGCTGCAGAGGGAATTAAGCAGAACCAGGAGAACACTGACAGTGTAATAGCAATATTGTGGAATGATCAACCATGAAAGACTTAGCCACTCTCAGCAATACGATGATCCATGGCCATGCTGGACGAAGAATTCTGTCCACTTCCAGAGAAGGAACTGTTGAAGTGTGAATGCAGATCAAAACATACTATTTTTTCCATTTGATTTGTGTTTTCATTTGGGGGTTTGGATTTTATACGCATATTTGCTCCCAACAATGACCAACATGGAAATATGTTTTGCATGATCACACATTATTTATCACCTCAGAGAGGGAGGAGGGAAGGGAGGAAGAGAGACAATTTGGATACTATAATTTTGGAAAATATAAGTTGAAAATTGTTATTGCAGGTAACTGGGAAAAGAAAATATTAAAAAGAAATAATGCTTGAACTTGGAATCATAAAAAAATTTGAGTTTGGATCCTGGTTCTTCCACTTACTCCTCCTTATTTACTAAGTGAATTCAGGCAAGTCACTAACTCTCTGGGCCTCAGTTTCCTGATAATAAAAATGTAGAGGTTTGACTAAATGACCTCTAAGTCTAGGATTCAGGGATCACTGTGTCATAAGAGCATCAGGTGAACAACTAGGGATGATAGTCAATAAAGCATCTGCATAATTAATTGATCAATTTACTTTAGTGCTTAATAAAGTCCCTACCATGTGCTGTACATGATACTCTTCACTGGAAACACAAAGATAATGGGGAAATAGTCCTGGGGGCATCTGGGTAGCTCAGTGGATTGAGAGCCAGGCCTAGAGATGGGAGGTCCTAGGTTCAAATCTGGCCTCAGACACTTCCCAGCTGTATGACCCTGGGCAAGTCACTTAACCCCCATTACCTAACCCTTACCACTCTTCTGCCTTGGAGCCAATACACAGTATTAACTCCAAGACAGAAGCTAAGGGTTAAAAAAAAATAGTCCCTGCCCTTGAGAAGTTTACAAAACAGCATGTGTGTATGTATGTCTATATATAGTTGAGTGTAAATATACAAGTGTGTATATATGAACAGGGGCAGCTAGGTGGAGAAGTGGATAGAGCACTGGGCCTGGAGTCAGTCAGAAGATCTGAGTTCAAATTTGGCCTTAGACACTTAGTAGTTGTGTGACCCTAGGTAAGTCATTTAACCCCTATTTGCCTCAGTTCCTCATCTGTAAAATGGAGACACCATGGAGAAGGAAATGATAAACTACTCCAGTATCTTTGCCAAGAAAACCCCATGGAAGAAACCCATGGGATCACATTGAGTCATACACAACTGGACAACAATAACAATATATTATGAACACATGTATATACACATATGTATGTCTAAATAAATTGGTGACCTTAGAAGGAAAGAGACTTGCAATTGGTGGGTCTAAAGGGTAACACTTTAGTTAGATCTTGAAGGAAACTGAGAATGTCAGTAGTTGGAGGAGGCAGGAAAGCATTTCAGATGTGGAGGACAATTATCTTCAGGCACAAAAAGGGACGATGGAAAGTTGTATGTGAGGCATGGCCCGTATGGTTGGACCACAGAATAAAGAGACTAGAAATGTAAATGGGGGCCAGGTTTTGAAGAACTTGAAAAACAAAACTAAAATGTTTTTACATTTGATCACTGGGAAAATGACAGAAGTCTTCTAGGATTTAGAGACCTACCATTTGGAAGACCCGCACTTGTTTGACTTGGACCTAGAGGGCAGGATTAAGAACAAAGTGGGCAATAGTGAGGATGGTTCAATGGATAGAGATCCAGGCCTAGAGGTGGGAGGTCCTGGGTTCAAATCTTGCCTCAGACCCTTCCTAGTTGTGTGACCTTGAGCAAGTGACTTAATCCTTATTGTCTACTCCTTGCCGCACTTTTATTTTGGAACCAATACACAGTTTGATTCTAATATGGAAGGTAAGGGCTTAAAAAAAAAAGAGGAAGGGAAGCAAGTTTCAAAGATGTGAATTAAAAATTGAATAAAGGGAACATTTCCTGATAATCAGAGCTCTCCAAAAAACTAAAAAAACTGTCCTTTCTCATGCAGAGTATAAACCAGAGACCAGACTTGGATCTCTGCATCTCAGTGTTTGAGTGTTCGGGTGTTCTCCATATAGGAGGAAACAATTCTTAGAATGTTTCCTTCCTTTCTTCCTTCTCCAAATAACCAAATATCACAAAATAATCAAGTGGTAGTTAGGACCTGGGTAACATACCTCTGAAATAAAGTCTTGTGCCAACTACCCATTGGATAAGTTCAGGATTTCATATATAGAATCAAGAGTGGGGCATTGAATAGAGCACTGGAAAGATCTGAATTCAGATTAGATCAGATACTAAATATGTGACTCTTAGGGAGTCACAGGACCACTGCCTGCCTCAGTTCCCTCATCAGTTGAATGGAGATAATAAGAGCACTTACCTCCTAGGATTGTTGTGAAGATAAAATGAGATAGTATATGTAAAGTGTTTTTTAAACCTGAAATTGCTTTATAAATAAATTCTTGCTTTATAAATAAATTCTAGTCATTATTCATAGGATTTTAGTGATTAAAGTGACCTTAAATGAATAGTTCTTGTCAAGATAATTATTGCAATTTTATTTATTATCTTTAGTTGTTCAGAGCACTTAGAATAAAGAGTGAATCATTATTTTGATGGGAAATTTCTAATTTTAAGTTCAAAATTAAAATGCTGTTGATTCTTTAAAAATCATCAGTCAAAAGAAAAACACTCTATTGAAAGAATTTCCCCCCAGGCAAACGTGAAGATTTTTTTTCTCATTTGGTTCAGAAATGATCATTTCAAAAGCTCAAATTTGACATTTCCAAAGTCCCTAATGAGATATGAATTTACTGCCAAGTTTGGAGAAAGGCAGAAGAGAACAATGTTTAGAAATAAAGTGATTGTAGGATGGTGGAAATAGCAATGTTGCATATAATAATGATATGACATAAAAGGGCTTTAAAGTTTGTGAAGAGCTTTTCTCCACATTTGCTCAAGTGAAATATGGTGTTGTTTGAAAGCATCCTGCTTCTAGAGGCAGCTAGGTGGCTCGGCAGATAGAAAACCAGGACTAAAGACAGGAGGTCCTCCATTCAAATCTGGTCTCAGATACGTCCTAGCTGTGTGACCCTGGGCAAGTCACTTGGCCCCAGTTGCCTAGCCCTTACTGCTCTACTACCTTGGAACTGATACTGATGGACTATAAGACAGAAGATAAGAGTTTTTTTTTTCTAAGTATATTTGTTCTAGAGTGTAAGATCTGAATTTAAATCTTGACTCTGAGACAAACTACATGTGTGACCATGGGCAAATCATAACCTCTCTATCTCAGTTTCTTCACCTGTAAAATGAAAGGGTTAAATTTTGGAGGGCCAGTAGGGTCACTTCCAGCTCTATATTTATGTCTAGATAATCATTTGATTGTAATAGCCCCGTGAGACAGGTGCTACAACACTTACTTCCCCACTAAGGCAGCCAGACTTGCCTTGGAGTCAGGAACAATTGTATTTAAGTCTTCACTCTGACATGAACCATCCTGTGGCAATAGATATCCCTGAATCTCTCAGTGCCTCAGGCACCTCTACATAGATCATAAATAAGAGAAAAGTTGCTGATCTGCATCAAAGAAGGAGTTTCCCCACACTGATATAATCATAGGTCCAATAAAAAACAAAACCAGATTACCAACATTTCTCTGTCTAAATTAAACATGTACCAAAGGCACCTGCACCAGTCAGCAAGCATTATTTTCTTTTTAAATTGTTTTCCAGAATGATATTCCCCAGCACACATACAACCTATATATCATATTACCTGACATCTCAGGGAGGAGAGAGAGAGCATAGATTGAAGTGTCAGAAAACAGTTATTCAAATTATATCTACATGTAATCTAGAAAAAATATTTTAAAATCATTTAAAAATCCCAAACGAGATTCCTCTCTTTTGAGAAAGGAGTACTATAATAATTGATGGTCAGATTATGGTAATGCAATTTGTGTGGAATCCAAGAGTTCAAAACATATTAAAACCTTTTGAGTGCAAATGATACCTTTCTATAAGTCCACCCAGAATGCTGGGCAATACTATTTGGTTCCTGAGATTTTGTAGACCAGGAAGATCTGAAGTCAAATACAGGCTCAAATACTTATTAGCTGTGTGACACTAGGCAAGTCACTTAACCTCTGTTTGCCTTAGTTTCTTTATCTGTAAAATGGGGATAATATGGACTACTTCACAGGTACATAGTGGTACCCAGTAGGGATTATAGAAATATTTATTCCTTTTCCAACACATTCTACAGGATATTCTCAGAATATACATTTTTAGCTTTACTATTTATTGGCTCCTACTAATGCACTTACTGAAAAGAAATCTGATGGTAGCCACTATAATTCACCTTCTCCACCCTGCTTTACTAAGATAAAAAGCAGAAGCTTATTTAGATCTATGCCATTTGGGAATCAATTCTTAATTCCCAGGCTTTCTCACTTGAGGAAACTCCCTTGTCACTAAGAGAAGGAATTGAGGGCAGCTGGTGGCTCATTTGATTGAGAGCCAGGCCTAGAGATGGGAGGACCTCGGTTCAAATTTGACCTCTGACACTTCCTAGCTGTGTGACCCTGGGCAAGCCACTTCACCCCCATTGCCTAGTTATTACCACTCTTCTTCCTTAGAACCAATACATAGAATTAATTCTAAAACAAAAGGTAAGGGTTTAAAGAAAGAAACAGAGTTGAATATACGCATTCTGGCTATTTAACATGTTCATCCTCATCTGTTTTCTGAGCAATATGAATAATAACCCTATAATTCTATTGTGACTTGCCTGATCTATCAAGAATTCCATTGGTGGGGCTACTAGGTAGTACAGTGGATAGATTGCCAAACCAGGAGTTGGGAGGACCTGGGTTCAAATCTAATCTTGGATACTTCCTAGCTGTGTGACCTTGGGCACTTAAGTCACTTAATTCTAATTGCCTAGCCATATAAAAATATATATTTTATAAAAAGAAAAATAATCCTATTGCCCAGAGTAAAAATGGGAATATAGAATGATGGAGATTGTGTGGAGTGGGGGGACAGCATTCAATAGAAGAAGCATGGTGCTGGGAAGAGAACACAGTACTTGGAGTTAAAAAGGTTCTAGGTTAGGCTGTCACTTATTATTAGGATGCCACTTTCCTTGCTTTAGACCCCCCCAGTTTCTTCATCTGAAAAATGAATAGACCAGACTAAATGGTCAATGAGGCCCCTTTCAGGTTTAGCTCTTTAATCCCATTTTTAATTAAATACTATCTGTAAAGTACTTTGCAAACTTTAAAAGGCTATATAAACAATCTGCTACAGGTGATTGTTGTAAGAAAAAATGTTTTTATAATAAATGCTATATCAATGCGAATTTTTATAGCAACCCAATTACCTGCAGAAGTAGCTAATTCTTGCCTAATTTTACCTGCACAGTCCAGGTTTTGAATTGTGGTAGACGGGATTAATTTTGTTCTAGGCAGATGATGCCTTTTTCCCCAGAGTGGTTGTGAGGGTATCTGAGATAAGATTTGAAAAGCTCTTTAAGCTACATAAATGTGAACTATTATTATCCTTATTATTCCATGCCACTTCGGAGGGGAGAATTAGGATTGCTGGAGAAAGAATTTGATTGATTCTTTACAGAATTTTTTCACTACTATGTGAATAACTCGGGAGGAGAGCATGTGCATGCACACACACACACACACACACACACACACACACACACACACACACACACACACACTGAAATGGATTGTTTTCTGTCCTTGGACGAATTGGATAAGCACCTGTCAAAGAAGATGTACCAGGATTCGAGGTTGAATTTCGAGTCCAAGGTCTTTGCCAAGGTTAAGATTTTATTCTGTTCCGCTGGTGGGCTGGGAAGAAGAGCCTTTTTTTTTTCTTTTGCAAAATTTCCGATTTTACCTCCCCCTCTCCCCTTTGCTGACATTGTCACTGTTTCTTTCTCAAGCCAATCCAATTCCAGATCCTATGAGCCAAGGCCCTCCCCTTTCCGTCCCCTGGCCCTCCTCTCCAGCTCTCCGCCCGCCTCCGCTGGCGCTGGCGCGGGACAGCCAGCCAGGATCCTGGCGGGGCTGCGCTTCATTTCCCCGGCGAGCCGAGAGCAGAGGACATTCTTCCCCAGCAGCCCAGGGCTCCGGCCCTCACGTGACTTAACCACCGCTGCAGCTTTCCAGAGAAAGAGAGAGTTTAAAGGTTACGGAGGAAATTAGCATACACTGAAGCGCGCGCGCGCGCGTACACATGCATACATGCACACACGCACACACACTCACACGCACATACATACTCTCTTCAATACGCATCCAGTTTATCCGTTGTAAGGACAAGAGCTGTCAGTTCGGGTTGATCAAACAAGGGTCTGGGGCAGGGGACAGTCCAAAAGAGATATTAATAGGTACTTTTCTTGAAAATGCGCGCACACACAACACTCTGAACGAAGAAACACCTACAAATTCCGGATTCTATCAAATCGCTGTCAGAGCGAGAAGCACCAGAGCGATTCCAAAGCGTGAAATGCTGCAAAAAGAGCGAAAATTTGTAGCAGAACAAAAGAAACAATCATAAGCTCCCCCCACCTCCGCCTCAACTTTTGGGTGATTTCGTCCCCCAGAGCCGAGTGGAGTCCCTTGGAAGAGGCGGACCTTTCACCCCCCAGCATTTCTTTACTCAGACATCCCGAGTTACTACCTCTCCCCGAAACTGGGTGGAAGGGGGTGGAGAGCGAAAGAGACGAGATTCCCGAACCTCCAGCTTTAAATCACTCTTCCCAAAAGTCGGGTAGTCGGGGGTAGAGGAGACTTTAGAAGCAACCTGCCTCTCAGGGACCTCGCATGCAATCAACCGAATAATGTGTATACGCCGGCCCTTTCCCACCCCGAAGAGCCCCTCCTCCCGTCCCGCCAGCCCCCTGCAAGCCCGATCCGAACCCCTGCCCGCCCGCCCACTTCCCCCGCCAGCATAAACGGAGGGAAGATTTTTCCACTCTCCCTATTCCCTCCCCATCTTATGCATGCACACTTTTCTAGTATTGCTCCCCCATCCGGCAAAACTTTCTATTTCCACACACACACACACACAAACACACACACACACAGAGGCGCGCGCGCACACACACACACATACACACACACTGACGTCTTTTGCGCATTTCCTGCATTAGACACACACACACACACACAGGAGGAGAGAGAGGGAGGGAGAGAGACGGAGAGACAGCCGAACAGAGCTAGGGGGAGCGAGTGTCAGAGGCCGAGCTAGAACGTAGGGAGGTGGGGCTAAAGCCGAAAGCTCCGGGAGCCCCAGCCCCAGCAGCTCCTGGTGAGTACTGAGTTAGTGCCTGCCTGGCCTGCGAGGTGGAGCCCCGGCGGCGGCGGCGGCGGCGGCGGCGGCGGCTGGAGCTGCAGCTGCATCAGTAGCAGCAGCAGCAGCAGCAGCACAGCAGCAGAGCAGCAAAGCAGCAAAGCAGCAAAACAGCCCCCCAAATCCTGTGCGGATGTAAGGTTCTTGGCTTTTGGCGTTTCTCGAATACAGACTGAGGGTGAAGAAGGGCAACAAGAAGAAGGCAAAGAGGGGTTGGGAGGAAGCAGTGGGAGGTGTGTGTGTGTGTGTGTGTGTGTGTGTGTGTGTGTGTGTGTGTTTTGCAGAGGGGGTGTTTGTGCATGTGTAATTTAAGGTTAAAATTTTTTTTCTTAAGAGGATTATTTCCTATCGACATGCATCTCTCTTTATATTTATAACATCCCTCCTTTCATCTACAGACACACACAGATACACACATTCACACACACCCCTCCTCTCCTGGAGGCGCAGAAGCTGGATTTGCTAGGAGGATCCGGGTCGAATTCTAAATTGTACTCCCTCCCCCCTTCCTCGTTCCTGCCTCATTTCCCTCCCTATCGAGCACCCCCGCCAAAGCAATAATTTCCCGGGGATTATGCTTCTGAAAGGTAGGTAAGATCTGGGCGCAGCGCCCACTCTACCCCCACCGTCCTAGACACTAGGAGCATTAGAGAGGCGAGGGAGAGCCTATAGAGTATATATATTTCTACATATATATATATATATATACACACACCATAGGTGTGCTGGGGAGGGGGGGAGAGGGGAGAGGCTTGATCCAAAGACGGACGTCCCTCAGCTCTCCCCCCATCCCTATCCCTCCCTCCCTCCCTGTTTTCCGTTAGGATACCAGCGAGGAAATAAATGCACTCGCTGGGAATCGCCAGAACCACGGCGAAGCACTACAAGGTATAGGTAGGGTGTAGGCGTGTGTGTGTGCGTGAGTGTAAACCGGAGAGAGGTGGGCGGGGGGTGAGAGAGGGGACCCAGACGTCCCCATCCCTCCCGCCCCAAGAAGTCCCCCACCTCACCAACCCTTCCTCCCAGCTCCAGGAGTCCTTGTTTATTTCTCGCTGAACTCTTGGTCTGAGAGACCCCGGCCCTTTTGCCCCCCCATCCCTATCCCCCACCCTCACCGGCCCTCCTTCGACCATGGTAGTTTTCAATGGCCTCTTGAAGATTAAGATCTGCGAGGCCGTGAGCCTGAAACCCACAGCCTGGTCATTGCGCCATGCGGTGGGACCCCGGCCTCAGACATTCCTCTTGGACCCTTACATCGCCCTCAACGTCGATGACTCGCGCATCGGACAGACGGCCACCAAGCAAAAGACCAACAGCCCGGCCTGGCACGATGAGTTTGTCACCGACGTGTGCAATGGACGCAAGATTGAACTGGCCGTCTTCCACGATGCCCCCATCGGGTACGACGACTTCGTCGCCAACTGCACCATCCAGTTTGAGGAGCTGCTGCAGAACGGGAGCCGCCACTTCGAGGACTGGGTGAGAATATCGGGGTGGGGGGCAGGAGTCAGGGCAACGGAGAGTGGGGTTCTCGTAACGGTGTTTCATTGAAGTGACAGGATTCTTTTGAGTAGGGGTTGCTACCTACTGAGAACCTGATACAACTTAGAGTCACATGGAAGGGTCTCAGTTATATTGGGTGCCCCACCTCCATTTTTTAGTGAGGGGCAAAATGAGAGGCCTGGGACGAGGAAGCTGAACCTGAAGAATAGGAGACAGTGAGCTCCTTCACGTTTCCTTATTCCTGTTTCCCTCTTCCTCTTACTCTCCCCTCGCGGTCCTGTAGTCCCCCTCCCACACCCACCCCATCCGAACTGGTTCGGGTTGGGTTGATTCTGTGTTCATTCACCTCAAGGAACTCACAGCAGCTGATGAAGCTGAAGCACTAGAGTATGGAAAGCCAAGGCTGGTCACCCAGCGCTGGTCCTCTTGCCACTTAAGAGAGTTGGTGGCCTGACCGTGGGGGGAGGGTCCCCACCTCTGGCAGCCCATGGAAAATGCATGTGGTCCTACCATTCCCCTTACCAGTGAAGGGGCTACCTTCCGGGCTTGATTCTGTCTGAGATCAAATAAATGCTGAGTGTGTGTGGTGGTGTGTTTGGTTTTTTCCATGAAAACCTGCTGGTTTTTTCATCTGTTGCATGGTGGCTGGTTCATTTTCTGTTATCTAGGGATAGAAATGTGATTTACTCTATGACACCCACCTTCTCTCCAGAGTCCCTGAAACATTAGCTGAGTCTGCCTTAAACAAGTCTCAGAGACTCCACAATCCACCTAGAGTCTCTTTCTTGGATTGCCTCTTAGGGGAAAACCCCTGAAAAGGTGGTACTTCTGGGTAATAGTTTCTCTAATTAAAGTTAGATTGCTGCCTTGTTTTATCTTTTAAGGTACTGTGCCATAGGATGCTATTTCTAAGAGGGAGGTCTAGTTGATTGGTGAAATTGTCAAAATACTAGGGTATTGGTAATAAGGCTTGTCAGTGTACTACCAGCTGAAATACATTCAACCTTGGCATTCGGAAAAGGGAGGGAGAAGCGAGCACAGTTAAGCTGCTGGCTGAAAAGTGTTGTTAGGAAATGATTTTCTGTGTTTTCAGATCTTTCTACTTATTTCCAGGGAAAAGCAGGCATGGAGATTTGTTTATATTTTCCATATTTCCAGTTATCAATCGTATTCTGAGCTACAAAGAGATAGATCTCTTTTCTCAAACTTGAATTTGGAATGATGGTAACATTCTGATTTTTAGATACAAAGACTTTCCTGTCTTATGATCCAACCTCCCCGAGGTCAAAAGTTGAATGTCAGCTCTGGTTAGTGCCTTATCTATGTATTTTTTATCCCTCTGTATCAGATTGGGACTTGGGGGAAAATCAGGAGTGTAATGTAGACTGGCTGAAACCATGGTTACTAGGATTACAAGGAAGCTCCAGCAAGATTTACCAGGAAAACCCCAGGTAGAAAGCAGCTGGTGCTTTGGAAAGCATGGGAATACAGCTATGGAATACTAAAGAAAGTCATGGCTTTTCCCTTCCATAAGGCTTCTCCATACCCTTTCCATAGTCCTCTCAGGCTCACACTTAACCCTTAGTCCAGACATTAGAGAAATAAACTTCCTATATTTGTCTATGTGTAAATGGATGACTGAAAGGATGCTTGATTTCAGGACCACACTCTGAATCTATCAAACATATGGCTTTGAATGGCATTTTGGTTGTTTGTTTTGTCTTTGCAAAGGATAGAAGGGGCCAGCATGTAAGGAATTGCTGCAGTGTTTGCAGGCAAAATGAACAGGACAATAGGGAGTGAATTGACTGCTCATAGACAAACATGGCTGCTTATGCAGGGGGGCTCTGCAGGCAAGGGTTCAGACCTATGGCAAGGGGAAATCTGAAATGTTGCTCTGGTGGCTGACTTCATTTGGCTTTTCACAAATGGGCATGGCTGGGAACTGTCCATGTTGGAGACATAAGAAGAGACAGGGAATGGTGGCAGGGATCTGCAGGTTATGTTGAAGGATTCATGACACTGTTTCCTTGGCTTTGATCTCTGGGGGCCCCAGAATTTCTTCCCTGGGGGTGGGGGGAGAAGCAACACTCTGCCAAAGGCTTCTCAGTCCATTGTCTGGAGACTATTTCTCTTAATAATCATGGCTTGGGCTCATATGGTACATACACTGTGCTTTTCAAAACAGTTCCATGACTCCTCTCATTTAAAGAGAACTCACGATCTCCCCCCAAACCCTTCCCTCTTTTGGACTTTCCTCTTACTGTTGAGTGTACCATCATGAAACCCAGTTTTACTCCTCTCTCCCCCTCATCTCCTATATATAAGATGTGACTAAATCTTGTCATTCCTATCTTCACAAAAAAATCTCTCCTACATTTCTTTTTCTTCACTCATCTGGCACTACCCTCCATCACCATTACCTTTCTTTATTGTAATAAGCTTCTGGTGGGTCTCCTCCTCTCTGATCCATCAAAGTGATTTTCCTCATTATCTCTGGGGTCAAATATAAAGTCCTGTTTCCCATTTAAAGCTCTTCCTAACTTGGTCCCTTCTTACTTTTTCAGTCCTCTTATACTTAATCCCTTCCACAGACTCTGTAGTCTGCTTATAATAGCCTCCTTTCTGTTCCTGACATATTACACAGAGATCTCCCATTTATGTGCCTTTGCCATTGGATATTAACTCTCCTCATCTCTGTGGCTTAGCTTTCCTGTCTTCTTTCAAGATTCATCTCAAATCCTACCTTCAGCCCATGTCTCCCCCTCTAAAACTGTTGTTCAAATGGAATCCCATTTGGGATTTTCTTGGCAAAAATACAGAAATAGTTGGCCTTTTTCTTCTTCAGCTCATTTGACAGATGGGGAAACAGAGGCATACAGGATTAAGTGACTTGCCCAGAGTCACACAGATAGTAATTATTTGAGGCTAAAGTTGAACTCAGGTCTTCCTGACCCCAGGGCCAGCGCTCTATTCTCGGAGCCACCTAGCTGCTCTCTGTAAGATGTAGAGGCTTACTTTTATAGCTTCTGCCCATTCCTTTCTCCACCTTACAAATATCCTCTCCAGCATTCTAGTTCTTGGAAAGCCTGACTAGAACATCACTTAATGAACCAACTGGATAAACCAGAAACCTCACAAATCTATAATGTTCATACATTGGTTCCTTTTAGCATTAATGACTTAATCTCTGTAGCTTCATTCCGATATCTCCAGCCTGGTTTTTGTTTCTACTTTTCCTCCTTCCATGTTATCTGCCCTCCTATTATCTTTCCAGCATGTCTCCTGCTGATCCTAGCATCCCATACAGGCTGGATGTGCCTTTCACTATTTCACTGTGTGGTGACGACACACAGAATCACTGCAGGTTAGAGCTGGAAGGGGTATTAAAGATCCTCCCCTAGGAAGGAAGGAAGCACCCGCTAAATACCGGGCATTGTACTAAGTGCTTTATAAATATGCCATTTGATAGTCATCATAACCTTGGGAGAGAGGTGTTGTTATTATCCTCATTTTACAGATGGGGAAAATGAGGCAGGTTAAAATGACTCCTCCAGGATCACACAGCCACCCAGCATGTCACATTTGAACTGAGTGAGGTCTTTCTGACTCTGGTCCCAGGATTTAATCCATTGCTCTCTCAGCTGCCTCGGATACTCTGCTTATTCTCACCTTTGTGCCTTTATTCATACTACCTGGCCTGCCTGGAATGCCAATTGTCAAGGTTCAGTTTCAAACTACTGGATTATTCTTTAGCACTTCCTTTAGGCACCTACTCATTTACTCTCTTTGAGGACCCGGCTCTGTCTTCTCTTTGCTCGCCCAGTGCCACAAACAGGCTGGGCATCTATAGCAAGCATTATCTAATTGAATAGAATTGAATTTTAAGGAGCAACTGGAGAAGTGTTTCCCTGGTACTCTCCTAACCTCTTCCTGTCATTTGGACTTTATAGTCATGCCTGACAAAATGAGGGGAAACTGAGTAAAAAGGGTCCCAGCTCGAGAAGAGGCCCTACACAAATTCACTGCTTCCTTAGTTAGTATCTTTAACATGACGTCTTCCATGGTTGACAACAGCAAGCATTTATTAAACACTTAGTAGGTGCCAATGAACAAGAATTTATTCAGTGTCCACTATTTGCCTGGGACTGTTAGGCACAAGTTACAATGATAAAAACAAGATAGCTTTTGGAAAGGCATTTACATTGTATTGTGGGGAAGTAGCATGTGTATAAAAATTAAATATAAAACAGGAAGCGTAATTTTCCTGAAAGGCAAGCTTTAGGTCCAAAATAAAGGCAAATTGTCAATATTAGAACAGGGACCAGAGAGTCCAATGGGTAGGGCAGAGGGGGATCAGGACACCGGAGGGATGGGGATGACATTAATGGTTAAGATACTGTCGATGGCTCAATGGATAGAGTGCCAGGCTTGGAATCAAGAGGACTTGGGTCCTCTGACACTCTTTAGCTGTGTCATCCTGGACAAATCACTTGATCCAAATTGCCTAGCCCTTCTCTTCTGCCTTGGAACCAATAACTGGTATCCATTCTAAGTCAGAAGGTAAGTATTAAAAAAAAAAAAGAGGCTCTAATAAATAGTGCCCAGGGAAGGAAACTTAGGTCTATAGAACCTCCAACTCAGGGATTCTATAGGTAGGAGATTGTTATGGTCTTTGCAGTGTCAGTGATAATGTTGATTTTCAATCCCCAAACAAGAGGTGGAGAGCTTGAGGACTTGGGGATGGTGGCGGGGTATATATGTGGATAGCAGGGAAGTTGCTGAGGTTTGGCTGCTCCCTGATGGTAAAGACAGCGCTTGGTGGTATTCTGGGGCCTGGATGATTATAAAGGGCTGAGGCATGTTGCAGGGAGGACCCCTTCCCTCTCTCAACCAGTCAGATTGCTTTAGCTTCCATAATCTTTCTGAATTCCCGTAGCATCTTTGGGGCTCACTGTAGTGTTTACTCATATGCTACCTTAAAAAAAAAGCTACGCTCATATTATACCTTTACTCTAGAGTACTGGCTCTTGCAGGGGGTTATAAATCTGTAGATATCATTCAACAATGAGAATAACGAGAGTTCAGAGGGTATCTGCTGTCCCCAAGGCATGGACACGGCACTAAAGATCGCCACACATCCTGCCTCCCAGTATTTGTTAGGGGTAACAAAATAAAGGCTTCCTGGTTTGATGGATAGAATTTTGGATTTGGGATTAGGAAGATCTGATACCTCTTGACCATGCTTGGAATGAGATCCTCCCTCATTTCTGCCTCTTGAAACCCTCTAGCTCCCTTCAAGACTTAGCTCGTGTCTCCTCTATAGGACTCTAGATGATGTAAAGACTTTTAGATACCTGAAGTTATTCATGCTCAATCCCACATTTATGAAGCACCTACCATGTGCCAGGCACTGTGCTAATAGTATAAATTAACACAAAAGACAGTCTCTGCCCTCAAAATTTTTATGATCTAATGGGGGGATACAAGACCCAAAAAAGACAGAAGCAGGCAGCAAGGTGGCTCAGTGGAATGAGAGTCAGGCCTAGATATGGGAGGTCCTAGGTTCAAATCTAGCCTAGCTATGTGACCCTGGGTAAGTCACTTGATCCCCATTGCCTAGCCCTTACTGCTCTTTTGGTTTGGAACCAATACAGTTTTGATTCTAAGATGGGAGGTAAGGGTTAAAAAAAATAAAAGACAGAAAAGGTGGGGAGTTTAGGGGTACCCTCTGTGGGGGCATTTTGTTCTTTGGAGTTGAAACCAGACAGAGCAGCAGACACAGAGTGGACTGGGCCCCAAAAGTCCAGTTTTTGCCTCTTTATTTTGTAAAAATCTGGAATCTACTCTAGCTGTGAGTTTGTTTGTATCCCACTCCCATTAGATCCCAAGTCCCTTGAAGGCAAGAACCATCCCTGACCCTGGTGCCCGGTACATAAAGGGCCCAAATAAATTCTGGATGATTGATTGCCTCCTTGAGTGGCTGAATGTTAGTAACTGTATGGTTCAGGGCAAATCACTTAACCTCTTTGTATCTCAGGTGACTAACTCTCTAGGACTTATCTGCTGAGTCATAGACTGATTTGTAGAGAGACTCCTGATGCTCCTTACACCAAGCGTTCTTCCCAGATTCCACTTCTGAGTAGAGCACATCTCGTGCGCCCAACACTATGCTAGGTGCTCTGGGGGACAAGTGAAAAATGATGTCGTCCCTGTCCTTGAAGAGCTTCTAATTTCATTGCAATTAGAAGAAGACAACGATTATAATCTACCAGCTCTTTCATGCTATTTAGCTATTAATGGCTCAGCAGCAGCAATAACTAATTGTTTTTTCTCTCCAGAAAGCACTGGGTATTTTACCATCTGATCTCACCAAGTTCTTCCAGGTGTGGGCACATCAAGTTTTCCAGGGCCCGTACCTATAGACAACTTCTGGAGCAGGCTTTGAATATTTTATGTAAATAAATGTTATCGGTGGTAAAACATTAGCTGTTTCTCTGCAGAGTTCTCCTGGGTATATGTAGGCTTGTTAAATAATTAGTCTATTATAATGCTTTATATGTATATATATATATTTATATATAATATAATATAATGATTACATCAGGGCAGCACCTGTTTGGAATTCAAGTTTCTGGCAGGAAACAGATGAAATGGTGCCCCCCAAAACTCTGTGCCATTGTAGGGGAATGGTCATAATGCAGTTAGGCGGCAGCTTGCCTACTTCTACAAAATGAAGGCTTTACTCTTAGAAATAGATACCATCGATGTCTAGAAACTCAGGAAGGGACTGGAGATACAGCGGGCATCACCAGGTCTCTGGCCTGGGAGAAGTCATTTCAGAGCTAATAAAAGGCTGTCTGTTGTCCTTTACACCCCAGGAAGGAAGCTTATGGCACTCATTAGCCCAAGAGGAATGATAGACTATAAACAGAATCAAGTTCAAGATGGCAGATTCTTAAGGGTTATTATAGGAGATGGGAAGCAACATGGGGTAGGGCAGTGATGGTAAGCCTTTTGAAGACTGAGTACCCAAACAGCACCCTTACCCTACATGTGAGCCAACCCCTTATCCCAGACAGGGGAGGGAGGAAGTGCTCCCAGAGGATTGCTGGCGAGAGGCAGGTGATGTGAGAAATGTCCTCCAGCGTGGTGGAGATGGGGAAGGGAGCAGCCCCATCCGGCACACATGCCATAGGTTTGCTAACATGGAGGTAGGGGATAGAATACTGGGCTTCTCAGACACTAGTTGTATTACTCAGGCAAGTTATGCTTTAAGCAGCTTTATAGATGGGTTTGATATTTAGAGGGTGTTAGGTGGTGCTGTGAACATCAGGAAATCAGGAAGACCTGAATTCAAATCTAGCATTAGACACTAGCTTTGTGACCCTAGGCAAATCACTTAACCCTGTTTGCCTCAGTTTCCTCATATGTCAAATGAGCCAGAGAAGGAAATGACAAATTACTCCATTATCTTTGTGAATAAAACTTTAAATGGAGTCATGAAAGGTCAGATGAGAGGATTAAACAATATTGACCCCTGTTTAAAAAAAACAACAACACAGGTTCTTGATGTAATATATTAAGGGAGATGAATTATTTGGATACATCAGGAAACTGACAGGCTGACTTAATTTGTTTCAGATCATTAATTACTTGGGGACAGAGATTAGAGATTGGACATGAGATTATGTTGGTGTATGGAAATCTAGGATGAGAAAACTTAATCAATGGAGCTGGGCATCTTCTCTGTAACTGGTAGCCACAGAGTGTTACCTGGAGCTCTGAGAGGTTGTGACTTGCTAAGTTCACACAGTCAGTATATCTCTACTTGAACCCAGGTCTTCCTTTGGTTCTAAACTTGCTTTCTAGCTATTATTCTTTACTTTCTATCTCTACCTTCTTTACTCTCTTAATAATGCCTTGTTTATCTTTTTATCTTCCCTTGTACCTAGCAGGGTTTTAATCACATAGTAGATACTTAATAAATAAATGTGGGTTGAATGAATGAAAGAATGAATAAAGGTAAACCTTCCCTCAATATCCCCATCAGAATCTTATAAAACCAACCCCCCAAATACCCAAATAAACAAGTGATAACTCCCATGTTAAATTTGATAATTTTAAAGAAAATCATTCATTAAGCTCCTATATGCCAAGTACACCCCTAAACCAGCTCATTTGGCCATGTTTGCATGCATCCTGCCCTGGAGCTTTTACAACTTTCCCTAGATTGTAAGCTCTTTGAAGGCAGGGACTATCTTTTTCTCCTATATGCATCTGAGTGCCAGGTATGCTCTAGGCACTTAATAAATGTTTATGGGCTACTTATACAATTTCTAGAGTTGGGTGAGATATAATGATGATGGACCAGCAGCAAGTTCTTATAACTGGATAGAGGAGAGTGTCCAAATTAAATCTGTAGACTCCTAATGAAAAGTCCATAGTTTATACTAATCAAAGATTTAGAGTTGGAAGGCCTTACAGGTCAACTAGTTTAATCCTTTCATTTTAAAGATAAGGAAACTGAGGACCTGGAGGAATTCAGTGCCCTACCCTAGGTCACACAGGCAATGAGCAGCAGCACCAAGAGCAGAACCCCAGAGCACTCTAATTTAGAAAATGCAGAGACTCTCAATTTTGCCAGAGCCACTGAAATCACACCATCTAAATGACCACTATTCCACGTAATCATGAAGTTCTCCCTGACCTTTTTTCAAGTGGATGTGTTTTAAAAGCCCTTACATCTGCCTAGAAAGAACATGGAGGCCATTGTTTTCATCACCCCCCCAAATCCTCCCTGAGTGCCTAGGCTGTTGTCCTGTACAGAATCCGTATTTAGTTCCTGGTATTGACCAACTGAGTTGAATAAAAATAAGATTTCATTTTATTTTTACTTTTTATTTTTTCTGGGTTATTATATATATATATATATATATACATATATATATAAATCATGCAAAATGTATTTCCTTATTCATTTTTGTCAGTGAATACTCTTATAAAAAGGTTTTATTTTTTATTTTTATTTCTTTCTATACTATACACGTGTTATCATGCAGAACATGTTTCCTTATTTTTGTAAGTGAATACTCATAAAAAAGATTTCATTTAATTTTTAATTTTATTTTTTCCTGAGTTATACATGTATTATCATGCAAAATATATTTCCTTATTATTTGTATTTGTAAGTGTATACGTCTATAAAAAAAATTCATTTTTAAAAAGTGTAAGTCATTGAAGTTCTAGGTACCTGAGGATTTATTGCAAGATGGTGGCATTTTCTGCACAATTTTGTGGCTTTTCATTTGTTTTCCTCTAAGGCAAGCTGAGGTTCTTGCTGCTTTTTTATTAGTTTGGAACTTCATATAGGGATAATGACACTAAACACAGTTTTTATCACATCACCTGCCTCAAAAACCTGCAATGTTACCTGTCTCTTGGAGGATGAAATTGAAACTCTTTAAGCTGACATTCCAAACCCTCCAGAACCTGATTCTTGCCTATCTGGAAAGGCTTTTGCTCCCTAGTCCCCAGCAAGCAGTTTTCCTCCTTATTCGAAAGTTTGTCTTGTATTTTCCTTCCTCAGGGATTTTGCTTATGCTATTCCTGATAACTAAGACGCCCTTTTGCTTATACTGTCTCTTCCTTTATAAAACATAGCTTTAAAACCTAATGCATGGAGGCAGTGAGGTGGCTCAATGGATGGTGAGCCAGGCTTAGAGAAAGGAGGTCTTGGGTTCAAATTTGACCTCAGATCCTTCCTAGTTTTGTAACCCTGGGCAAGTCTCTCAACCCCAATTGCTAGCCCTTACCATTCTTCTGCCTTGAAATGGATACTTGATATCAATTCTAACATAGAGGGTAAGGGTTTAAAAAAATAAATAGAAAGATTGATTTAGGAAAATGTCGCCTTGTATGCCACTGTGTTCTATAGGACTGAGCTTTTCCAGCTAGGTAGCACAGTGGATAGAGTACTAGGGCTGGAGTTGGGAGGATCTGGGTTCAAATCTGGTTTCAGACATTTACTAGTTGTGTGACCCTGGGTAAGTCACTTAACCCCAGTTCTCTAGCACTCACCATTCTTCTGCTATGGAACTAATACATGGTACTCATTTTAAGACCTAAGGTAAGAGTTTACCAAAAAAAAAAAAGTACTTTTTGTTGACTCAGTATGTCAAGTCATCCATAATGGAATGTTTCCTTAAAGAAATTTGTACTAAAGAGATAATTCACTTCTCAGAGGTGTTTAAAAATAGAAAAAAACCTAATGCAAATCCTTCCCAGAATGCACTGTGACTCTTCTGTAAACTGCTATTAGAACAGCACATATTTTATAAAAATTATTTTTATTTCTCTATATATTTTCCAATTACATGTAAAAATTGAAAAATCATTAAAATTTTTTTGAGTTACAATTTCTTTCCTTCCTTGCAATTTGATATCACTTGTGCATGACACCACTTCCTTTTTAAAAAGTTATTTTATTTCATTACATATTTTCCAATTACATGGAAAAAAACATTTTTTAAGCCATCATTTAAAAAGCACCCTCATCTTCCATCTTAAAACTGATGCTAAGTACCAAGACAGAAGAGCAGTAAGGGCTAGGCACTTGGGGCTACATGACTTGCCTAGGGTCACGCAGCTAGAAAACGTCTGAGGTCAGATTTTTAATATTAATTTTTATAAATTGTGAGTTCCAAATCCTCTCCTCCTCTCCTCTCCTTCCCCCCTCCTTGAGAAGGTAAGCAATTTGCTATCTATTTCTTCTGACAAGCCCTCCTTCTTAAGCACCCTAAAGGAGATAGAGAAATATAAAAGATAAGACTGATTCCTGCCCCAGAGGAGCTTACAGCCCCAAAGGAGAGATAAGCCTTTTTTTGTTACTGTCCTGCAGATCTGAGATTTCTTCAGAGGTTTGGGGAACTCTGTCCCTTATCATCTTGGAGAGTTGTCCTATGGGGGAACTGAGGAAGGTCAGAGGATGGGCCTGGGGTCACCTCGTCAGTGTGTGTCAAGAGAAAGTGTTTGATAGCATCATGGTGGTGAACAATCGATTTCATATTTGGTTAAACTTCTTGACTGGTTTAGCTCCTCACAGATCCAAACTGGGAATGTGTAAGCCACTTCCCAGCCCTACTGCTGTGGCGGAGGGAACAATAGCTGTTTCTGTCTTGTCTGTCTCTAGCCACTGATAGAACCTGGGACTTAGCAGATAAATCCCAGGGAGTTGCCTGAGGCATGTTGAGATGAAGTCATTTGCTCAAGGTCCCACAGTGAGAAAGTGACAGAGACAATATTTGAATGCAGAGATTTCTGAGTCTAAGGCAGACACTCTTCACTCTCTGTCCGAAGGGTGTAATACTAATAAACAATCGTAATAATAGTTTACATTTTTATAGTCTGAAGGCACTTTACAATGATCTCATTTGATCCTCACGACTACTCTGAGTTAGGTGCTATGATTATTCCCATTTTATAGATGAGGAAACTGAGACAAAGAGATTTTTTTGGTGGTATACAAGCATATACTTACATATATGTATGTGTATCGAGACACTTATATTTTTTGCTTGCATGTTGTCTCCCCCATTAGTTCTTAAATTCCTTGAGAACAGAAGCTTCCTTTGCTTCTGTTTGTATCCCCAGCACTTAACACAGTGACTGACCCAGAGTAGGTGCTTAGTAAATGTTTATTGAGGGGGCAGCTGGGTGGATGGAGAGTCAGGCCCAGAGATGGGGAGTCCTGGGTTCAAATTTGACTGTAGACACTTCCCAGCTGTGTGACCCTGGGCAAGTCACTTGACCCCCATTGCCTAGCCCTAACCACTCTTGTGCCTTGGAACGAATACACAGTATTGATTCTAAGATGGAAGGTGAGAGTTTAAAAAAATCTTTATTGAATATGATATATTCCTTTCAGGGGACAGAATCAAGTATTTAAAAACAACACAGAACCCAAGATGTTTGCTATTTATTTATTGACTTTATTGATTAAGTTATTCATTTTGTGGGCATAAATTGAAAGAGGGGTTGAGAGGAGAGAAGGAACATTGAAAAGGTAAGGGCCAGGTCTTAGAAGTCTAGGTTGTTTCTCCTTCCTGCATCAGAAATGGTTCTAGTTTGTCCTCTGCTGCTATGAAAAAACATTTATGGAGCAATTTCTAGTTGTTATTTACCTACAGTTTGCTTATTTTTTTTTATTGCCAATCCAGCTTTTACCACTAACCAGTTATGTGATGTTGGCTGAGCCCCTTAATCTTTCAGAGTCTCAGTTTCTTTATTTATAAATTGGGGAGAGCCTCATGCTTCCCAAAGGGCTCTCATTTGGTCCTCACAACAATGACGTGTTCTCATGCTCACTTTATAGATGAAGAACCAGAGATTTAGAGGAAGTGCCTTGTCCAAGGTCACAGGGAAAAATAGGAGAGGCCAGGTTCTTCATCCGCCCAAATCCGGTGCTCTTTCCCCTATACAACCTGTCTGTCTTTCTGTCCCACAAGATGGTTGTGTGCATGAGCTGAGAGGGTGGAATTAAAAATTCTATGGCAGGGCAGCTGGGTGTCTCAGTGGATAGAGATGGGAGTTCTTGGCTTGAAATCTGGCTTTAGACATTTCCTAGCTATGTGACCTTGGCCAAATTACTTAACCCCAGTTTCCTTGCCCTTGTTACTCTTTTGCCTCTGAAGAGATACTTAATATACATTTTTAAAAAACCTTTTACTTTCTATCTTAGAATCGATACTGTATTTTGGTTCCAAGGCACAAGAGAGTTAAGGGCTAGGCATGGGGGGGGGGGGGGTTGGTTGAGTGACTTGTCTAGGGTCACACAGTGAGGAAGTATCTGAGACCAAATTTGAATCCAGGACCTCCCATCTCTAGTCCTGGCTCACAATCCACTGAGCCACCTATCTGCCCCCTTAGTATCCATTCGAAGACAGAAGGTAAAGCTTAAAAATAAATACTATGAAAAGTAAATTGTTTTATGTCTTTAAGAAATGATTAGGAGGCATCTGGGTAGCTCAGTGGATTGAGAGCTAGGCCTAGAGATGGGAGGTCCTAGGTTCAAATCTAGCCTCAGACATTTCCCAGCTATGTGACCCAGGCAAGTCACTTGACCCCCATTACCTAGCCCTTACCACTCTTCTGCCTTGGAGCCAATACACGTTAATGACTCTTAGACGGAAGGTAAGGGTTTAAAAAAAAGAAAAAGAAAGAAATGATTAGTTACCATTTAGGAGAGGGTATATTTAAGAAGATCTTTTTAGCTGCAGTTTACAGAAAGAGAAACTGAGGCCAAGAGGCTGATTGGTATGCCAGATGACAGGCTAGTTCAGAACTCTGTTTTTTTATGCTTCCTGCTAAGTTCCTGAAATCCAAACATACTTGTACATACATCAGAATATCTGCCTTAGTTCCTTCCATCATCTATATTTCCTCACCCTTCTAGATGTTTGTTCTCAGCCCCAACTACCCTGCATTTATTATACACGTAGGACTGACCACATCACCCTGTGATATCATTGAAGAATGAACATCTATGTGCACATGTTGTCTCCCCTCTCATATTGTAGATTCTTCTAGAAAGGGGACCATTTTGTTTTTGTCTTTGAATTCTCAGTGCCCAAAACACAATAAGGGCTTACTAAATAATTGCTGATTACAATTAAAAGAGTAAGTGAGAGTTATTAAGCTCCTTCACCAAGAAATTCCTTCCTCCAGACCCCCAATTCGAGCTCAGCTTGTCCTTCTCTCCTCTCCCTTCTCCCCCTTCTCCTTCCCCTCCCCAGTTTATCATTGTTTATTGAACCGACTATGCACAGAACACCATAAGGCAAACTATTTTAAGGGGTAAGGGGGAGGAAGGCAGATAAGACGGTGATTCTGAAACAAGCAGGAAAATGGTGTCATGTGGCTATCACCTAATGGAGTCGAGCCAGGCTCAGCAGTTTTTGCTGAAGGTTCCTCCACAGAGCACGTCTCTATTCACCCCCCAAAGAGCCAGATTCTAGATTCTTCTGGGGTTTCTGTTTCTCTTGGAGGAGGAAATGTGGTTCCTTTGGAAGAAGGATTTAGAAGATCCTTTGGATGCTGGGACATAACGTAGTGGTCCAAAGCTCATAAGCTACTCATTATATTATGTTACAGAGACTGCAGGAGGCTGTGCTGACTGGACTCAGTTTAATTCAGTTTAGGCAGTATTTCTGGGGCACCTTTTATGTTTCTAACACAGCTGGACAGACACTGTGGAGGAAACAAGAAATGAAGACGTGGCCCTGATCTCCAGGGACAGAACACGCACACGTGAAATGGAGAACAATGTGAGAGAGATTAAAATCAAGGACCGACCAGAGCATGACTTGGTGTCAGCGTGGATGTCTCTTCCAGTCGGCCTCACTGCCTGGCTCTGCTCAGAAGCTGTTTCCTTGTGAACAGGCCCACCCACCTGCAGACAGAGGCAGAGATAGGAGAACCTGCTGTCTTCTTGTTTGTGTGTGTATGTGGGGGGAGAGAGAATTTGAGGCATGGAAGCACCATGCATGTCCTTTCAGGAGATTAAACGGATTAGTATTTCTGATTTGGCATTTGGTACTCTGTGTGTGTGTGTGTGTGTGTGTGTGTGTGTTTTAAACCTTTACCTTCTGGCTTAGAAATGATACTAAATATTATTCCAAGACAGAAGAGTGGTTAGAGCTTGGGAGTTAGAGTTAGGTGACTTGCCCAGGGTCACCCAGCTAGGAAGTGTCTGAGGTCAAGTTTGAACCCAGGACTTCCCATCTCTTGGTCTGGCTTTCTATCTACTGAGCCACCTAGCTGACTCCTAATGCAATTGTCTATAAGAAGCCTTTCTTCAGCACTTTCTATGTGCCAGGCACTGTGCTAGGAGCTGGACATACAAAGACAAACATAAACTGGGCCCTGCCCATAAGGACCCTACATTCCTGACAGGAGGGAAATTGAGGGCCAACGGATGGCAAAGTACTAATAAATAAATACAATTTACACATAAATAAGAATTTAATTAAAATAATGATAATTTAAATGTGCATAAATAATTAATTTCCCGAGGCAGGATAATGACAACCAGGAGAATCAGAAAGGTCTCTCTTAAAGACAACAACAACAAACTTTACCTTTCTTCTTAGAATCAATACTCTAGATTGCTTCTAAGGCAGAAGAGCAGAAGAGCAGAAGAGCAGTAAGGGCTAAGACAATGGGGGTTAAGCGACTTGTCACCCAGCTGGGAAGTATCTGAGGCTGGATCTGAACCCAGGATCTGTCTGATTCTCTTTCCACTGACAGAAAGGGGTAGCTTTTTTCTTATAGAAATTGGGGTTTGAGCTAAGATTTGAAGGGAGTTGGGAATAACTAGAAGGAGAAATAGGAAGAGTATTCTAGGTACAACAAACAGGGATAGCCTATGCAAAGTCATGGAGGTAAGAGAGAATGTTGGATAAGAAGGACATCAAGGAAACTGTTTTGTCTGATGAGAGGAATTAATGTGAAATCTATCCTAAAAAGAGAGGCTGGAGTCAGACTGTGAAAGCTTTTGATGTCAATCAGAGAAATTTGTATTTTATCCTAGAATCAGTAGGGAGCCACTAAAGCTTCTTGAGTAGGGGAGTGACATGGTCAGGCCTGCATTTTAGAGATGTCAGTTTGGCAACTATTGTGGAAGAAAGTTTGAGGAGAGACAGGAGACTAATTAGCGGCTACTGTAATTAGTCCAGGAAGACGTGAAAAGGGCATAACCTAGGGTAGTGGTTCCTGTGAGTTGAGAGAACAGGTGAATGTTAGCCAATGCTACTTTAACATAGTAGACAACTAATTAGACAACTTGTGTATTGGATTGGTTGAAAAATAAAGCTACTAAAATGGTTGTTTATAACCACTAACACACTACAAGTGTTTTCATTTTTGGCGCTTGGCAAGCAAGAGCTGGTTGGGGAAAATATCCATGGTGATTTTTTTTTCTTTATTGAAAAAAAATTGAAAACAAATAGTCACAAGTAAGTTATTGTTCATTTCAGAAATGAGGAAACTGCCTGAGAAGTGTGACCGCAGCTATAACCCAGGTCTCCCAACTCTCAGCCCTATGGTCCCTTCATTTCATCATATGGCATTAATTATAGATATCAAACAGTCAGTCATTTGTGGTCGAAAGAGCACTGAAGTTGGGATCAAAATGCTCTCCTGTGAATTTTACCACTTGTGGGACTTTGAAGGTATCAAATAATCTCTTAGAGAGGCCCAAGCTATTCACCTGTAAAATGGGAATAATGATATTTGCATTTTATAACTTATAGGATATTGAGATAATATAAATAGAATCTATTAATGAATAAACATTAACCATCTACTATGTGCCAGGCACTGTGCTAAGTGCTGGGGATACAGAAAGAGGCAACAGATAGCCCCTTCCCTCAAGGAGCTAACAATTTAATGGAATAAAACATTATAAATATGTGCTATTATTCTTCATCCATCTCTCTACTCTCCCCTACACAGCCTGCTTCTTCCTGTAGTTTGATTCAGTCTTGTGTGCTTACAACCAGTAATAAAAAGATAATATGAATTTATTTGATTCTGTCTTTCTGGACCGATAGAGAGGGTAGGGCAGAACAGGTGGATTCAGGCAGATGAGGCATTTTTGTGAACTGGTAAAGGTTGATGCTTATATGTATAGATGAGATATATACTTGCCTCTCTTTTATTCTGGGTTGTCATGTATTTCCTGGGCAAGGGAGAAGGAATCTTTGAAAGAGAAAGGAAAGAAACTCTAGTGATAGAGAAAAATGCCTTGATTCTAGACAGTCATGTAGGAAAATATTGACTGTTTCCCTTCTTCCTTTCCCTCCTACCTAGAAATATGAAGACTATGACATCCCAAAGGAGGGTGCAAACTCATTGTTATTCACTAATAGGAACTACTAAGTAAGGAGGATGGGAGAATTTGATGAGAGAATTCCTTAGTTGCATGTTGGTAAACCTATGGCACGTGTGCCAGAGGGGACTGCTCCCTCCCCCTCTCCACTGGGTCTGAGGACATTTTTCACTTCACCTGCCCTTCTGCCCAGCAGCCCAAAGAGAGAGCTTCCTCCCTCCCCTATCTGAAGTAAGGTACAGGACTCACATGCATTGTGAAGGTTGCAGTTTGGGCACTTGGTCTCTACAAGGTTCACTATCACTGCCTTAGTTCAAACACACAATTGGAGTTGACAATGGGCAGGTCAACAGGATCCAAATAAGGAGAACTTACTAACTCATCTTTACTAAATCCATCCATGCCCTGAATGTAGCTGGTGACATATTTATAAGTACATTTGTAACAAAAGGCTCTAGTTCCAAAAACTACGTCTTGTAGAGCTATATGAGATGAGGCCCAAGGTCTACAACATTCTTCCCCCACCATGATACCTAAACCAGTACTTTCTAAGTAAAACTGAATTGCTGTATTATCTTCTTCTTTAGAAATAATTTGGAATTTGGAAGGCTTTGTGTTGATTATTCCAAAAAAACAAAAACTAGAAGTTCTCATTCCCTCTTACCTACCTCATACTTAATGTGAATTCCCATTCATTTATTCTTGTTTATTATGGAAAACTTCAAATGAAGACTTTTGTGACAAGCTGGTAATAAAGATGTGAGTATGGTTTCCTCTGAGAGAAGCACTTTTTCCTCTGCAAAATATGACATTTGTTTTCAGTGCCCCTTGCCTTCCCTGTCATCATTCTTTCTCTCCACAAAGATCTGGTGTTAGAATATCTTTGATTAATGAGTAAATGCATATGATTAGCATTTTTCACTGGGATGAAATCTGTTCCCTCTCTCAGGAAGATTTGGAGAAAGATAAGTTAATCCAAAGGGCTGAATTCATATTTAAGGAACTTGGGAAACCAGTATTGCCTTATGTGGAGAAGATAGGGCTATTTTTGAGCAGGTGGAATCCCTAGAAGCCCCCTTCTTAGACCTTGATGGCTATTCTCATTAATGAAACTGTGCTTTCATTTTTTAAAAATGAAAACCCTTCCATCTTGGAATCAATTCTGTATATTGGTTCCAAGGCAGTAGAGCAGTAAGGACTAGGCAATTGGAATAAAATGTAAAATGAATTGTCCAGGGTCCATACAGCTAGGTAGTATCTGAGGGCATAATGAAGCCCAACACCTCTCAATTCTGGGTCTGGATCTCCATCCACTGAGTCACGCAGCTGCCCTTGTCTGTGCTTTCATTTTAAGGTCCAAGACTATGCCATCAAACTCAAGGAAAAGGCAAGACTTCTCATGACTGAACCACTCGATATAGAATAATAGAGTTGGAAGTGAGCTTAGAGATTGCTGAATTCTTTCATTTGGCAGATGAAGAAACTGAGGACCAGAGAGGGTAGTCAGGTAATGTGTCTATAGTTACAGGGCAAATAATGAACTAAACCAGGGTATTTTTCAAAGAACCTCATAGTGACTTCCTGTTTCTTAGGATCTTAGAATCATAGATTTAGAACTAGAATGAACAATTTCTTTCTAAAAAAATTAATTTAATTTTTTGAATGAACAAAAATCCTTTTCTATCTCCTCCTTCCTCCCCTCCTCCCAAATGAAAAATAAAGAAAAACAAAACTCTGGAAACATGTGTTTAGTCAAGCAAAACACTGGCCATTCACATTGGCCATGTCAAAAAAATATGTCACTGCCTGCACCCTGAATCCATTACTCTGTTGTTGATGAGTAGCGTGTGTACAGAATCAGCCCTCTGGAATCATGGTTGGTTGTTGTACTAATCCTTGTCTTTAGTCCTTCAAAGTTGCTTGTCTTGACAGTAGTTTTGTTATCATGTAAATTATTTTCCTGGTTCTACTCACCTCATTGTATGTCAGATGATACAAATCCTCCCAGGTTTCTCTGAAATCATCCCCATCATCATTTCTTTTTAGTAATATTTTATTATTTCTCCCTTTATCCATTACATGTTGAAGCAGTTTGTTTTTTTTTAAAACCCTTACCTTCTGTCTTGGAGTCAATATTGTGTATTGGCTCCAAGGCAGAAAGAGTGGTAAGGGCTAGGCAATGGGGGTCAAGTGACTTGCCCAGGGTCACACAACTGGGAAGTGTCTGAGGCCAGATTTGAACCTAGGACCTCCCGTCTCTAGGCCTGGCTCTCAATCCACTGAGCTACCCAGCTGCCCTCTGAAGCAGTTTTTAACATTCATTTTCTCACATTCTTTCCTTCCCTCTTCTTCCCCTCTTCCTGAGATGGTAAGCAATTTAATTTGGGTTATACATGTGCTACCATGTAATACATAGTTCTTTATTCATCATTTTGTGGAAAAAGACACATATTTTTTTTTTTAAGAAAACTAAGAAAATAAAGTGAAAAATGCTATGCTTCAATATGCATTCAGATTCCATCAGTTCTTTCTCTGGTGGCAGATAGCAGTTTTCATGATGAGTCCTTGGGCCTTGTCTGGGACCATTATATTGTTGATAACACTAAGTCATTCACAGTTGACCATCGTATAATATTGCTGTTATTGTGTAGAGTGTTCTTCTGGTTCTGCTCACTTCACTTTGCTTTAGTTCATATACATTTTTATTAGTTTTTTTGAAATCATCCTTTTCATCATTTATTATTTTTTTCAACCCTTACCATCTACCTTAGAAGCAATACTTCTGTTGTCAAAACCAATTTTGGTATTGTGGGAGTCACAGGGCATATTTCAGTCAGGGAGGCAGGCGGTCAATAACATTTGTCAAAGACCTACTGTGTGCCAAGTTCTATTCTAAGGACCGAGGAAAGAAGGACAGGCAATAGACAGTCCTTGCCCTCGAGGAGCTCACAGTCTAATAGAGGAGACAACATGTACAAATGAGGTATATTCAGGATAAATCAGAAATAAATGAGAGAGGGAAGGCACTGGAATTAAGAAGGGTTAGGAAAGGCTTCCAAGGTAAAAGATGGGGTTTCAGATGGGACTTTAAGGAAAGCTGGGGATCTAGGTGGTGGAGATGAGGAGGGACAGTATTCAAGGCATAGCAGAGCAACAAAAAAATGGTCAGAGCTAAAAGATGGAGCGTCTTGTTTGTGGCCAATGCCACCAGATTGGAGTGTACATGGCAGGGAGTCAGATGCATGCCAATCAATCACTTATCCAGTTAGCTTTTATTCATACCTGCCTTGTTGGGGAAAACCCCTGAAGCAGACAAGACATGCTTCCTGTCCTGGAGCTTCCAGTAACTGTGGGTTCGCTCTTGTGTACCTCCCATAAGGGAGTAGAAAAGCCATTTTTCTGGAGACTTGGCTGAAGATAGATGTCCAGAAAGTGATTCACTCTTTCATGTACTAGTTACATGACCCATGGCCAAATCACTTGAAACTCTCTGAACCTCAGTGACTTCTTCTGTAAATCGGGAATGATAATAATAATGCCACCTACCTATGATGAAGCGAGATCAGATTTAGACAGCATTGGTAAACCTTGAAGAACTTTCCAAGTATGAGTTTCTATTATTATTTCATTAGTGGGAGGATTTTTGTCCTTGAATTATCCCTGTAATTGCCTCCAGCTCTACATTTCCATTTCCCTTTGCTCTTTGTAGACATGGTCTGCCTCAACTTGACTGAATCGAGTACCCTTCCAGCCACCCAGAGAAGGGAAGACAAGACTGGGGCGGGTTGGTGGACAGTGTAGCGTGAGTGGAGGTCACTTGCATTCAACATAGGTGTGTTTCCTGTGCAGGCAGGCAGTGACCTAGGGCAAATGAGAGGAGGAGCAAATGATAGGAACTGGATAAGTTCTTGGTAATGCTCCACAGACAGAGCCTTGGGAGGAAAGTTATCCTGCAAGTCACATACAACTTTTTCTCCTCACCATCACCCCTAACTCATAAAAGTATCTAAAATAAAAATGGCTACTTAGCAAAGTTTAAAAAAATGAGACTAAAGGGAAAATCTCTTGTCATTTTTTCATGCACCTGGCCAGTCGGGCAGGTAGACTAACTGTCCCCCACCTCATCTGCCCCACCTCCTCAGCTGAGTCATCTGAACCCCCCAGCAGGGTGAGACAGATGCCAATGTGAGCTTTCCATCCATCTTATACCTTGGAGCATCAGAGACCTCATTCTATTGCTTCTTAGAAAACAAATTCACATCGTTTTCCCTTTTAGGTCTGAAATGAATCTAGATGAATCATTTATGGCTGCATTGAACACATTCTTCTGGATATTGGCTAATTTGAAACCAGTAGGACAAGTTTTTGAAGCCTCTGTGGTTTGGAGAAACTCAGAGGTACATTTCTCAGGTTGTCTCCCCTTCCCCTCACCCACACCACTTCCTATGCCAGCTCCATCGAGATGGTCTGAGTATTATCAGCCGTGTCTTTTAGGGTGAGATGAAGGGAAGGCAAGGAGAGGGGGAGGTTATTCCAGAGTCCAGAGGCCACCATTCAGAATTCTCAGTAGTTCTCTTCGGGAAAGGAGCAGGGGCTGGCTTGTGGTCCCACTGGGACTAGAGGTAATAGCGTAGCTCATGAAAGTATCTCCATCATGTACGCCCTTTCATCAGAGTAGCTGGCCCCTTTCTAGGCTGGAGTCAGAGCAAGATAGATTGGCATTAGGCTTCAACCACACCATAGGCTGATGGCAGGCTTCACCTATGGGCTTGGATAGGTGCTGGAGTGGGCACCCCAGAAGAGTTAAGGGCATCTCAAAGGGGTAGATCCGAGGGCATCATTCCTAGCGCTAAGGAAGAGTTGGCAGGTCTTCTATGCTTTCCTCTCTACTGTTCCCTACCTCTCCCCCCACCCCCAGTCTCCTCCCCAGTCCTTTTTGGGGATTTATGTTCTTGGTGACTTTGAGTTGCCTCGAGGCTACAGTACACAGGGTTCCTTCAGGCCTCCCCATCAGTCTGCTCCCAGGAAATTCTTTCCACACAGGACAAGCAGTACGGTGACTGGAGTGTCATGCCATAAAGGGATTTTTTAAACCAAAGTAATCGCAACGAAGCATTTCAAATAATTCCTTAAATGATCCTAAAAAGGCTTCTCTGAACATAAGACTCTAAGGGACATCACTGAGGATTGTATGTATGTGTAGAAGATATATGTGTGTGTGTGTGTGTGTGTGTATAAAACTATATTTTATATAGATAAGTATCAAGTACTGTGCTGGTTAATTTTTAACTGCCTTTCTGGGGAGAGAGGGAATGCATATATGATACACTTAAAAAAAACCCCCAAACAACCTTTTTTTCTGTCTTAGAATCTAGTATCATTTCCAAGGCAAAGAGAGGTAAGGGTTTGGCAACTGGTGTTAAGTGACTTATTCAGGGTCACACAGCTAGGAAGTGTCTGAGGCCAGGTTTAAACATTAGATCTCCAGAAGTGGCACTCTATCCCCTGAGCCACTTAGCCGCCCCACCTAATATACTTTTAACTTTAAATACATTATTAACCTTTTCTGTACCATTTTCTTAAGTCTGTTGTTGTTCAATCCTTTTTCAGGCACATCTGACTCTTTGTGACTCCATTTTATTAGTATCCTATAACTAGGCAAGCAGGAATTTATTAAGTATTTATTTACTATGTGCTGGGCACTATTTTTTGGTAATGTTTTGTTTTTCCCACTTACATATAAAAAAGTATTCTGGCATTCATTTTCTAAAATTTTGAGATCCATGTCCTATGTCCATCCCTCCCCAAATTATATCCCCCACCCCCCCCCCCCACTGCAAGCAATTTGCTATTGGTTTTACATGGACTGTCATACAAAACAAAGTTCCATATTCATCATGTTGTAGAAGAAGGCATTAAAAAAAAATCCATGAAGTAAATTAAGTGAAGAATGGTCTGCTGTGACATTTGGGGTTTTCTTGGTAAAGACACTGGAGTAGTTTGCCATTCTTTCTCCAGCTCATTTTACAGATGAAGAATTTGAAGCAAACAGGGTAAGTAACCTGCCCTGGATCACACAGCTAGTGAGTGTCTGAGGGTGAATTTGAACTCAGGAGCATGTGTCTTCCTGACTCTACTGTGCTTCCTCTATACCCCTTCTTAAATCTAGACAAGCAACAAAGCAACAAATCATGCTTTGATTTGTCAATTTCTGGGATACCAGTGTTCCTGCTGAAAATTTAACAACTGGCTCTCAAGTGAGTTCAAACTGATTCTGAGAACTCCCTATCTGGTTAGCCCAGCTAGGAGAAAGCGAGTACTAAAGAAAGTGCCATATAATTGTTATCTTAAAAAGTCCATGTTATTTTCAAACTTGGGATACTTAGATATTATGAATGTGTTCATAGGAAGCACTTCAGAAATTGCAGATGAAATAAAAACTAAATTTGAATGAAATGGTGGAACCAGGAAGTGAAACAAAGAGAAAAGAACCCAGAAGATCTGAGTTCAAATCCTGCTTCTGCAGTGTGAATTTAGTCCAACCATCTCACATCTAAATTTTAGTAGAAGGTTCCTTTTAGTTCTAAGTCAATAACCCTAAGTTAGAGATCTGACTTTAGTGTGGGAAAGTTGACTTAAGGTCCACGCACCTCTCCTACTTTTGATTCCTATCTGTTTACTGCTTTGGGAGTGTAGGTAAAATTGACTTTAGTTGTAAGATAAAAGAATTGTGAAGTGCAAAACTATTGCTCAGTTCTCTTCTCCCAGCCCATGTCCCTGGAAAGAGCAAAGAAGACATTTTCCTTGTTATTGAACATCCAGTTCCTTCCTATAGATAGATCAATATCAAGGGACTCTTTAAAAAAAATTATGTAATCAATTTAATTAAGAATATTTTCCCATGGTTACATGAATCACTTCTTTCCCTCCCATCCTCCTACCCCCTCCTGTAACCAATGCACAACTCCACTGGGTTTACATGTGTCATTGATCAAGACCTATTTCCATATTACTGATATTTGCACTAGAGTGATTGTTTAGAGTCTACATTCCCAATCCTATCCCCATCGACCCATGTGATCAAGCAGTTGTTTTTCTTCTGTGTTTCTACTCCCACAGTTCTTCCTCTAAGATCAAGGGACTCTTGATGTGTCATCTCAGTTAGAAATTGATGGATGAGAATCCTCCTTCAGATGACTCCACTGCCTGAAGCCAGCAGAGTACTTTGCCATGCTGTGCTGTCTCATTTGGTTTATTTCCGTGTTGTCTGTTTGAGGACAGCTGTTTGAAATCTTACTAACGGACCAACAGTGCAGGTGAAATCCCAGGGGTACAAAGTGGACAGGAACTCCATTTCCTCAATCTATTGTGGGGTGCTCTGGGCTCTTCCCCACTGTTGAAAATAACAAAACTGTTTTCTCCTGCCTGTGACCTCCCCTCGAATGATGCACTTTTCATATATATTTTTACTCTCTGATTTTATTATTCTATTTCTTTATATATGTGCTTATTTCTCTTTACTAGGCTATAAGCTCCTTGGGGGGGAGAAACTTTTTTTTTTAATTCAGCTTTTTTTTCCCCTTCTGTAAAAAGCAGGTACTCATTAAGTGCTGAATTGACTTTGTCAACAAAGGAAACTTTCTCTGGCTATTCACTGACACAAGGGAAAGGCTCAGTTTAAAAAAAAATTTTTTTTTTTTAAAACCCTTGTCTTCTATCCTAGCAACAACTGGAAGACAGAAGGGCAAGGGCTAGGCAAATGGGGTTAAATGACTTGCTCAGGTTCACAGAGCTAGGAAGTGTCTGAAGTTAGATTTGAACCCAGGTCCTCCCAATTCCAGGTCTTTCATGCTATTCACTGTTACCTAGCTGGAAAGGCTAGGCTCTACAGAACACAGTGCCATACTGTCCCTATTGAGTTGATTTTATCTAACAAGCCCACATCTTACTAAATCAATCTTTTCATTTAGTTTTTTTCCCCCTTAAACTTTGCCTTTTATCTTAGAATGGATACTAAATATTCATTACAAGGCAGATGAATGGTAAGGGTTGGGCAATTGAGTTTAAGTGACTTGACCAGGGCCCCACAGCTAGGAGTATCTGAAGTTAAATTTGAACCCAAGACTTCTTATATCTTGTCTCTCTATCCACTGAGCCACCTAGCTATCCCTTCACTGAGTTTTCATGAGACCTGTCTATTGACAAAACATGCAGAAACGTGTGTTCTCTAAGCTGCATGACTTGGGAACAGTGGAGAGAGATGTGATAATTTAATTTTTAAATTATAATCATGTCTTCCAATCTTGACTGTCACTTACTTAATGTGTTACTTTGGTAAAGCCAGTGTATCTCTGGAGGTCTCATTTTCCTCATCTGTAAAATGAGGATCTCTAAGGGAGATTCCTTCAAGCATTAAGTCCTATCATCCTATCAGAAGGACCAGTGAAAATTTTGTTGGATAACTTCCACAAACTGCTTTCAAGAATGCATCATGTGCTCTTACATACATGAGTGTGAATAGATGTGTTCCTTGTAAGCACACATGACTAGCAATGAACTCTATACACAGATATGTATTCTATTTATGTATTTTAGATCACATAATACCAATAATTCTGAGTACATTTTTAAATGCAGGTGAACATGGGGCCAGGGGGGTGGAAACTTTTTTTTTTTTTAGTTTTAAAACCCTTACCTTCTGTCTTGGAATCAATATTATGATTTGGTTCCAAGACAGAAGGGCGGTAAGGGCTAGGCAATGGGGGTTAAGTGACTTGCCCAGGGTCACAATGCTGGGAAGTGTCTGAGGCCAGATTTAAATATATACATATATGTATATATTTAAAGAGAAGACTCACGATTTTACTTTCCTATTAAAATGTGAGCGACACACGATTCTACTAATCTTAGCATAAAGAGAGAATTTCAGAGTTTCTCCAACATTATTGCATTTTGCAAATGGAAGGTGATTTGCAACTGTAATTGCCAAATGAGGAATGCAGTTAGTAGTCATGAAAAGAAATCATTCAGCAAGGCTGGTGCACCTGGTGGGCATTCAAGTTTCTGCCACAAACCATGCCAAGTGGCCACAAGTTACCTGGATATAACACTACGATGATGATCTGGCTTACCAGGCTCTAAGAAAATGAGCACTTTGGCTCCCTTAGCAGATGGAGCTGAAGCTAGACACTCAGGTTGGGGTGCAGAACTAGGACACAACAGAGCCTAAGAGAAGGAATTTGAGAACTAAGAAAAGATTGTCTTATATGGGAAAGAAATGTCTGGCACTTTTTACTCCAATGGGTATGAATCTCCATTTACATGCCACCTCCTACAAAAGGCCTTTCCTGAGTTTCCCAGTTGCCAGTCCCCCAGTTTATATTTATTTAATAGTTTTTACTTAAATATTAAATCAATCAATTGATTTGCTTAATTACATATATAATTAAATATTTAAATATGCTTATATAAATTATGTATATATTTATGTATTTAAATATTAATCAACTCATAATTTAAGTATGAAATTTATTTAATGTTTAAATGCATTTTTATAAAATACAAATATATATACACACACACACATTATATATATATTTATATGTGTATATATATCCTGTGTTTAATTATTTATGAAAACATTATATAACCTCCCCAGCAGAGTGTAAGATACTTGAGGGCAGGGAAGGAGTGAATATCTGGGTAAATAAAAAACATTTATAAAGCGGCTACTCTGTGCCGAGAACTGTGACTCCTGGAGATAAAAGTACAAAACTAGATAGTCTCTGCTTGTCCTTGAGGGATTTATAGTAAGAGATCACATATAAGGGAGTGGTGGCCTGAGAAGGAAGTCGTGGGGATGGTGAAGGGAAAAATAGGGCAGTCCATTGACATTCTCTTTCTGGAGACAAGGGTAGTGTATGATTTGATTGAGGAGTGAGCTGGGGAAGGGGCTTCTACCTGTGACTGGAGGGAAGTTTGATGACCATGAAGATGCAGAGTCCCATGGAGTTCTGAGCCAAGTCACTGCGCTGAGCTCCTCCTAGGCATGGTCTCTGGTGTCTGGTTTGGTGGGTAGAGCAGTAGCACTGGTTATCTTTTGTCTTTGCACCCCCAGTACTCAGCATAGTATTTAGAACTTAGGTTAAGTGACTTACCCAGGGTCACAAAGTTAGGAGATATCTGAGTTCAGATTTAAAACCAGGACCTCTCATCTCTAGACCTGGCTCTCTATCCACTGAGCCACCTAACTATCCCTTCATTTAGTTTTTATGGGGACTTTCTCTTGACAAAACATGGAGAAACTTGTTAATTCATATCCTTCATAATTCAATCTTTTATTATAATGCTGCACTTAGCCCAGTGCCTAGGACACAGCAGGCTCTTCTAAAATTTTTTTTAAACCTTCTAGATTCAATACTAAGTATTGGTTCCAAAACAGAAGAGCAATTGGGGTTAAGTGACATAGCTAGCTAGAAAGTGTCTGAGGTCAAATTTGAACCCAAGACCTCCTGTCTTCTGGCCTGGCTTTTTATCCATTGAGCCAACTAGCTGTTCCCACATAGCAAGCTCTTAATAAATGTTTATTGAATTGAATTGGATTACCTACTGTCTCAGGAATGTTGAAGGGAGGCATTTTCCAATTCTTAGTAGATTTAGGCTTTTTGTAAGCCAAAAAAATCACAATTAGAATAGTTTAGGGCTAGGAAGGGCTGCCTGGAAAGCATGGGGATCTCCCTTATTGGGGGGTCTTAAGGCAAAGGTAACCTCCTGTTTGGGAGTGTGGTAGAGGGGATTCTTGGTCAGGCACGAGACATATTAGGTGGTTTCTTTGATCCAATTCATGTATCTAGTCATCTTAAGTTTCCTGAAGCCAAGGATCCTACTCAGCATTAGGCTAAGTGAATGAATGAGTGTAATAGGCAAGGAGGATCAGAAGCAGAGTTCTGACATGAGGGGAGGCATTGTTTCATCTTTCTGGATCCTCAATACTTGCACACAGTAGGTGCCACATAGTAGGTGCTTCATAAATCCTTGTGGGTTGATTGATTAATTTACTAAGGAACCTAGGCTGGACTTTTTACAATAGACTAGGTAAGGAGTTTTGAAAGATTTTTATGTGGAAACTCTAAGTAGATCAAAGAATTAAGGAAGAGTTTAGTGAGATCAGTACCCTTCTTCCCCTTGGTATATTATAACTAAGTTACAACCGTAGTTGTTATGTGGTCCCCAAGTTACATGAAAGAATTAATCACCTTCAACACTACCCCCATCTCTACCTCCCCGCATTTCTGCTATGAGAGAGTGTGATTTATTCTTCAATTATGAGAGTACTTTCTTGGTCCCGGACAGTGAAAGCTGGCCTTAATGGATTATCAGATCTAACAAATACCATTTATTTTCAGATTCTGCAGTCATAGAAACAGGAATGTGACCTTTAGGCATTTGTGAAATTGCACATACATAGCATGAAATGATATATGTTTTATTTTCTTCTCTTTAAGTTCTCTCTTTCCCTCCTCTGATCCTTCCCCCACTCCACCCCCTTTTGTTAAGAAAGATTCATCTTTGGTAAGGAAAAGGTAAATGGAAAGTTTCTGACTTTGAAGTTTAGTTGCTTTAATAATAGTAGTGAATAACAGCATTTAAATAGTGCCTTAAGTTTTCCAAGAAACAATTTATAAATATTATCTCATTTTATCCTCACAACAGCAATGGGGGCTATTATTATCTCTATTTTACAGAAGAAGAAATTGAGGCAGAGAGCAGTTAAGTGACTTGCTCAGGGTAACATAGCTAGTAAGTGTCTGAGGTCAGATAGGACCTCAGGTCTTCCTGATTCTGGGTTTGGCACTCTATACATTGTGCTAACAGTTACCTTAAGACAAGGCAGTTGAATCTAGTTGTCTTTCTATCCCTGAGATGGACTTTGGTTTTGCTACTGTAATGGAGGGATTGGTTGGTGGTAAAGGGACTAGGGGAAAAATGAAAACCTCCCCCTAAAAACAGGATCCGGGAGAGAGAGCTGATGTTTCAAGGTCGTCACACTACTCAAAGGACATAACTCACCTTCATGTCTATTGGCTGTCATTTTTGTTAGTTAGTTTGTTTGTTCCAGTAAAGGTGTTTAGTCTGTATCACTAAAGCACTTCGTTTCTTTGTAGTTCTCTTGTTCATAACAATATTATTTATGTAGTTTTAGAGTTTGCAGGAGACTTAGCATGGCATAATCCTAGGTAGAGAGCCAGACTCCAAAGCTAAGAAGTCCTGAGATCAAGTTCTGGGAACTGTGAACAAGTCGTTTTATCTCTCATTGCTTAGGAGAATTTCTTAGTACTAAGTTATAAGAGAAGGTGGTGCTGAATTGCCTTCACTGGGGAATTCTCTATACTATTGAAATCACAGGGCCAGTAAAAAGAAAAATTAAAAGAAAAAGTCATAACCACACAGAAAACTCATTAACCAATTTAAATATCCAAAAAGTTATGTACCTAACCTGACGAAAGGGTAGATGATGGAGGAAGATTCAAATCAAATTAAATCAAGACCCATTAAATCTCTTAATTTCTGGATAGCTCTTGGTGTCTGAGGGTGGAAACTTTCTATATGAAATATTGGTCCAGAGAGAGGTAGAGCACACTTCTTAGACTGATTCTATGGGAATGATTAGGGCTTTGAGAGAGGCTCTACAGACCCATGTTCCGATGCTACCACTCAAGTGGTATGGTGACCAAGGCAGTGTAAGAAAGCCCCTAATTTCTGAAGCCTTCACCACCTGTCCCTGGATTGCTACATGGAAACTCTCACAATTGATGGAGGAAGGGGTAGTCTGGAGAGACAATTGTAGGGTAACTTTGGACTCTGGGCATATTTGATTTCCTATAAGGATCTTGGGCATTCTTAAGGATGAGCTCTAGGAACTCCTGGCTCATCTTATGGACTTGCTAAGTGCAACTACAAAAATCATTGCTCATTAGTATTGGAAGGGACTTTAGAACCCATCTAGTCCAAGATGCTAGTAAATCTCTGGGCCAAGTCACAAACTCAGGTGCTGTGGAGTGGGCAAGCCTCCCACAGGGGATGGGGTCTTGGAGGTGGGACGGTGAAATGATGGATGGGACACAGCTTTCACATTCAACCTGCAGCACAGGCTTCACAGCATAAACTGCTCCACTTTGGCTAAGGCCTGGCTTTATTTTATACCCTCATGATCACACATGTACTTGGCACATAGTTTCATTCTCAACCTACATGTTTCCATGGAACTTAACAACAGACAGGAAGCCTAGGGAGATAGTCAATGAAACATTGTTGCTAAGGGCAGGATCAGTGAATAGAATCAACATGACTCAGATATAGGTTAGGGAATTCAGAGCACAGATTTGCCAGAAGTTTTTATGCCTAGAAAAGAGGGTCCTATCTAAGTGGATATATAAGAATTCTTAGGTTTAATTTTATAAGTGGGCTCTCCTGGTAATATCCTGGGGGGACAGAGTGGGACATCTGTATTAACCCTGCAAGCATGTTGCTCTCATCTATTTTTCCTGGGACTAAGTAAGAATAATAATCATGACAATTCCAATAATAAGGGGATCTTAATAATGAAAGTCACTTAGGGGGGTTTTAGTGGGTGTTTCCATCCTTCCTGGGGGCTACTTTGCAGTCCCTGGTTTCTACATGGACCATGTAAAACAGCTTAGTCTTTGATGGCTCCTGGCATCTCCCCATTTTTTGTTTTTTAATTGGAGTGACTTCAGTTCATCTTGGGCTTAATGTAGGGTAGAACTTAGCTATGGATGATGACTGTTTTGCAGTCGATCAATCTTCTATGTATGTGATATTCTACAATTTGATTGGATATTATCAAATCACCTAAACAACACTCTTGTGATGTTACTACAATAAATAATTCTGTGATCATTTACTAGGTTTCTACAACACTCTGTGATAGATTTGATTAATGTGAATAAAGCCATTTGTAAGTACCCCTTGAACTGCTGAGAGAATCATTGTGCTTTTGGTCAGCTTTCACTGTCAATCATAATTGCTTGGGAGATAAACTACAAAATATCTTCGTATCTAGGTGTGAGGACTTAAAGCAGACCAGTTTTGGGGTTTTCCTCAATTTACAAGTTCTGTTTTTCTTATGTAACTTTGAAATGCCTAGTGATGCAGCTTGGCTTCTGTTCCAATGAATTAATTTGAGTGTGGTAACTGTAGGACAAGATTCATTATAGTACTCAACCTTTCAGCTGGTGTTTATTGTAGGGCCTTTGCTTGAGAAAGGAGGGGTCATGGGCAGTAATCTTTGGAATTTTATTCTGTAATTCCGATCTTTTTGGGGTAATAACCTAGGGGGCTCAAAGTAGGTTATATATTTATTGATTGTATGAGTATTTGCTCTCATGTTATTTCTCCCGTATTAGGGAGAGAATAATAATCATAACTAGTCCACTAATGGGGAAAATTTGGGGAAAGAAGTCACAAAGGGGGATCAGCAGGGGGCCCTCATTCTGGGGTCTGCTTTGCTGACCTTCCTTCCTTGGATCGTGACCTTGTCAAACGGTCGGGGTATGATCAGGTAAGCTGAGGTTAAGCCAGTGGGGCTCTTTCTACATCTGTTTATTCAGCTTAGGAATTAAGTACTGCAGTGGATGATGGAGTGCTGGATATGGAGGCAGGAGTCTGACGCTTAGGAACTCTAATGCTGGGCAAGTGGACTAACCATTAGTGTCTGTCTCCTCATGGGAATATTAATACACTAGTCTCATAGAATTGGGAATAGCAAATGAGATCATCTATGTAGAATACTGTACAGACCTTAAAGTGCTTTGTAAATGCTAGCAATCATCATTATCCTCCTACTCCTTCCCACTACCATTATCACCTTCATCATCATCATCCTTTTCCCCTATAATGTCATCTGAGAGGATCTAGGTTCAGTGTAGCCAAGAACACTTAGTTCTTCCTTCCCTTCCCTTCCCTTCCCTTCTTTTCTCTGGATTATTATTTCTAGTACTTTCCTTAGTACTGGCAAACCTTTTAGAGACTGTGTAACCAAACTGCACCTTCAAGTCGCCTGTGAGCCCCCCGCATTACCGCAGAGAGTGGAGGGAGGAAGTGCCTCGTCTTTGCCAACACAGCCTTAGTACAATGGTGTCAAACTCAAATAGAAACAGGGGCTACTAAACCACACATAGGTATCCTTACTGGCTGCATATTGACTTAGACAACCACATATTAATAATATCATTGTTCTACTGTATTTTTATCTATTTTGTTAAATATTTCCCAAGTACATTTTAATCTGGTTTGGGTTACCTCTGTCCCATTCTTCTCTTTAGCTAAAGGCAATTACATATAATGCTTTGAGGATCCTATTCACTCTCTAGTCTAACAGTGACATTCATTCTTAGGTGAATACATACTATCTGGGCAAGGGTTTTTGGATGGAAGCTTCATTAAGAAAGGTAGATTATACATATATACACACGTGTGTATATACAGACATACGTGTAATATGTATACACACACCTACTCACTCATGGTAGAATAGTGCCTTTTTTTCCTCTTCTAGTTTTCTCAAGGACTCAGCAAGTGCTGAAAAATATTTCAGTGCCAGGATAGGCCAGCTGAGTTGGAATAGGTTCTAATTAGCACCTCTGAGGGCAGTAACACATTTTCCCCTTTTTTCCTTTGTTAAATCTTTATAGATGTGGCATTAGGAAAGGTGAGAACATCTTTCTTTAGAGTCACTAAAGGGACAGAGCTTGTCTTAGGCCTAATTTTTTGGGCTAAAAGTCTTGCCTTTTTAAAAAAGGAAATGGCTAGGATAATATTGGATGGGGTTGTGGGCACTGTCCCAGGTAGGAAACAAGGGCTAGAAATGGTTCATGGCAGGCAGATGCTTTCATTCATTTATTGAACAAATTTTTATTGAGTTATTTAGTGGGTATTCAGATCTATACTCAGTGTTGAGGGGCACCCAAGAAAACCTTTGAGGTGTTTAAAATTTAGTTGAGGATAAGATGCGTGTGTGCCCTTGAAGCAGAGAAATGTGAAACAGTTCTTTTAGAAAGATTTTTGTCTTGAGACTTCTGGGGGAAACAATGTAAAGGGTAGTGATAATGTACCTTTTAGAGTAACTCCATTTGGTAGAAGCAGTTGGATATGATGTTAAATATAACATTTATTATTATTAGTTTTTAACAAACCTTTACCTTCTGATTTAGTATTAATTTTTTTTTTTGACCTTCACCTTTGGTTTTAGATTCCATACTACCTCCTTCCTGCCTTGGAAGTATTATTGATTCTAAGGCAGAAGGTGAGGGTTTTAAAAAAACAATCATCATATATAGGAGAAAATTAGAGAAGGGAAAATATTCCAATGTATCACAAAACAACAGAAGAGAGTACTACAGATCAGAGAGTTTGACTTTGATGCCTAGAAAATCTCTAAAATGTATTATTCAAAGAATACTTCATGAATATCTAGAAAAAGGGGGAGTATTGATAAAGAATTGGCATGCTCCCTCAATCTAGATCAAGAAAGAGTGACCTCATCCCTCTCTTTGTCAAGGATGTAAGACTTAAACAGATCAAGGAAATGCTGTCAACATACTTTACCTCAATGTTACCAAGGCATTTCACAGAACCTGTCAGGTTTTTCTTGTGAACAATATGGAAATTTATAGTTTACTTGGTAGAGGAGTTAAGTGAAATTATGACTCCTCCATCACTTATCACAGTGCCTGGCACACATAGTAGGCATTTAAAAGAAATGCTTGTTCACTTGGCTCATTGACTAGCTAAATGCCTGGACCCCATATATAGTCATTTTTGATGTCATATTGGAAGGACATATCCAATGGAGTCTTATAGATCTGCTTGCTTTACCCTGTGTTTTTTCACAGGCGTCTTACCTATCAAATGTGTGGATAACACAGAGCTAGGCAGTATGCATTGGATGATATGGCTCTACATTCCTGCTAAATATAAGTTTCTGTGATATTCTGTGACTCACTAAGGATGGAAACTTTCTCTAGGTATCTACATTCAGTCCCAAGTATTCCATACCTTTACTATGTATTATGCCCTAGACCAGCACTGTCAAACCTTTTAGAGATCACATGCCCAAACTACATCTTCAAGCTGCCTGTGAGCCCTGACAGCAGAGAGAGGAAGTACTGGCATTGGGCTGCTGGGCAGAGGGATGAGACATGTGGAAAATATCCTCGTGTGCTGTAAAGAGGGGGGAATGGAGCAGTTCCTTCTGGCACTTTGGAACAGGCAAGCCATGTCTTTGTCAACATGGCTTGAGATGCACTCCTAGGAAGCTGGATGTAAATGGATTCTATATGACTTTTAAAATTGTATTCCACTTTGTTCATTTTTAAAGTTTTTATATACTCCTTTTGAGAGGTGATATGGTATGGTGGATAGGAAGCTACCTTTGAAAACAGGAAGACTTGCTAGGTGTTAGTAGTGTGACCCTGGGTGAGTCATTTAATCTTTTAGTGCCTAAGGCAGTTCTCTAAAAGTGGTAAAGAAGGTGCTAGTTTTCACTGGTTCAGGAAATTTCCTCACCTGAGAGCTCTGTATGACAATGAAATCACAGGTCCAGTCTCAATACTGTCTTTAGCTATTCTGGGTTTTATTGTCTTTCTCCTCCCTCTGCCTATTTATTTTCTCCTCTCTCTGCCTATTTCCTCTCAATCTGTCTCTCTCCTCTTTCTCCATATCTCCATCTCTTGTTTATCTCTTTGTCCCTCTGCTCTTTTTCTGTCTGCCTTCTTTTTCTGTTTCCTTCTCTCAGTGTCTTTCTTTCTTCCTTGTCGGTCTGTCTGTCTCTTGTGTGTGCAGTGGTACAAGAGAGGAGCCTGGCTCCTTTTTATTAGTCTCAGTTGAATATAAAAGGAATGTTGATTAACAACTGCAATAAAGGCAGCAGCCACAATAAGGGCTTGGTGCAAAGGATAGAAAACCAGGCTTGGAATTAGGAAGACCTAGCTTTAAATTCTGCCTCTGGTGCACTTAGGATGTGTGAACCTCTCAGTCATCAAAGGAGTGATTTAAGTCTAGAAGTTTCAAAGCATTCATTTCCCAGGTCTTTCCACCATGTCCCAGCAGCCTTCTCACCCTTGAAAGATTCTCATCCTCTATGGCCTTCTCACCCTGGAAGGTCTCTCTTTTTCCATAGCCTTTCCATAGCCCTTCTATCTTAGAGTCAATACTATGTATTGGTTCCAAGACCGAAGAGTGGTAAGGGCTAGGCAATGGGGGTTAAGTGACTTGCCCAGGGCCACACAGCTAGGAAGTGTCTGAGGTCAGATTTGAACCTAGGACCTCTTCTCTTTAGGTCTGGCTCTCAATCCACTGAGCCATCTAGCTGCCCCCCATGGGCAGCAATATTTAATCCTACATTCCTCTCTAAACTCAGCTCCTGAGTCCCCATTCTTTTTTTCACCAGCATCCTATTGTTGGTATCTTTACCACACCCCCCTCCCTTTCAATTCCCTTTTACATGTTATTTTCAGTTATTAGAATGTAAGCTCCTAGAGGACAAGGTCTGTCTTTTTGCTTTATATATATCCCCAGTACTTAGAGCCACTTAGCTTATGAGATGAATTGATTAGTAAAGGGTTCTCTAATGCCACTGAAATCACAAATCCACTCTCAACCTAAATAAACATTTGTTAAGCATTTAATGATGGGACAGATATCATAGTGACAAGGATTCCTGACTTCCAAGAGTTTAGAAAATAGTTGGGGCAAAAGCAATAGCAGACAATTATAATGTATTATATAATACATTCAGCAGAACTTTGCCAAATAAAATGCCAGCATGTATGGTCTCCTAGCTTCTCTATCTTCCTTCAAGGCTCAGTTCAACAAATTGTAGTATGTGATGGTGGTGGAATACTATTGGGCTGTAAGGAATGATGAGCAGGATGATTTCAGAAAGACCTACACAAATTGATGCAGAGTGAAATAAGCAGAACCAGGAGAACATTGTACACAATGACAGCAATGTTGTGGAATGATCAAAAGTGATAAACTTAACTACTCTCAGCAATACAGTGATCCAAGACAATTCTAAGGGACGTATGACAAAGAATACTATCCACCTCCAGAGAAAGAACTGTTGGAGTCAGAAAGCAAATGGAAGCAGATGATTTTTCAATTGTTTATTCCGGTTTATATTTTGGGATTTTGGTTTTATAACATTACTCCCTTACAAAAATGACCAATATGGAAATATGTTTTGCATGATCATACATGTATAACCCAGATTGAGTTGCCTGCTAGCACCAGGAAGGGAGAGAATGAGATAACTTTAATAATATAACTTGGGAAAACTTGTGTGTAAACTTGTTGTAACATGTAATTGGTAAAAAAGAAAAAAATTTTAAAAAGAGTAAAAAGAGTTCAAATCCAATCTCTCCTACTTCTGGTGGCTTTTCCCAGCCCTCTCCTCAGTCCCTCTTGGTGCTTGCTTTCCCTCTGAGATTATTTTCCATTTATATTATATAAACCGTACTTGTATATAGTCATTTACATGTCTTCTCATGTTTTTGCCCTTCTTTATTTGTCAGTCTCTAAGCACAGTGCCTTAGCACATAGTAACTATTTACTAAATGCTTTTTGACTGACTGACAGAGGAGTTAATTTCCAAGGAACTAATTCCTTACTGATTGGGGACATAAAGGAATGATTTCCAGAGAAGGTGGCAATTTGAGATAGTCTTTAAAGAATGGGTAGAAGTTTAACAGGTAAGGATGGGAAGGAACATCATTAATGCCAAGCAAAGACTTGGAGATAGGAGATGGGAAAGAAGGTAGAAAATAGAAGAGTTTGGCTGAAACATAGGCTATGGAGGTTTATGTAATATGAGATGGAGCTACAAATGCAGTATATACAAGTGTGTGCGTGTGTGTTTATGTGTGCACACATGCATACAAAGCACTCAGCCACATCATGGGAATACAGAAACCAAAGCAGGATTTAATTCAGTTCTTCCTGACTCCAAGTCCAGCACTTTATTTATTTTGAGTGGAGAAAAATATAGAGTCATGAAGACTTACAAAAAGATTTTCTGTGCAAGAGAGGTGGCAAGAAAAGAGAAGGAAAGAATAAGCATTTATTGGGTACCTACAATATGCAGATGCCAGGCACAGTGCCAAGGACTTTACAAATATGATTTAATCCTCATGACAACCCTGAGAGGTAGGTGCCATTGTCTCATTTTACATTTGGGCAAATGGAGGCAGACAGAGGTCAGGTGCCTTGCTCAGGTTCACAAGTTGGTTGTTTCCTGGGGCCATATTTGAACTCAGGGTCTACTGACTCCAGACCTAGTGCTCTATGGTGCCACCTCACTGGGGGGATGGATCTGAGAGTTATCTCACTGGTGAATTTGGCAGGACCTGATCATTGGTATTAAATGAAGCAGAGCAGTGACCACCCCGAGGAAGCCTCTAAAATGAGACAACGAAGGCATCCAAAAAAAAAAAGGAGGAAACGAAGGAGTGGGGATGGTGTGGAAGAGAAGGTCGCATGTTCCATTTTGGATGGGTTGCTTTTGAGGTTGGGACAAGATGAACAGATGTGGGAGTCATTTGCAGAGAGATGGTAGTTGAAGCCTTGGCATGAGGTTGCCAAGGGAGAGAGAGAGTGGAGAAAAGAAGAGCCTTCGGGGAGAGACCCTTAATGGAACACCCACTTGAGGGAGAAGAGGATGAGGAGCCAACGGAGGAGATGACAGAAGGAGTAATTAATTAGAGAGGTAGGAGGAGGATCTGCAGAACTCTTTCTCTGAAACAAGGAGGGAGGAGGGGCTGCTTAATGGTGTTGGGGGTGCTCCTCCGTGCAAGGAGACGGACGGAGGATGAGGTCACAGAAAAGGCCATTGGGTGCAACGTTGGGAGGGCCAGTGGAGACCTTCGGAGAGCAGTTTGAGTAGAGCAGTGAGGGCGGAAGCCAGGATCTCGGGGTGGTTGAGAAGAGAGTGAGCTGCAAGGAAGTGGAGGCATTGAGTATGTATTAAAGCCTGTTTTAAACACTCTAGAGGGGAACTTGCTATTTAAATGAGCCCTGTGGTGAAGCTGTCTATAAAGCGAAAGTCGTGCCTTGCCCGTCCCCTCTCATTTAGCTGTTTCTTAAGTTTGGATTTGATCCCAGTTTGTTTAAAGTTGAGCCCACCTGTAAGGGCTCCTGAAATAAAGGCGACTGCAATAGTGATGGCTTTCTAAAAAGCCCCTTTTCTTCTTCGAGTGGCTTTCAATTCAATTCAGTTAGTGTTTAATCAAAACTGGAGGTGGGGAGGTGGAGAAGGAGGAGGGGACTGATATACAGTGGAAAACTTGGTCCCTGCCCTCCAACGAGAGGGGAGTCAACAGGCACCCACCCCAATTAGAGAGCAGTCTGAGAGCCAGAGCGTGAGTGACTGGTTCAAGAAAGGTGTAATGGGGAGAGAGTTCCATGGTAGATTGGGCTCCCCGAGAGGAAAGCTTCACAGGAGGGCTGAAACTTAAGGTGGGTCCCCAGTGATTCTTAAATAAAAGGAAATTAATTAAGCTTTCATATGCTAGGTTTCAGGCTGGGTTCTAAGAAGACAAAAATAAACTGAAAATGGTTCCTGCCCTCTGGAGCTTACATTGTGCTGGGGGATGGAGGGTGGGAGGAGGAAGAACAGCCTGTACATGGCTAAGTAAATCAGAATTTATTCAAAGGAAGTACAGGTATCCCCTCCATATCGAGACTGCCCATCACATCATGGTGTTGATACATCGCTGGTTGGCATAAGAAATTAAATGGGAATTATGGGAGATTTTTATAGAAACCACAGATGACATGCAGATACCAGCAGACAACCCAGAAGACATTTAGAAACTTAGAAATGCTTGAAATATATGCATTTTATTGTATAACATCAAGATATTTTATCTTGAATATACACAATTTCTTTTTTAAAGTGAAAATAATTAAAAAGTTAGTCTGTGAAAAGAATATGAAAGCCAGCAAATGACATCTACAGGCTAGAAATGTAGATATCTTAAGAAGTTTAGTAACTCATAAATGCATAAAAGTATGTACTATTATGTATAATTTTACAGTAAGGTACTGCAAATGCCCCATAAAAGTAAAAGAAAAAATTCAGCCTTCTCTGCTATGAAGGGAGGGCCAAAAATTTTGACCTAAATTTTCCAGACCCCACAGATGTGGAAGAGATACCTGTACAGAGTCAATTCTGGAGGATGGGATGGAATGGATTTGGTTAAGGTAGACAACTACAAGCCTACAGAGTTCCTTACACATATTTCACAAGGGCAACTCTGTTCAGCATAACCTCAACTCTGCCTTTTATAAGGTAGTGTTCCATCTCCACCCACCAGCAGAAAGAAGCAAGTATAATAACGTACCTAGAGACTTGGGATTTAAAAACAAAACAAAATTTAAAAAAATCCAAGTATGAGTAAATTTGGGTATTTATGGGTCTGCTTTGAGGATCCAGGGCTAGTCAAGGCTTCCTGTGAGGTCTGAGCACCTGCTTTCCAATATACATCTCCCTCACAAGCCTTATTTTCTCTTCCCCCAAATACTGTTGGTTCAGGCCCATTTGATTTCATTTTTGTGGTTTAGTCATTTTTCAATCTGATCTTTAGTAAGCCCTTTTAGGGTTTGCTTACAGAGGTAATTCAGTGGTTTGCCATTGTCTTATCCAGCTCATTTTACAGATGAAGAAACTGAGGCAAACAGGATTAAGTGACTTGCCCAGGGCCACACAGCTACTGAGTGTCTGAGGCTAGATTTGATCTCAAAAAGATGAGCTTTCTGACTCCAGACTGGGCATTCTATCCACCAACTAGCTGCCCTTTCCTTTCTAGTATGGTAAATATATTTAGGGACCCTGGGAAAGAATCCATTGATTTGCTAAAGTACAGATCTCCTTGGGAAAGAGGCCTGCTTTCAGTTGTCATCTATCACCTTTGTAAATGAAGGTCAAAGATAAGCTTTTGTTTAGAGAGTGAGAAGAAAAAGAGAGGAGATAAATGGAGGCTTTGGGAGATGTGCCTTAGGAGGTAAACTGTGTCAGCCTCAAAATTTTGCTTCCCCACTAAGGTACAGTGCAGCTAAATCTTGCCTCTTCTCCCTGTACCTTGAGGGTCTGAAGAACAGAGGGCTTTAACAGGACTAGAATCACAGGAATGGAACATTTAAAATCCAGATGCCCTTAGTATGCTAAGAGGCTGGCTAGAAGGAGCTTTTCTTTTTCCTCTAAGATCTTGAGGACCAGAAAATGTTCTCTTGTCATAAAGAAAGCAAGATTTTCTGTTGGTGAGGGGATGAGTGATAGAGAGTTTTTTTCCTCCCAAATGTTCCTGTTCTTTGGAGAGGGGGTGGGGGTCAGTGAATTGTCTGTCATATCATATTTGCATAGATAGATCTCTGGGAATTCAATTCAGAAAATATCTAGGAGGCACTGACTATGTAGGACACTATTTCAGCCTTCTTTTTCCAGGATTCAACAAAGGATATCATCCAAGACATTTATATTGAGAAGAAGGACCCTTTATGAGATTTAAAGGATAGCGAAAAGATTTAGGCGAAGGTTTCTGGGACATTGGGTGGAGAATTTATGGGAGATCATAGACAAGAATTGCACCAGAAAAAAGATGAGAGTGGATTGCTATCTGTTCCAGTAGAGAGTCTACTTGAATTTGAGATCATATATTAGCTGAATTATTGCAATGCATGTATTGGGCATACCAAGATGAAAAACAATTCTGACTTTGCCCTCTAGGACTTTACATCAGCAAGGTTGAGGGGGAGGACGAGATACAGAAAGAACCATAATTCGAGTTAGAAAATGTTTTGTGTCCAGGAGAAATTTTTCAAGGAAGGAAGGAGGTACTATATCTAGTTGAAAGGTAAGGAAAGAAAGACATCTTCAAGAAAGGAAAGATGTCAGTGCATAGAGATGGAGGATTGAGGGGGAAGTTTGTTCTGGGTGATGTTTACAAAGCTGGAGTGGGGTAGAAGAAAGGACAAGATTTAGGAACAAAGAATAGTCTATTTTTGCTGGCGTAGATCAGAATTTTAAAAGAATTAGATTCTATTTTTTCCCTTTGCCTTCATCCTCAGTTCTGGGCTTTTCTTCTTGGTGTGCCTTCAGAGGGCAATGTCTGTTAATACTTTGGAGTTTCTCATCACTTGCTTACCATCTCATCTCTAAGCTCAGCCTATCCCTTAGGTCTAAGGATTAATGATTTGCTAGTGGGCACCTAAATGGACCAGGAAGGCTGCTTCTTAAAGGTGTCTGAAAAGGACAATTTTTCCTTTAAGTCCTTCACCATCCTATGTGTTTTAAGGAATCTGGTTATTTAATCATCTGACTTTTGGCTTGTCACTGTGGGGATTAAGATTCTGTTTTTCAAAGTTGTTTTTCTCTAAAATGATGTTGATGTAGCAATTGTTCTCTTACCTCTCTTCACTTCACTGAGGATCAGTTCACAGATGTCATTCCAGTTTTCTCTGAAATTGTTCATTTTGTCATTTCTTATGGTATGGTGATTCTAATATGTTAATGCACCATAATTTGTTTATTAAGTCCCCCTTTTTAAAAATTGTTATATTTTCCCCCAATTACATATAAGAGCAATTTTTGACATTTACTTTTTTAAGTTTTGAGTTCCATATTCTGTCCCTCCTTCCCATCCCTTCCCACTCCAAGATGGCAAGCAATCTGATGTAGATTTTACATGTGCAGTCATGTAAAACATTTTTTTCATATTAGTCATTTTGTGGATAAGATCTCAAACAAAAAAAGAAGTAGAAAGCAAAATATAGTATGTTTCAGTGTACATTCAGATTCCGTCAGTTCTTTCTCAGAGGGCAGATGGCTCTTTTCATCAAGAGTCTCTGGGATTGTCTTGGATCACTACTCTGTTGAAAATAACTACATCATTTGCAATTGTTTGTGAAACAATATTGCTGTCACTGTGTGCAATGCTCCTCTGGTTCTGCTCACTTCATTTTGCATCAATTCATGTAAGTCTTCTCAGATTTTTTTGAAGTCATCCTGCTTTTCAAATGAGAAAACCAAATCCAAAGTTAGGTAGTATAAGTATCAGGGTTGGGATTCGAACCTAGATTCTCCATCATAGCCAATATTCCCACCACTTCTATCATGGAAGTTGTCCCAGTTCAGTATATAACTTTGTTCTGACCTCTAAGGAAGAGGAGGAATATTCATCAGAGTATTGTAGCTTAGTCCTTTGAGACTTCCATTTCTGTGGAATCATGATGTCCCCATTATGGTTGTGTCCTCTTTCACTGGAGATTCAGACCCTCTCCCTGTGCTTTCATCTTCTGCAATTCTTGCCTGTGTCTTTTTAGAAATCCTCCGCAGATGATCCATTGGAGACCTTTCCCTGGTTCTTGTGATAGTCAATGGAGAATACTGTAGCCCCTCCTTCTCATCCCATTTTCTACTTCACAGCCTCCGTTAGCCTTGATTAGAGGCTTCAACTTACCTTGATATCATGCTTAGAATTAAAAAGTTCAGGCTGGGTCTAAATAAGTGACTAAGCGAATAGAGTGCAAGGTCTGGAGTCAGGAGGTTCTGGGTTCAAATCTAGCCTAAGATACTTCCTAGCTATGTGACTGTGGGCAAGTCACTTAATCCCAATTTCCTAGCCCCTACTACTCTTCTGCCTTAGAGGTAATACTAAGACAGAAGGTAAGAGTTAAAAAAAAGAAAAGAAAGGTTCAGGCTGACAATGTCATGGTAGCTTGTACTCTATAGTATGCTACTTGGGACTAAGGACTCCAACTAGATTAACAGTTGTCTGGTGTCCCTTGGAGCTGGATGTACTACTTAAAAGGGGAAGGGGGAGGAGGTATTTGTCTCACTGCCTGCTATTGGGCTCTGCCCTGAGCTGGGTTGAGGATAGCCCTCTATGAGATATGCAGTTGGATTTGAGGGTATGGGAGCCCAAGATCCACCACTCACAAAAACATTCATTTGGCTTGGATGATGCTGCATGGTCTATTACTGAGTGAATCAGTGTAATTACAGATGAGGAAATTGCAAAGGGAGCTGCAGAGCTCTGGTCCCCAGTTATTGAGCAGGGGAGGTAAAAATGGAAACCAAGCAAGCAAGTAAGCAAAATACTCTCAGATATCCAGACATCTGTGTCTTTATGAGGGGTAAGGCTCCTGGAGTTAAATGGCAAAGCTTCATAATCCCTCAGTTTCTAAAAGGACATAAGCTAGAAGAAAGAGGAGAGCCATTGCCCTTGGTGTGAACTGAGAACCACAGAAATTTAAAGTTGGTACTTAAGTGCCTTTCATCTAAAGAGTATTGTCTTACCACGAAATGTCATCTTTTTTCTTTTTTTGGAGTTACAAAATTAAAAATAATTAAAACTAAGACCTAATAAAATGACCACTCAGTGATTTCTAAAGGACTATTTTTTCTTGACTTTAGCAAAATACAGAACAATTAATACATTTTATTAATTTCAATTAATGTAATTTTATATCATGAATCATATTTCATATGCATATAAATGTATTTTAAACATACCATATAATAATTAATATATTAAATTATGAATAAGAAAAACAGCATCCATTATAATCTGGTTAGTCAGTGTCTAAAAAGCCAAATTATTGTGTTGGTTTTTTGGAGTTTCTGAAAGAGATTAAGTCTTAATTAGGAACTGCAATCCTAAATGGAGAAGGAAGTTCTTGAACATTATAAATAATGCTTGAAATGAATGCGTACAGTGCTGTTCTCTTCCAACTGAGGACCAGCCTCATTTTAGGTACTATGGAGTATATAAGAAAGGACATAGGGTTTATATTTGGGGGAGCTATGATTTTGTTGAGGATGGAAGAAAATTGGGGGCAGCTGGATAGCTCAGTGGGTTGAGAGCCAGGCCTAGAGACAGGAGGTCCTAGGTTCAAATTTGACCTCAGACACCTCCCAGCTGTGTGACCCTGGGCAAGTCACTTGACCCCCATTGCCTAGCCCTTACCACTCTTCTGCTTTGGAACCAATACACAGTATTGATTCCAAGATGGAAGGTAAGGGTTAAAAAAAAAAAGAAAGAAAATTAAAACAAAAACTAGAGAAGGGGTCAGCTAGGGGGCTCAGTGAACTGAGAGCCAGACTTAGAGATGGAAGGACTTGGGTTCAAAATATAATAGCGGTTGCTTCTAGCAAGTCTCTTACCTTCCCCTCCCCCCCAGCCCTCTACAATTGCCTACCCCATACCACTCTTCTGCCTCAGAACCAATACACAATATTGATTCTCAGGCAGAAGGTAAGGATTTCAAAACATACACGCACACTTAGAAATCAATATAAATGGTACAATTGAACGACCTCTCATACCTTCTCATCTGTGAATCTCAACTATATATAGCATTTTGTAAATCTTAAGGTACTATAGAAGTGCTTTTATTATTATTAATATTATTGTTGTTGCTTTATTAAAAGTGCTAACTCTTCCGTGATCATTTCTCTACAAGTTAGTAACAACTTACCCTCCAGATCTCTCACATTACTTCATTTTACTAGTCTTTAATGCACTGAACATGATGTATGGGTCTGATTCTAGCCAGATGAGACTGAAAAGCTTGGTTTTTCCAGTTCCCCCACTTCAGTTCAATATATATCTTACTGTTATGTGCAAGGTTCTATGCTAGGTGCTAGGGAGACATAGATGAAACCAGACACTTAAGAGACCTGCTGTTTGCAAATGATCCTGTTTTTCAGCCCAACTTCTCCTCCCAATGCTTTTTTTTTCTTCCTTAGAGAGGTAGTATATTGTGGTATAGAGAGAATTGGATTTGGAGTCAGAGGTGAAAAATAAGCTTGGAAATATAGTGTAGGGCTTGGGAAGAATTTGAACCATATTTAGAATGAATAAAAAACATATTTCTTAAACATTGTATGCCAAGCACGGTACTAAATACTGAGGATACAAATAGAGAAGGGGACACAATCCCTGTGCTAAAGAAGTTTACATTCTAATTGAGAGAGATAACACATAAACAGAAGTTCAATTGTAAGGGTGATGGACAGGCCTGGAAATCCTCAGAGGGATGGAAGCAGGGATGTACTAGAGCCTGCTCCTACCACCTCTAGCCTGATTATTAAATTTTCACTGTGAGCATTGATACTTTAGAAACTGACAGTCCTTATATATCATCAATACTTGATTTAAATATTCTAAATTTATTAAGATTCTACATTAATTAATTAAATAAATTTTTAAAAATTCTTTATTATTTCATTGATTGTCTAGACTTAAGAAAGTAATAGAGAAAAGGTTAAAATGTCATGCATGCATTTCCACTCCCTCTGGAAATCCATTTGTTAAACATTTACCAACACACCATTTGGTGAATGACAAGACCCAGGGATACTAAAGCTACTTCAGTAGGTCAGAGGACAGTGCCAGGGGTCTGCAGGGAGGACCTTAGGACGCAGTAGCAGGGCAGATGGTAATAGCTGGTAATCTTCCATCTCACCATAAGGAGTTGAGTTGGTGACTCCCATCTTATCCAAGCTGAGTAGTCAAGCAGCTCAGATGGATTCTAGGAGGTCCAGCTGGGAAATGGGTGAGGGGGAAGGCAAGGAAACATTTGCCTTGTGTTTGTTTCAGGTGGGTGACATGATTAATCTAGCATCAGTGTGTAGTAAGAATTGGAAGGAGGGGCCTGAAGATGGAGAGACCAGTTAAGAGGATTTTACAAAATGAATGATGCTATTTTGGGTACCAAACAAAATGAGATAGATAGACTTGTTCCTTGCTTTTTGGAATCATACAGTCCAAGGCAGACTACTATAAAGAATATTGTATGCGTTGAATAGATGTAGGGTTAAATATTGGTATGCCTTCCTTTAAGCAAAATCAATATATGAAAATATATATCAGCAAAACATAACTAGACTGAAACTTGGAGAACAGCTAGTTCCCCACTCTCCCCCTTCTATAAATAATACAAAAAAGCTACTTGTCCAAGTTCATGCAGTTAGTGGTAGAACCAGGATTTGAATACAAGTCACCTATCTTTATGTTCAGGGTTGTTCCTAATGCTCCAAAATTCCTCTCTGTTGGGGATTTATTTTTCTCTTTACAAAAGCATTCATTATAATACCCTTTCAAATAGAATTCTACTCTTAAAATAGATTCCTATTTATAGAAATAGGGTTTCTATTCATGTTTTTTAGAAGTAGTCCATTTGAATAAAGCAGGTTCTACTTTCAAATCAAGATGATATAGCATTAACTTAACTGGAAGTAAGACTTTTCACAACTCCTGTCATATAGAACATTACAACAAACTAGTTAAAATAAGTGCAGTGATGGATTGGGAAAAACACTGAGCTCTTGGTGCTCCCTTTGGGTTTCACTGGTTCTCAGTTTCCTCCTCTGTTAAAAAGAAGAGTTTGGAGTAAATTATCTCTAAGTCCTTCTCAGCTCTGACATTCTCTGATTTTCATAAATATATGGAAAAAGTCTCTGATGAGGAAGTAAATAGCTCATATCCTTCACTTCATAGGAGAGTCGGAACCATTTAATTAATTATTTGAAAAATAAGGCAACATTATATTATATTTATATATAATTATATCAGCACACACAGCAGTGACAAGTGAAAGAATAGTCAGAAGGGCCATAAAAATATCTCAGAAACTAAGGCCAATGGGTTAAGGACAAAACCCTCCAATCTAGATAATAGCTGGATAACCCACCACTCAGTGCATCATTATATTACAGTAACTCATGTTCATTTTTATAAATGACTCTCAGTCATCAAGAGAAGATTCAATTATGTTTTGACTACTAAGAAGACTGAGAAATGTATAATACTATATGTATAATGTATATTTCTAATAATATATATTGTATAAATAATAAAATGCATAATACTACTATTAATAAAAAGCAAAAAAATAATAATTCACTTATTTGCTTATTCCAATCCAATCTAATGAATGTTTGCAAAGTGCCTATCTTGTACAGGGCACTGGAATTACAAAAAAAGAATAGTTCCTACCCTTAATAAACTTATATTCTATTATGGAATACAATATGTGAATAGAAAGGTAATGATAATTTGAGGAGGGAGAGAGCACTAACAAATGGGAATATCAGGAAAGATATCAGATTCCTTCCGTCAAAAACATTTTATTCTTTAATAGTGCTGGACAGCTAAAGTGTTACTTTATTAACATGTCAGAGCAGAAGGCCTAATATGCAATGAGTGAGGAATTTGTAGAGTTAATTGTTTATATGAGCTCAGACCAGGGAAGTGAAAGTGTTTTACTTGACCCTTTTTTTCTTGAAAAATAAGATCAGATGAGAAGACCAATCTGATAGTTTTCTCACCCCTCCCTAATCACCAACTTTTATTTCAAAAACTTTAAGTTTTGTGAGAAGAGGTGGGAAATACACAGGTATTTTTCCTTTTCCAAAAAGGTAGACCCCAAAAAGTACCCAGAACAATTGTGGGTTAGGAAGAAAATAGGAGAGGAGCTCTTGGAGAATGACTGTGATGTGACCCTCAATTCAGACCTTCCACACAGCCTGTTATCAGAACAGAAATGAAGGTTCCCTCTCCTCTATCTCTTATTAATTAAAATTTTAAATAAAAACAGACCTGTAAATTTCCTCAAAGGAACAAGTAAATATGTTTTCTGCAATTCAACATATTTGGAGAGAGCATGGATTATCACTGTGCCTCATGAATATGATTTGGGGCTATGATATATATTTTTTAAACCCTTACCTTTTGTCTTAGAATCAATTCTAAGTATTGCTTTCAAGACAGAAGAGTGGTAAGGGCTAGGCAATTGGGGTTAAGTGACTTGTCCAGGAGCACACAGTTAGGAAATATCTGAGGTCAAATTTGAACCCAGTATCCCCAATCTCCAGGCTTGGCTCTCTATCTATCCAGCCACTTGCTGCTCCAGGCTACAAATTAAATACACACATGTGGGCATACATAGACACAGAGAGTCAAATGCAAATTCTAGTTCATTTCACCTTTGACTGTAGTGTTTTTCTAAGTTTCCTACAATCATTTAATTTCCTTTTTCCAGACAACTAGATTATCTGGATTAATTATCTGGATAATTCAGTCTCCTCTTCCTCTCCTCTTCTACCCTAACCCCCTCTCGTGCCCCATCCCACCCTATTGTTCAACCTCTTCAGCCAATATACTTTTCCTTGAAATATCGATATGATTTAAGACAGACTATTTTGTACTGGGGCCCAGATCACTTAGAGAATTGTCTTCTATTTCTCTTTGCACATGTGGAAACTGCCTTTATCAGCCTCTGCGTTAGCCAGTGATCATTTTATTCTGGGTTAGTGTCCAGGCTGTTAGCTCACTTGTCTGGTGCTTGATGCCAATGAGGCCAAGGTCACAGTTCATTCCACACAAAGAAAAATGGCTCTTGGCTGTACCTTGGATTTCCAACGTGTGTACCATTCATTGGTCACCAGGGAGGCCAGGAAAGAATATGTTTGGAAGGCTCATTGTAGTCTGGTTCCAGTGCTGGAGACAGAGCTCAGGATTCTATTCCATTAGTGTCGACTCAGTAACATCATCTGCCCTAAGTTTCCTTCTGCTTCTAAAGTTCTCGGTTTTTATGACCTAGTGAAATAATGCCTATCAGAATGCTATGCCTGTGCAAGGTGTCCTGTATTAGCTTTACACGTTAAGGACAATATAAAAGGAGAATCCTAATGATGTGGGGCAAATTGGGGTTAGTGCTAGGTTGCACTTGGGTTTAGTATTTGTTCTGGCCATGATGGTATCAGTGGGGGTATTTGGAGCCTTTAAAAATGTTTTTTTAAATTTTTATAGAGTATATTCATTTAGATTTTTAACTCAACAAACTCAACAAATATTTATTAAGCTTTTGTTATTCCGGACGTTAAACCTGGTCTCAGACACTTACTAGGTGTGTGACTAGTCCTGGGCAAGTCATTTAATCCTGTTTGCCTCAGTTTTTTCATCTGTAAAATGAGCTGGAGAAGGAAATGGAAAACTACTCCAGTCTCTTTGCCAAGAAAACCCCAAATGGGGTCAGGAAGAGTTGCACTTACTCCAGTGTCTTTGCCAAGAAAACCCCAAATGGGGTCAGGAAGAGTTGCACTTACTCCAGTGTCTTTGCCAAGAAAACCCCATATTGGGGTCAGGAAGAGTTGCACACAACTGAATAGCAAAAGCAAATATGTGAGATGCTGTTGGTACAAAGATGAAAAGGACTTGTGTCTTGCCCTCAAGGAGTTTACATTTTTTAAAAAGTATTTATTTATTTAATATTTTTCTATGTTTCCATGATTCATTTTCTTTCCCTCCCCTCTTCTCTCCCTCCTTCCAGAGCTGACAAACAATTCCACTGGGTGATACAAATGTTATCACTTAATACTTATTTCCAAATTATTCATTTTTGCTATGGGGTAATCTTTTAAATCCAAAATCCCAATTTATATACCCATATATATTAGTGATAAGTCATATGCTTTTCTTCTGTGTTTCTAATCCCATAGTTCTTTCTCTCATTGTGGATAGCATTTGTTCTCATAAGTCCTTCAGGAGTGAAGGAGTTTACATTTTACTAGGGGTGAAATGATGTACATACACCCAAGTATAATACAAAGTGGGAGAGAGTGAGGTGGGGGCAGAGTGGTTAGAGAACTGATAACTGCACGGTGGACTGCACACATGGACTTCTTTTTTCCTGAAGCTCTTAAGATTCTACTAGCTCTGAGCTGGTCAGAGAGATGTAGAATAAGATTGAATTGACTGCTTTTTTCAAAAACCTGAAGAGAATCCAAGAATTCCATACATTTTTCCTTTATATTAAAGCCCAGTGAAATCTTTAGTCCAATATTTCATCAGTTGGATACAGACATGGTGACAAATTCTCCCTCCATTGCCATCCATTGTGTAATTGGAAATCTTGTGCCTTTGAACTACATTTCCCATGAGCCCGCTGACTTCCTGTTGTTACATGATGACATAGACAGGGGATAATTGGGTGGTCTTCATGGCTAGCTCTCTTTGCTTCCTGTTGGCGACTTTGGTGGAGTGGACTTTTTGAGAAGGTTTTTATTTTGTTACTTCTAGTGATTATTAAAAAATCTTATAAAATATAATACTTGAAGTATTTGATATTAATTTAATTTTTACACCATCAAGACATACAAAAGATGCTCTTCTCTGTCTTCTTGCCATCTCTGATCCTTGCATATGAATGTGAAAGTGCTTATGGTACAAGTGAGTGAGTTGGTGGGGATGAAAATTCAGTTTGCCCAACTCATCTGTTTGGGCTTAAGAGGTACCAAGGTTGTATGGTCAACATGTCTTTACTGTATATCCAATATGCACCCAGCATTGTGCTAGACACTGTGGGAGAATATGAACGAAGGTATGGTCAGTCAAGCATTTATTACATACTTACTTTATGCCAGACTCTTTGCTAAATGATAAGGATTCAAATACAATCCGAAAGACATTTCCTGCCCTCCAGGAGCTTATGTTCTCATTGGGGAAGACAATATATAAAAAAACTGCCCAAAATGAGGGTTGGTGAAGAGAAGATACTTAGCTTGAAGTCATGGTATGTGGAGAGTAAACTGTGGAGATGAGACATGGATGCCCTGAGCCTTTTCTTTTTTAAAATGGAGGTTTGGGGAGGAACCAACCAATAAGAGAGGAGGCTATGGGGGTTGAGGTGAAGTCCAGTGTGAGATGTAGACAGACTCGGGTTGGAGTGAGCTTCCAGGGTGAAGAACTCGGTATGGTAGACAAAGCCCTAAGAAAATGAATCAGGAGTGTAGCCTGGTGGGGTTGAATGTCCCCAGTTTCAAAGAGTTTACAACCAATAGTCATAGTAGTTCAGAAGACAAGGTTTACACATACGACGGTGAACTCTACTTGATAATGTGTCATCAGATGCTAAGTTGTGGGTTTCAGGTTATAGGCTGACTGGTAATCAGGGTAGGCTTTTTGGAGAAGGTGGGACTTCAAGTGGGCTTTGGGAAGTAGAGAAAAGAGTAGGAGAAATAGGATGAGCAAAGACCTGGAGTTAAGAGTAAACCTGAACATGTGGATAGGCAGAGGTGGGGCTGAACTGTGCAGGACTTTGTTCTTTTGGTAACAGGGAACGGAGGGAGATTCTTAGTCAGTGAAGAAGTGACAAACTGAAATCAGTGTTTTTAGGCAAAAAAATTTCTTCTTCTACTGAGCTTTGACTATAATAAGCTGGTTTCACCTGTGAAATGTATACATATTTTAAAACCTTACCTTCCAGCTTAGAATTGATGTGTTTTGGCTTCAAGGTAGAAGAGCCATATGGGTGAGACAATGGAGACTTGCCCAGGGGCACACAGGAAGTGTCTAAGGTCAAATTTGAACCCAGGACATCCATCTTTAGGCTTGTCTCTCAATCCACTAAGTCATCTAGCTGCCCCCTCATGTGTGAAATATATTTAAGATGCCACTGGACATGACAACAACTTCTCCCTTCATTGCCATCCATCAAGACACAATATATGCTCTTTCCCTTCCCCACACCTTTCTCTTGATCTCTGATCCTTGCATCTGAATGTGAAAGTGCTCTTGGAACTTGGAGACAAAGAAAGACAAATCTTCCTTAGTTTTTTTTCTTCTTTCTGTCTGTTCTACTAGGAAGCTGTTTTCCGTCAAAGCTAGATCCATCTTTAAGAAGGTAGCTCAGTGTGAAACCTGGAGAGAAAAATCCTTATTTTTACTTTTCTTCTTTTTCATTTTTTCCAACCTTTAAAATTTTTCCGTAAAAAAAAAGATTTGGTCCCTTCCTTGGCCCCGCCGGGTATCTTAATAATACTCATCTTTGTATTTTCTTTGTTCCTACATGACGCTTTAATGAAACCATCACCACCCACAGAAAAAGAACATGGTCCCAGGTAGGAGGCAGAAAGGTTGACTGCATTATAGTCTTTCTTACTTTCCTTGTAGAGAGAAAGAAATAGTGTGTGTGTATGTGTGTGAATGTGAATGTATATGTGAGAGATAGCTAAAAGCACCTACATGTAACAAAATAAACGCCCCTTCTCCAGCTCCCTGAAGAAACCCTATAATAACCATAATAGTGTACGTACTTGTGGGATGTGAAGACTAGTGGGGAGGACAATGGTTGGGGGTGGGAGGGCACTGGGGAATATGGAAAAGAAATGGATTGTATTGTCAGGCTGACAAGAATTTATTATACACATCAGTAGGTAAAATAATTACTTTTTAAATTACAAAAACATTTTTTTTTCTGGAGGCCCATTTAAATACCAGCTGCAGTTCATCATGTTTGAAGGAGTTGGAATGATCGACCTTTGCCAAGGCCCCCAGAAGACACCTTCCTTTTCCCTGTCCTTGTAGGAATTTTTGCTAGGAAGCAGAGAGAATGTTCTCATTCTCCCTTAGGCTCATTTTTCAGATTAAGTTTTTTGTTGATGGGTTGATTTTTTTTTCTTGGTTGTGTGTGTACAAATGTGGCTCTCCCATCCCCACCCCCTTTGTCTTCCTCCTCTCAAACTCTGAAGCTTCTTTTTTCTCCTTCACAGCCACATTCCACTCCCCCCCTCCCTCTACCCCGAAAGCTTTGTGGACAGAATCTACAGGGGTGCAGGGGAAAGAGAGATAGGACTATTCACATGCTTTTCATGTGGTTTTAATCATTTAGGCTCTTCTGAAATGAGCAAAATGCAAGAACTGGGAGCTTTGGAGGCAATGTGAGCAATTGGGCTTGAGATCCAGCATTTTCTGCCTTCCCACTGGGATTGTAGCCCATTGAGCACTGATGAAAATACCGAATGCTGCATTGGTCTGCATTGATAAAGCTTAACAACCACAGGACATCTTCCTGCAATGGCTGGCACTTTACCCAACCCGGACTTAGAGATTCAGAACTGGGTCATCCAGATCTAGTCCAATTCCTTCCTTTTATGGATGAGGAAACTGAGGCCCAATGATACATGAAATATAACTTATCATTATAGGACACATATGATAACATCTCTGACCCTACCAATCCTTTAACCTGGTAGCTTTCTTTAACTTATTTTTTTTAAACCCATACCTATATCGATTCCAAGGCAGAACTGTGGTAAGGGCTAGTCAACTGAGGTTAAGTGACTTGCCCAGGGTCAAACAGCTAGGAAGTGTTGGAGACCAGATTTGAACCAAGACCTCCCATCTCCAGACCTGGCTCTTTACCTAGTGAGCAACCTACTTGCCCTGATTCCATTATTTTTTTGTATTTGTTACGTGCTTCTGGACTGGTAGGTCAACACAGATTTGAGCAAGATGGGTTTGAGGAAATGTAAATACAAATTCCATCCCAAACTGGATGTTGATATTGATGATGCAAAAAGCAAAAATTCATATGAAACTAATTTCTTAAGAGCAGAAGTTCCACCTCTAAATTTTTTTCCTAGCCCGTTTGTGAGGGTCTGATCCATGTGAGGAGAGGGGACCTTCCTTAGCAGGCTCTGACACTGGCCACCGACTTCATTGGCTGTCTCCTGGCTCTAGAATAGGTGTTCATCCTCCCCACTACCACCATCCCTAGGCTCTGGGACTCCTCTGGCCAGCTTCTCTAACCCACCTGAGGTGTGGCACCATTCTTCCCTTTTCCTCTTAGTTCATCCAAGATAAGACTGTGTATTTTCCAAAGGAATTTGTGTGTGTGTGTGTGTGTGTGTGTTTTTTTTACTAAGAACAAGCAAAATCCCAGAAAGGCAAAGAAAGAGATGTATTTACTGTAATTTGAATAATTTCTAGCCTTCTTTGTCAAACTCAGTTCCTGGGGATTTTTAAGCCCTCGTTCCTTTCTCTCATTCAAGGCTGACTGTTTGGTGTTCAAATAGCCTGATAGGGAGAACCAGCTTGACACGGGGCTCTTTAATACAGCAAAAGGTCTCAATTGTCAGAAGCAGATTCTGTGCCTTCAGTTCAGTTTACTTACTACTTGCAAGGCTAAGTGAGGTGCTGAGGATAGGAAAAATGACACAGACCCTGTCCTTGAGCCTAGGATCTGGCAGAGAGGATATGACATATACTAATGAATAGGAAACAATGAATATGATGAAAGCAAAAAGTACGAAGGGCATAGGAAGACCATCGAACAACAAAATAATATGAAGCATGAAAGAGGGAGCTTGGGTTCCAGTCTCAATTTGCTGCAGGGTACAAATTGATGAGTCAAGTCAAGCTTTAATTTTAGGGCTGAGCAGCTAATCTTCAGTTCTGAGTCTGGGTATCTAGTTCTTGTGAGTTAATATATCCAGCTGGCTTTCTCTCCCTCTCAAGGGGTAGTCTGGGAGAGGCAGTGTGGAGTACCAGCCTGGGAGTCAGGAGATCTGGATGTCAACCTTCCCCACAACCAGTCTTGGAATCTCCAGCAGGTCCTTCTGGGTCCCAGACTCTTCATCTATCACAGAATGTTTTAAACTTGGTCTCTAAGATACCTCTCAGCTCCCACTTTCTGTGAGTCTAAATTGGAAGGTTATCCATCTCTAAAACCCTTAAAACAATCTGTATAAACCAGTGGAATTGCTTGTCAGCTCCAGGAAGGGGGGAGGGAAGAAGGGGGGAAGAGAATATGAATCATGTAACCATGGAAAACTATTCTAAAAAAATAAATTAATAAAATAAAATCTAAAATAAAACCAAACAAAACTAAAAACAAAATGGATACTTGGTTGCCATAGAATGAAGATGTTTCTACACTTCCTTTTGGGACACTTGCTAGTTCCTGCTCTTTGCCCAAGGAATGCCTCCTGCTTGGCTCATCTTCAGAGTAGAGATTACTGATATGCCCAGAGTCCAATGAATGGCCAAGTATCCATGGTGCAGAGGGAGAAAAGTCTAGACCGAGTTAGACTTGAAAATTCTGGCTCTGCTTTTACTTCTTGTAAAACTTTGGGAAACCCAATTCCTTTCTTTTGGCCTCCTTTTGCTTATCTGTCAGATGGGATGATGGCGATGATGTAGAAGATGACCCTTCTAAGGTCATATTGATACCAGACCAAGATTATCACTTTGACAACTTGATTTTCCCAAGCATTGGAAGGTTCTTTCATTATGTTCTTTTACTGCTATATTTAAATATCAGTGATATATGTATCACTGATATTTAAATATATAAATTTATATTTAAATTAAATTTAAATTAAAAATATAAATAAATATATTTATATAAATTTTTCAAAAGAATAACAAAACCATTTTAGCATGTCTCTAATAGATTGAGTAACTAATTCCCAACTTTGTTTTTCCTAGTTCAGTTCATCTCTTGTTAGGCAGGTTAGATTTATTTGTAAGCTTCAGGCAGCTGAGATAACAGCAAATATCCATCAATCTCTCCTGGCTAGCTTGGCTTTATTTTCACAAATGGCCCATTCAGTGTAACATGCAAATGTCAAATTTGGCCACACATCAGTGCTCAGACATTCATTTTGTGGCCAGGCCTGTGGAGGCATGGTTAAAACACAAGCTTGGAGGTTTATGTGTGTGTGGTTTATGAGTGTGTGTGTGTGTTTGGTGGTGGTTTTAAAAATATATAGATCACTTCTTTTCGAGATTAACATTAATTTATACAGATTGATAGTTTGATGAGTTAGGCAGGTGTTTTCTCCAACCAAATCATGGATTGTGTGTTCTCTATTTAGCAAGATTAATGTGGCTTGGCTTTGATGTGGGTGCTCTAACACAGACTCCAAGTTCTCTTTGAGTTCAGGAGAGTGACCCAAGGAAAAGACTGCATTTAAAGGGAGTGCATCTAGTTTGGGGGGTGCGGGGGGGAGCGGTTAGTTGTGGGAAGGTAAAGGGCTTGGTTTTGCTTAGCATCTATGTTAGTAATCTGGAACACCAAGTAAACAGCATGTTAATGAACTTCCCAGATATGTGAAATTCAGCAGCTGTTACAAATAGCAGTGAGAACAGAATTGCAATTACAAAGGGGGAGACAGAAAGGAAGAGAATAGAGGAGGAAGAGATGAGGAGGGAGGAGGAAGAGGAAGAGGGGGAGTAGAGATTAGAAGTGTAAGCAGGAAATAACAAGGAGAAGATTTTGCTTTAAAAAATTTAGTCTTAGGCATCTGAGATCCTAATCTTAAAAGCATATATCCTACCTGAGCCATGTACATAAAACTGAAAAAGCCCTTGAGAATGATGGAAGATTGCAGTGGAAACAGGTTTTTGTGCTGGAATTTTTCATATAGGATTGTCATCCTGTAGTCTGTAACTTTAAGGTAGTTTGTGATAAGACAGAGGGCTTCTTCCTCTTGAAGGCTGAGTCTGAGAGGAGGCTGTGCATGCTCTAGAACCCTGATTTATAGAGGGTTAAAAGGGGTGGGGGTGGGGGTGGGGGGAAATCTACTGGAAGTTGAAAAGAAGAGCTCTGATCAGTTGCCAGAGAACACTTAATATAGCCTGCCTAAACCATCTACTGGTCAATTTGCTAGCCCTTTAGTCAAGGGCATAATGAAACAGAGAACTTTATTTTTAAAAACAAGATTCCCAATAACCTATGTCTTTCCCACGTCAAATGATTTTTCCCTTCAAAGATTTAATTCCTTGTTTTTAACCTAACCTCCCTTGGGTACTTAGTACTATTTCCTCTGGCTTTAATAAATGATTATTGCCTTGCCTTACCCTGCTATGTATATAGCCAGTTCTTGGAACTGAGGATACAAAGAAAATAGCAATAAAAAGTCTGTACTCTAACAGGAATTCATATTCTCCTGGGAGATTGGGGAATCCAGAATGTGCTCAGGTAAGCAAATATGAGCAATGAGAAGCAAGAGAGATTACCCAAAATTTGAAGAATAAAGAGAAGCTTCCCATAGGAGGTGACTGCTGAGCTGAGTATTGAAGGAAGGTAAAGATTCTAGATGGTAGGCAGGTAGTGGGGGATGATGATATCTTCCATTTATGGGTAGCAACCAGTGCATAGTCAGACAGAAGAGGAGATGCCTAGTTCAGGGAACGCCAGTAATCCAGTTTGCTGGTGCATAGAGTACATGAAGGAAAAATAGGACATTTGCTTGGAAAGCTAGGTTGGAGCCAGATGGGAAAAGGCTTTAAATCCAAAGCCAAGGGGTTACTAGTTTTTCTTAGACCTAATAGGAATCATCCTCCACACCCCCACCAGCAAAGGACTATCCTAGCTATTAGATCTGTGCTTTGGGAATATTAATTTGGCTGTTGTGTAGAAGATAGATTGGAGAGGGGAGATCAGTTAGAAGGCTTTTGAAGGTGTTCTGGTTAAAGGTGATGAGGGCCTGAACCAAAATGGTGGCTCTTTGAATGGACAGAAGTGGTCAAAGTATACAAGAGGTGGTATGATGGTAGATGGTAGAATTGGCAAGATGGCAGCTGATATGGATGGGTGAGGAACAAGGAAGACGAAAAAATGCTTTAAAATTGCAAACTTGGCTAACTGGAAGGGTGCTGGAGGAAAGGGTGAAGTTTGGATGAGGGGGCAGATTTAGGGGAAAAGATGATGAGTTCAATATTATAACTGCTGAGTTTAAGATACCAGTGGGAGGGACATTCATGTGTAGATATTCAATAAGCAATTGGTGATGTGGGACTTGAGTTCAGGAGATAGATAAGGGATGATATATAGATATAGCTTTCCACATTGATCATCAAAACCATAAGATTTGATAAAAATCACCAAAGGATAGAACATAAAGATGAGGGGAACAAAGAGGCCTCAGGACATAGCCTAGAAGGAAACTGAAGTTTAGGGGACAGGATATGGATCCTGAGTGTTAAGAGAGATAAAAGGAAAAACAGATGAAAACTGTCCCAGAAGCCAAAGGGAGGGGAGAAATTCCAATAGGAAGTAGGTGCCCAAAGTTTCAAAAGCTACAGAACTTAAGTGTGTGTGTGTGTGGGGAGCAGATAGGTAGCTCAGTAGATGGAGAGCCAGGCATAGAGATGGGGAGGGCCTAGAGTCAAGTCTGGCCTCTGACCCTTCCTAGCTGTGTGACCCTGGGCAAGTCGCTTAACCTCCATTGCCTAGCTCTTATTGTTCTTCTGCCTTGGAACCAATACTCAGTATTGATTCTAAGATTCTAAGGGTTTATTTAATTTATTTATTTAAGAACTTAAGTAGAATGAAAATTGAGAAATAGATAGCAGATTTAGCATTTAAGAGATAGTTGATAACCTTAGAGAGAGAAGGTCCATTATAGTAAAAGAGTCAACAGGTAGGCTGCAAGGGATTTAAAATTAAGTGAGAGATTAGGAATTAGAGGTCACACATATAGACAACTTTTACTACAATCTTGACTGTGAGGGAGAAAATATTCAATAATAGCTTGAGGGAATGGCAGAGTCATGTTAAGGGTTGGTTTTCTTTCTTTTTTCCTTTTTTTTTTAAGAAGAAAGAAGAGGTTGGCATATTTGTAAGTATTAGGGAAAGAGCCCATGTCTAAGATGAGAAAAAGATAGGGAATGATTGAAGGGGAAAGGTCTTGGAAGAGATAGGAGAGGGTGGGATCCAAAGTGCTTTTTGAAGAGCTGACCTTGTCAAGGAGACAGGCCACTCCTTTAAAGAGTGGATGAGAGAATGGCAATAGTATAAAGGAGTTTTGAGGTTTGGAACAGGGTTGAGCAGGGAATTTAGCAGGAAATGGTCTCAATTTTCTAAATAAAGTAGGAGGCTAAGTTATAAGGTGATATAGCAGGATGAAGAAAGAAGAGTTTGGGAACAACCAGTGTAGAAATTATGATGAAAAAGTCAATAGATGATGAATAAAAGGATTTCCATGCATTTTGGAAACCCTTCAGCACCAAGGTTTTGAAGAGCTGGACTGTAAAGGATAAAGGGGGAGTCAACCCTTTTGTATTATGTGCATTAAATTCAGGTACTGTAATGCTGGTTGGGTGGTTCCCCTTTGAAGGTCATTAACCAGAATCACTTGGGAGGAGAAAGTGCAAAAGAATTGTGATTCAAAACTCTGGAACAAATATCTTCCTTGATGGGACCATAGATCCATTAAGAATGGAAATACTGATAGTAACAAATGTCCAGATTCTTGTCCTTACCATGTTTTAATCTTAAAGAATTCCACCTAACTGTATTGTTATGGATGGGTCCTTGTTGCTGATGACAACATTTTATCTGTGTGATTCATCTGTTAAAAAGATCCAAAAAGTACCTTTGATATTTTTGGAAGACAAATGTGCAACCTCATGTGTATGCCTGTAGAAACTTACTGCACTGGGATAAACTTCTGTTTTATCATCCATTACTTTCCCATAATTGTATTTGAAGATTAAATATAGGCAAAATCAACATTCTCCTCTTCAGTGTAATATAAGGAAATTGCAACTTGATTATTAAGGGGATGTTTTTCTAGGGTGTAGATTATCAACTTCCTTTCCTCCCCCACTCCTGTATCTCTGCCTTTTCTTGCCAGGTTCTAGTTCTCCAGTGACTGTGCACGTAGGGAGAGATGAGATGTAAACCATTATACTCCTTGTTAGTGATTTTTGTTAAAGATTGGTTTAAAATAAAAGTAGAAAATGAAACTGCTTAATAAAATGAAACTCAAGGATTATATGAGGATTTTATAATTTATTTCCATTTCCCAGTAAAACTACCAGTGGTCTGTACCAAAGAAACTTAGGCTGCTGTTTGGTCTTTGTAACCATAGTTGGTGGGGAGAGAGGATGGGGAAGTAGATGAAGGCAGGCGATAACCCTAATGGAGATGGTAGCCTTTTTGCTACTTTCATGCTACTTGTAGGTATCAGTTAAAACCAAAGAAATCCTCAGGCTTCCGATCTTCTATAGAGCTGATTCATCACCTCTGTTTGCCTCAGTTTCCTTAGCTGTAAAATAAGAATAGTAATAGCACCTGCTTACCAGGATTGCGGTGAAGATCAAATGAGATAATTATTTTTAGAGCTGTTAGCACAGTGCCTGGCATGTAGTAGATGCTTAATAAATGTATTCCTTCCTTCCTTCCTGATTGTATTGGAAGGGTTGGGGGGAGGGAGAGACAGCAAGAGAGCCTGGTGCTCTATCACAGAAGAGAAATGCAATGCTGAGAAGTCTGTTTACTTAGATAGTTTTCCTTGTATATCTGTATTTCTTTTCCTATCCATGGGGAAAAGGCTGATGTATTAGGCTGTGCTTTAAGCTGCTTGAGGTCTTAGGAACACAATATACCAAAGGATCAGGCAGTGATGATTCTGTGTGTCACCAGGTTAGTGATGACTGTGTTCTTAATAGCATCTTCTGAGTCCTTTCCTACTCTCGTGGGCACGTTTGTGTCAGAAGGGACAGAACCCAGACAGAATTTATGGATTCTATAGTTACCAAAAAAAAAAAAAATCAGGACACATAACAAAGTTTTAGATGCTTGTTAAACTTTTGGGTTAGAAGAAGCCCTTAACTATGAGTCAGGATACCAATGTTTTAGTCCTAGTTCTGCCCCAACTAACAGACTGACTTGTAAAGGTCACTGGATTTGCAGCCAGAGGACCTGGAGTTAAATCTTAAATGGCTCTTGTCATTTATTATTTGTGTGGCCTTGGGGATATCACTTAACCTTGATGTGCCACAGTTCCCTCATCTCTAAAAAGAGAGTTGGATTATATGATATCTAAGGTCTCTTTTAATCCTTTGTCTATGATCTAATGACTTAGCAAATAGGAAGAACATTAGCTTTTCTATCCTATTTTTCATGAAGGCAAAAAGGAGACAAATGAGTCTAAAAGCACTTTGTTAACTGCTATATTAATGAGACATTATTATTATTACTCTTCAGACATAATCAGAACCAAGTTTTGATGGCTCAGAGAGCTTCAGTGGCTGGTAGGACATGCTGTGAATCTTTCTATGGACTCATGAGGTTTAAACACTGGTTTCAGTTTCAAAGTTTTGATGCTATACTTGGCCAGTTCAAACAGTTCAAAGTACTATTCTCTGCCTCTGAATTCCTTGCTCCCTTGGCCTAGCACTGCACATACCTTGACAATCCAGATCCTTGATTGTGTATCCCCACCATTCATCTTCTCTGTTCCTATTCTCATCCTGCAGAATGCTGCTTGGGAAAGTTGCAGGGACTGAGCTCTTCTTGAAAGAAGGCAGGCTACATGTCACAGTCTTTTCCATGGGGGGGGGGGGCGTGAGTATAGCCATTTTCTTTTTGTTCAGTCATGTCTGACTTTTCCTGACTCCATTTCAGGTGTTCTTGGAAGAATACTGGAGTGGTTCGCCATGTCCTTCTTTAGCTTATTTTACAGATGAGGAAACCGAGGCAAATAGTGTTAAGTGACTTGTTCAGGATCACACACCCAATAAGTATCTGAGGCTGGACTTGAACTCACATCTTCCTTACTCCAGGCTTGATACTCTATTTACTGATTCACCTAGCTGCCTCCTTTTCTTTTTACCTGCTTCAAACTCCAGAGGCTGGAGCATTTGGCCCAGGCTTTCCCAATATACCCATCTTTGGATTAAGGCTGAGGGCAGAAATGTTCTGCTGAGAGTGGTAGCTTGGCAAAAACATCCATGTGTCTGGAAGCTGGAGGGTATAATAGAAGGCTGGCTGTAACCCTAGCCGTCCCCCTCATTGCCATACACAGCCACCATCCTTTCCCTGAGTACATGTTACATACCCACTGGGAGAAGGTAGGTATTAAAAATCTTAGGAAATGTCTGTTTTCTATTGTCAGATCAACCTCGAAGCTCTGGCTTCTGGAGTGATGGGAGAGGATACCTTTCATTTGTGGATTTGATAGCATTTGGCTATATAATTATTCATCTCAGCTGAATATCCCCAAATACCCCTTGACATGAGAGTGGTATAAGGTAGCTTTACCAGCCATAATTCCTATAATCCGGAGTGTATCAGGAAGGTGCTTATTTTCGGATCAAATGCTACTGGCTTGATTAAATCTCCTATCTTGTTTTAAGAGCTGAAGATAATGGATTTGCCCAGCATCATGACTGGGAACCTTGGACTTTTGTAGTAGAAGCCAAGTGGAAATTGAGCCTATATGCTCAACAGATTTGGGGCAGCCCCTGTGTTCCAGGAGTTATGTGGATCTCAGTTAAGAGGGAAAGCACTGGGTTGGAAGTTCCATCTTGTCCTTCCTACTTCAATGTGTAGACTGAGACAAGCTCTCAGTTTCCTTAACCCTAAAATGAAAAAAAATTTGATCAGCTGATTTCTTTCCTTTTTTGGAAAAAACCCTTACCTTCTGTCTTAGTCTGGATACTAAATATTACTTCAACGGCAGAAGAGTGGTAAAGGCTAGGTAACTAAGGTTAAGTGACTCGTGCAGGATCACACTGAGGCCAGATTTGAATCCAGGACCTCTCATCTCTGGGCCTGGCTCTCTATCCACTGAGCCACCTAGATGCCCTTAGATGATTTCTAGGGTCCCTTCTAGCTAGCTCTCTATTTCAGATCCAATCAGCTGGGTAGTCAAAATGGGACCATGGTTGAGTATGTTAAGCATAAATATGTGTATACATGTATGTGTGTGCTTATGTGTTTATGTGTGTGTTTGAAACCCCCTGCAGGTAAAAGAGGACTTTCTGAACTTGTTCCCTAATAGCTTCCCCTTTAGCTTCTAGTGGCATGACATTTAAGAAATGTCTCCCAGGGGACAGCTGGGTTGCTCAGTGGATTGAGAGCCAGGTTCAGATTCAAATCTGGCCTCAGACACTTCCTAGCTGTGTGACCCTGGGCAAGTCACTTGACGCCCATTGCCTAGCCCATACTGCTCTTCTGCCTTAGACCCAATACACAGTATTGATCCTAAGATGGAAAGTAAGGGTTTAAAAAAAAAAAGAGAGATGTCTCCCTTTGGGAGTTGTATAACTGGGTTAAAGGGGGGAAAACTATAGGATAGGAATCTGTCTAGGGAAAAGACAGTGAAATAGTCCTGAAAATGGGATATCCTGGATTCATATCTGGCCTTAGATACTTCCTAACTGTGTGACCCTGGGCAAGTCACCTAACCCCAAATGTCTAATTATTACTGCTTTTCTGCCTTGGAAACTGATATTTAGTATCAATTTTAAGACAAGAGATAAAGATTGGAAAAAAAAGGCACTGAAGTGAAATGGTGTTGGCAGAAGAAGCAATGTTGGGCCAGTTTTGATGGAGAAATGCCCTAAGACTGGTAAGGATGACATCTGTGGCACTGTCAGCTCTTCTCACACATGGCAAGAGAAGAGGATTGGAAAAGTATGATGGCATAGAGAGAGTCTGTCTAGGATTGCCTCAGATTCTTGCTTCCCTTCCTTCAGGGGGAAAAATAATGAAAAATGATGAAAATGAAACTCTGAAAATATTCCCACCCCCTGGGAAAAAATGGAGCCTGCAATTCTTACTTTGGGGGACTCCCTCTTTGGGGGAGGGAAAGTTTTCCCCCAGCCTCCTCCTCTGTCTGAAGGACATGGTTCGTGATGAATGTAAAATAAAATGAAAACAGCTCTTGCTTCCTTCCCACACAGAAGAACTGAGAATCGGCATCTGACGTGACTACTGAACCCAGCAGGAGACAGCACCAGCTGTTGGTTTCTCCCTGGGTCTACACTGTCAGAAAGGAGAGGAGACCCAGCACTCATCATGATCCTCGGTAGACATCAACCTACCAATTTTCAATGGTTGATTAGACACCTATGTAATTGCAGTTACAAACAATGCAAAGAAAGTCTTTTCTTGACATTACCATCTTGGGATTTTGGAATTGGAAGGGACTTGTGAACTCTACTGCATCCCTCAGACTGATGGAGGCTGGAGAGAAACAATGTTGTCCATTTCCTCTTGATACCTCTTCCATGTGCCACATTCTGGCCTTTGGGTAATGGAGTTAAGTGGCAGCAGTCATCGGATCAAGGCCATGGTCAAATATCAGGGATCAGACCTTTGCCATATAGCCACTAAGCAAGAGTGCAGGTCTGGGTCAGAGACTGGCTACCGGGGGAAACAGAGCACAGGATTGGAGACTTTCCTAGGCTTTTTTGGCTACTTCTACCTCACTCGGGCCAAGAGCTAGATTCTGAGCTACTCTAAAGACAGAACTATTCAGAAGGGAGAGGAGCACAGCATAATTTTCCATTAATTTGATTTATTTCTCCAAAGTAATAATGAGACTTATAGCTTCTAGGTGATAGGTCCTGATAGGTGTGTTTGGAGGCTTTCTGCCTACCTGCATAGGGCAGTCAGTCAGGGAATATTTCTGGAATGCCTAGTCCATCCCAGGACTGGTGCTCCCAAAGCAGAATGAGAAAGCTGTTATTCTCAAGTTGCTTTTATTTTTATTTATTTATTTATTTTTAAAAATTTATTTAATTAGTCAATTTAGAACATTATTCCTTGGTTACAAGAATCATATTCTTTTCTACCTCTTCCCGTAACTGACGCACAGTTCCACTGGGTTTTACATCAAGGGTGTCCTTGATCAAAACCTATTTCCATGTTATTGATGTTTGCACTAGGATGATCATTTAGAGTCTATATCCCCAACCATAACCCCTCCAACCATGTAATCAAGCAGTTGTTTTTCTTCCATGTGTCTACTCTCACAGTTTTCCCTCTGAATGTGGATAGTGTTCTTCCTCATAGATCCCTCTGAGTTGTTCAGGATCACTGCATTGCCACTATTGGAGAAGTCCATTATATCTGATTGTACCACAGTGTATCGGTCTCTGTGTACAATGTTCTCCTGGTTCTGCTCCTTTCACTCTGTATCACTTCCTGGAGGTTGTTCCAGTTCACATGGAATTCCTCCATTTTATTATTCCTTTGAGCACAATAGTATTCCATCACCAACATGTACCACAATTTGTTCAGCCATTCTCCAATCGGAGGGCATCCCCTCATTTTCCAATTTTTTGCAACCACAAAGATTGTGGTTGAATTGTGGTCAGCTATGAATATTCTTGTACATGTCTTTTTCCTTATTACTTCTCTGGGGTACAAACCCAGCAGTGCTATGGCTGGATCAAAGGGCAGACAGTCTTAGCACCCTTTGGACATTAATCCAAATTGCCCTCCAGAATGGTTGGATCAATTCACAACTCTACCAGCAGTGTATTAATGTCCCAAGTTTGCCACATCCCCTCCAACATTCATTCCTTTCCTTTGCTATCATGTTAGCCAATCTGCTAGGTGTGAGGTGATACCTCAGAGTTGTTTTGATTTGCATCTCTCTGATTATAAGAGATTTAGAACACTTTTTCATGTGCTTATTGATAGTTTTGATTTCTTTATCTGAAAATTGCCTATTCATGTCCCTTGCCCATTTATCAATTGTGGAATGACTTGATTTTTTGTATAATTGATTTAGCTCATTATAAATTTTAGTAATTAGACCTTTGTCAGAGTTTTTTGTTATGAAGATTTCCCCCCCCACTTTGTTGCTCCCCTTCTAATTTTGGTTGCATTGGTTTGTTTTTTCAATTTAATGTAGTCAAAATGATTCTCTTTACATTTTATGATTTTTTTCTAACTCTTGCTTGGTCTTTAAGTCTTTCCTTTCCCAAAGATCTGACATGTATACTATTCTGTGTTCACCTACTTTACTTATAGTTTCTTTCTTTATATTCAAGTCATTCACCCATTCTGAGTTTATCTTAGTGTAGGGTGTGAGATGTTGATCCAAACCTAATCTCTCCCATACTGTCTTCCAATTTTTCCACCAGTTTTTATCAAATAGTGAATTTTTTTGTCCCAAAAGTTGGGATCTTTGGGCTTATCATAGACTGTATTGCTGAGGTCTCTTACCCCAAGTCTATTCCACTAATCCTCCTTTCTGTCTCTTAGCCAGTACCACATTGTTTTGATGACCACTGCTTTATAGTAGAGTTTGAGATCTGGTACTGCAAGGCCACCTTCACATTTTTTTCATTATTTTCCTTGATATTCTTGATCTTTTGTTCTTCCAAATGAACTTTGTTCTGGTTTTTTCTAATTCAGTAAAAAAGTTTTTTCATAGTTTGATGGGCATGGCACTAAATAAGTAAATTAGTTTGGGTAGGCTTGCCATTTTTATCATGTTACCTCTTCCTACCCATGAACAATCAATGTTTTTTCAATTGTTTAGATCTAGTTTTAATTGTGTGGAGAGTATTTTGTAGGTGTGTTCATAAAGTTCCTGTGTTTGTCTCATCAGATAGATTTCTAAGTATTTTATATGCTCTAAGGTTTTAAATGGATTTTCTCTTTAATTCTTGCTGCTAAGATGTGTTGGAAATATGTATAAATGCTGATGACTTATGTGGGTTTATTTTGTATCCTGCAACTTTGCTAAATTTGTTGATTATTTCTACTAGCTTTTTAGTTGAATCTCTAGGATTCTTTAAGAAGACCATCATATCATTTGCAAAGAGTGAAAGCTTGGTCTTCTCATTGCCTATTTTAATACCTTTGATTTCTTTTTCTTCTCTAATTGCTACTACTAGTGTTTCTAGCACAATATTAAATTATAGAGGTGGTAATGGGCATCCGTGTTTCATTCCTGATCTTATTGGGAAGCCTTCTAGTTTATTCCCATTGCACATGATGTTTGCTGATGGTTTCAGATCTATACTGTTTATTATTTTTAGGAAAGGCCCTTCTATTCCTATACTTTCTAGTGTTTTCAATAGGAATGGGTGTTGTATTTTGTCAAATGCTTTTTTTGCATCTATTGAGATAATCATGTGGTTTTTGTTGTTGACTGGCACATGGTAGGTTTTATTATCTTTCTTCCTGGGTGAGATTCTGAATGATAGTGGATGCCATATCGGTGGAAAGAAGAGACCAGAAAGGAGATACATTGTGGATGTTGACATGATAAAACTTGGATTTTTGGAGGTGAACAAGAGTGGAGAATTGAAGATGACTTCTAGGCCATGAACCTAGTGGTTTGGAGAAATTGTGGTGATTTTGAAAGAAATAAGAAAGGTAGGAGTATGAGCAAGTTTAGGGGAAAAGATGATGAGTTTGGATTGGGATATGTTGAGTTTGAGATGCCAATGGAGACTTCCAGTGGAGATGTCCAGTGAGTGGCTGATAATGTAGGACTAGAGCTCAGGAGGGAGTTGAGGGATGGATATGTAGATTTGCAGATATTCATGGGCTTTTTGTTTGTTTTTAGTGATTTGTGGTTATTAATCTTATTTTTGTTTTGCTTCTTTTACTAAGAACAATACATTTGTCTCCAGATATGGTTAGTTTTTAATTTTACTTTTCTGAAAGTAAGGCAGACCAGCTTGAGGACCCTAGTAGAGTAAGGTGGTCAGGTTATATTTTCCTACACAAGTATTAAAAACAAAAAATCTCTATTCTAAGACAAATTAGGTATGTCTTAGGTATGTGTCCGGGTGTGTTCTACCTCTCTTCTTACAACTATTTGAATTACCTTATAGCATAAGTAAGGTGTCTTTCCCCATCTACCAGAAGGAAAATGGTTCTCTTGAAAATGCAACGAATTTTTCTCTCCCAGATGCATCCTCCATGCAACATCTTAGTCTTCTCACTGTACATCTTCTGTCTTGACTGTATACATTTCCCATTCTATCCTGTATTTTGTCACCCTTCTTTCCTTTCCCTGGGACTTCTGTTCTTTCCCTCTTCTGTTCAATTACAACCTATCCTTCTAGGTCCAACTCAAGTGCCACCTGACCTGAATTTCATTGTTGGATGGCATGTTAGTGGCCATCTAGTCCTCCCTTTATACCTTTCTGGTTAGCCCCAGTGCTTAGTTCAATGCCCGACTTAATAAATATTTATTGACTGATTGACTGAGTCCAACCTCTACTTGAGAAAGAATCCTTTCTACAACTTATCTGAGAAGTTGTGCCATTCAGCCTTTCTTTGATGGCCTTCTTTTAGATAGTCTGTATTGTTCCAAAGTTTTTCCTGAAATCTCACCCCAATTTTCTTTTGTGAAATTCTCACATATTGCTTCTTGTTCTGCCCATAAAGGCCAAACAAAAACAAGTTCCATTGTAGTTCTATGCATATGTATTCCATCTTAAAGACTT